>NC_090061.1:18269613-18569613 GCF_038355195.1 Osmerus mordax
CTGCTTGACTCTTATCCAGAGCGACTTACAAACGAAGAGTTTTATTTCTATGAGAAGTTCTTTAACAGTGATATATCTAAGCCTTAATTGGATAGAGGTTGTTAACAACAGTTGTTATTTGGTGAAATACCTTACACAGATGAGTAGACCTGGTCTCTCTACATGCTTTTTATTGTATTATTGAATTGTTATTTAACGAGGCAGGCCAATTAAAACAAATACAAATGAAAAATACAAATGACAAATGGCCTCCTGTGGAGCAGGGGGCAGGAGAGAGAGACAGGGACAGGTAGAACGTTGTCAGTGGACACACAGGGCCAAAGACAAAAACATCAGTGTTCTCTGTTTATGAGTCTATGTTTGGTCAGGAGGTCAAACCGGTAGAATATAGGTGACAGAAGTATCTGTTGTTCCTCAGCTCCAGTCAGTGTCAGAGTTACAGCTCATCCTCTCAGAACGAAGGGTTTAACGTGCTGGAGTACAGAACTGGTCACTGATTGGTTTCTGGTTTATTGGAGGTTGACCTGGAGAAGTTACTTTGCCTGGCAATAACTCTGCCTTTATTAGACCCAAGGGCTAGAGGCTAATAAAATGTTGGTTTACTACCCCAGGGCAGCGCCGCCCCACCCGGGTTGCTGCTTGTTGTCCTGGCCTAGTCTCTGCTGGTCAGATCCAAGGGCTAGGAAGTGATGTAGTTTATAAACCAGACTCCAGCAGGAAGATATGGTCAGTAGTTCATAATTAGCTCTGGAGAGGATTCCTAAGAAATTGTCATATCAACTTGCTGATTGGCCATCTTGTTAACGTCAGATCCAATGAAACGCGAAAATGTGAGCATGAGACGAGATAATTAATACAGCATGTTCCACTGAGAGACAATTATACAGCATCTTGACTCACTGACTCTGTCTCTGGGTAGCTGGGCATAGCATTGTCTGACAATGCATCACTATTTATGGTATGTCATTGTCATAACAGTCATTTACACAGTTAACCTTTGCGTCGCCGCTGTTGCGAAACTTAATGATGATGATAACAAGGAATTGGACTTCGCCAAATGCTTGAAACTAATTTAATCACCCACAAAGACAACCAGCTATCTGTCTCTGTTCTCTCTCAGCCACCACTTTTTCTGATAAGTTGAAATGAATAAAAATGGTTAATATCCCTCAGTGTTGGTAGATGTAATCACAGCTCCGCATTCAGAGATGCCCAGGTTTATAAAACAACAAAATTCACCTCAGAGACAGACAAACTAATCAATATGTTTCCTGTGATAGGCCCACTGTTCTCTCAATACAACCCCCTCAAATGTGTTCGGGCTTTCTAATACATCATGGCTTGAAGCACATTCACTCACAGAAAAGCAAGGACAGGATAGGAGAAAAGCAAATAAAGCCAATAGTGTTATCAACAATTTAGCACACTGATATGGTATTGATTTCCTTCAATGGCGTCTTCTATCTCTCCCACACAATGTATCCACTCTCCTGCACGCAGCTTTTATGGCTGAACATATTCCCCTTAGACAGGGGCTATCAAACACACACACACATACACACACACACACACACGCACACACACACACACACACACACACACACACACACACACACACACACACACACACACACACACATTCACACACACACACAAACACAGACACACACATTCAGTAACAATCCTGACTCCAGGTTAGTCTTGTTATGAACCTGTGACCCTCCTCGTTCTACATTATCCATACTTCTGACCTGGCAACTCCCATCTCCACCACTGCTCACACACACACACACACACACACACACGCACACGCACACGCACACACACACACACACACACACACACACACACACACACACACACACACACACATACACACACACGCACAAACACAGACTGAGCTTTGCTGATGTCTACAACAATAAAAAGGGCCAGGACAAGTAGGAAGGACAGTGGTGGAGAGGTGATAACTATAGGGAGATGGTAACTACAGAACAAGAAGCACCACCCTCTTCACACACTTCTAAACTCAGACGTCCAGCACAACAGCCGAAAGAAAAGAAACTTGTTTTATGGCAGGATAAATGATCTTCTGCCCCAGGCCTTGTCACCGGTTGAATATATTTATACAGAGGCGCTATTCTATCCATCATAGATTAAGTGGAGGCTGTAGCAGGCCTGTAAGACTGTGTTAATCACCAGAGGTTGGTAATTACAGCTCTTCCACGGCTCTGCCGATCCTCCAGCACTCTGCTGCCTATTGTTCATTAAGATCCTGCCCATTAAAGGCCTAATTAACAATTAGCATAAACATAATTAGTGAATGGTGACATTTCACTTGTTTCATTGTTGAAATAATTTCTAGAAATTGCCCTTGGAGAGCTTCTGTCAGAGAGCTATAATGGCAGCCGTTTGTCAGGAAGAGAGGGTGACAGTCACTTGCTGTGTGTGTGTTTGTGTGTGTGTCTGTGTGTTTTCACAGCAACATGCCATCACAGGCTTTTGGAGGCCAAAAGACACACACACACAGACACACACACACACACTCCTGTCTGGCCCTGTGTATGTGTGTGTGAGTGTTTGTGGATGTGCATTGCATGTGTGTGATAGCATCAAGTCCCTGGCTTCAGTTAAAACAATCTACTACATTCAGTAGACTGAGCAGCAGTCGGTGTGGCATCCATTCAGTCGAGATAAAGGTCAGCATGTCTGAGCCTTTTCATCCCACTTCTCTGCAACTCCCTGTTTGCCTTCTTATCCCACTCTCCCCGTCTCTCTTTCTCTTTCTATCCCTCGTTCATTCTCTCTTTTTGTTCACCTTTCTCCCTATTTCTCCCTCCCTTCTACATCCCTCCCACACATCCTCACCAGAGATGGACACAACATGTAGATTATCAGGAAATCAAGGCATGTAACATTCATGTATGTGATTATTGATATGAAATACATCAAAAGCTCCTTGCTATTGAATCCCTCACTCAATTACAGCATCCGATGAATACCAACCTAAATCCAAACACCAATCAGAATTCAAATGAGCATTTATTAGTAGTGACAGGTGTCTGCTGTCTCCAGGACAACCAAACTACGTAGCCAGTCGACCTTGGTTCATCTGTGATTGGCTAGCATGTCCAGGGCTTGCCTGTGGTTGGTGGAGCTGGTTGATGATATGAATATGGATGGGGGACAGTGATGAGATACTTCTCTAATGTAGAAGAATGTTCTGAGTGACACTGACAGAGATGGGATGTGACAAAACACTTCTCCTCTCCTCTCCGCTCCTCTACCATTCTTCGGAAGTATTTTCTGTTGTATCTGCAGGTTTATTTACCTCACTCATATAATATAAAAATAAACTGCATGGGTCTTTTCACCGGAAAAAAGGGAAGAAGGCAAAAGAGGGGAGAAGTGAAGCAGGAGAGAAGAGCAGTGAGAGGAGAAAACACGGTCTCATCTGAAGACCCCAAAAACAGCAAATTTCTAATTTCCGCTTTGTGGGCGAGCTGTCTAATTGCTCCTTAGTTTCGCCAGTCAAGTAATTCTCAGCGCTGTCTTAAAAGCAGCCACTAGTGGTTAGGGCTGGGCGGCTGGACCCCTGCTGAACAATACTGACATTTCATCACCAGCAGCGGCTGAAGGAGAGGGGGTACCACTCAGCTCCTTCTCCTCTCGAATGGGCAAGCAATCTTCAGAAAATTAACTCTGAAAAGCTGTGGAAGAGGCGCACGATGCATCACCACAGAGTCTGTCAGCCTCACAACTATTAGAGAGAGAGAGGGTGAGAGCTGTGTGTGTGTATGTGTGTGTGTATGTGTGTGTGTGTGTGTAGTCCTGTCATCTCATCTGTGCTGCCCAGACTTATCCTCCCCTACCAGTCCAGTACGAGACTGCATAGGCTATACAGAAGTGTGTGTGTGTGTTGCTGGCCAGGCTACGTAGCCTCTCAGGGATTTATGTGTGTGTGTGAGTGTGTGTGTGTGCCACCCTCTCACCCAGGCCTCATTTGACAAATGTGCCCATTTACCTCCCATCTGAACGCCTGCAGACACACGCTGGCTCTATGATGGATGAGTCTGAGGCAGATAGATCCAAAACTTCAATTGGACTGAAAATGTACACCATTACCCCAATCTGTCGACCTCTTTGGGCCTGTTCTCGGAGCAGAGAGGAAATAGGAAGAAATCATTAAAGGACGTGCAGTTTCAATCTGTTAGTAGACTGTAGCAGTTTCGCTAATGGGAAGGTGCTTTGGAGGAGGAGAGGGTTAGTGAAGAAAGACAGAGAAAGTGTATAACTAGCACCAATACTGGCTCAGTGGTGTGTACAGTGTGTGCGTGCTTGCGTGATCATGCGTGTGTGTGTGTGCGTTTGTCGGCCTGTGTTTTGGTGTGTGTGCACGTGTCTGAGTGCATTTGTACGTGTATCTGTGTGTGTGTGTTCATTGTCAGTAGCAGTGTTGTTATGTGATCGTTAAAAAAGAAAGGACAGGAGGCCAGACACTGGCAAGGTCAGGCCCACCTTGTTGTCTAGGAGATGGGGACCAAAGATAAACACACCCCATCGCCATCTACACCCTTCACTCAGATCAGCAACAAAAGGATGTGAATACAATAGTACCTGTATGTAAATATAGCTACAGCAAAGGAGGAAGGCTTAATAGCGTAGAAGCGTTAGCCTAGCCTAGTGTGCTAACGAGGCCCTCAGAGGAACCTATTGATTTTAATTACAGAAGGCTGCCC
The DNA here is from genome assembly GCF_038355195.1 of Osmerus mordax. NCBI lineage: Eukaryota > Metazoa > Chordata > Actinopteri > Osmeriformes > Osmeridae > Osmerus > Osmerus mordax. The sequence continues at coordinate 18,274,353 of NC_090061.1, forward strand.
AGAGGGACCCAGCCACCTAGCTGTTTGTTTAGCCTTGGTGCCAAGCACCCATGATAAAAATCACAGGCCTAATTATGCCCATAATCAGCTCTGATTGGCTGCTGGCTCCAGGGCCTGTCTATATGCTGGGAAGAGATGGGGGGTGGGGGGTGGAGGGAGGGAGGATTTAGTGAGGAAGGGATGGAAGGAGAAAAGGAAGACATCAGAGGTAGACAGACTAGTTAAAACGGACGGACGCCACTAGAATTCCTAAACCCCCACCTCCCTCCATCCACCTCTCTCTCCATCTCTCTTTTCTGACTGGTTTCCTGTGACCATCCTCTCCAGAGGAGGGGAATCAGCCTCATTCCACTGTACTGCCAATGCTATCCAGTTAAATTCAATAAAATGCAATCTTATAGTAAATTGTGTTCTATTCTATTCAGTTATCTATTCTATTCTTTATTCTATTTTATTATGCTATCCTGTATAATTTAGTATAATTCTCTACACTAATCTGGTTTAACCTTTAATATATAAATTACTGGGACTGTGTTGACCTGAAGATATAATAGTTTTTCTCAATTGTTTTACCTAAATGTTTGAATGAGAATAACAGAAACAAATGTATAATCTCTGAACAGGGCCTTTCTTGTTCTCACCAGAGTTGAATGTCTTATTCATTAAAGCAAATTGCATGTGTTTTGGCAAGTGTGCAAAAGCATGTACAATTGCCTACAATTGCACAATTACTACACTGAACAGGTTGAACTGATTCTCAGTGAAAGTGTCATTCTTAATCATGTTAGCCTGGACATGCAAACTGATCCATTCAATTATAAAAATCTGTAAAACACATGAATATTCCACAAATGTCTATGACACTGAATGTTTGTTATCTTTTAAGATGGCAAAGAGCTGCCAGCTAAAGGACTTTACATGTCAGAAATATGTAAAACTGGACCCCATTTATTTACTGTTCAAATAAAATAAAACATCTCAAATCCTTTTTCTGTTTACTACAGTATTGTACAGTATAACCATAACCTTTACCTATGAACCTTTTACCTACATTTTGTAGACAATAGAATTGTGACGTCCCATGAAAGTTATGACAATTGTATTTACAATCTAGAGAATATTACCTAAGACAAAAAAATGAACCTAAACTATTGACAAAAACTATTATCAGACTGCAGTACCTCATAACTGTAGCGAAGTGGTTCGGGAAAGTGCTCTCATGTCCTCGAAGAAGAGTCTGAGAATAGTAAGCTCAAAAGTTTATCGTTTTCTCTTGGTCTTAAGGTAGCTTTTTGGGGGGATACCTGGGTTTGATACCCAGCAGATCACATAAAGTGTCAGTTGTTTGGAGAGAGGAGAGGTTAGTGTGTGACTGTGTGTGTGTGGTGGTGTTGAAGGCCCGGTTCCAAATAAGCCATTCGACAGGCCATGGTCTCCATCACTCTCCCGGTACCCATGGTAATCTGCCTCCCATAGCCAGCGGCAACCCAGGCCTGCCGCTACGGTAACGCTGCCACGTTAACGAATGAACATCTTCCTGCTGTGCTATGGCCCTCCAGACTGACGCTGTCTCTGATTGGATAGTTGTTGCAGCACAATTACTCTAAAATGTCAATTTCACGGCAGCCTATTGGACAGATTAGTCCAGAATGTTTGCTAGAATAGTCTCCAAACGTGTTAAAACGGATAAGGAGGACTTGTGAGTTTGCTTGTGTATTTGTCTCTACTCATACACAATGAAATGACAGGCTAGACACACATACACATGCACACAAACTTGCACATGCCTGCTCACACACAGTATAGTGTTTGAGGAAGCAGTTGAACGACGGTAGGAAGTGTAGGTAAAAAAAGTAACAGAGGATGACTTGCTATCAGTCAGAACTAACCCAGGCTGGGGTGTACAAGGATGCACACACACACACACACACACACACACACACACACACACACACACACACACACACACACACACACACACACACACACACACACACACACACACACACACACACACAGGGTTCTTACATTTATGTGTCTGTGTGAGCATGCCTTTATTGTGTGTTTGTGTAATTGTGTGTGTGCTAGTGTTTGTGTGTGCTAGTTTATGTGTATGCATGCATTGTATGGTGCGTGTGCTACTGAAGGTGTGTGTGAGTGCGTGTGTTTGCGTGTGTGACAGGTTTGATGGACTGGAGCAGTAGAGGCTTAGAGCCTGCAGCTGACTGTGTTAGCTAGGTGAGCCGAGGATCAGAGAGCCCATTGTTAAAGCCTCCGTCACACTGTCACACGGCCTGACTGACATACTATTCACTGCACCGGCCAATCACACACACACACTTCACAGTCTTCACTTACTCCTCATAGTTCTCACACCCACTTTGCAAACATACCTCAGACACCCTTCACATGCTACACCAGGCATGACCACAGGCCTCAATGCTTTGTCCCTCTGGCTGACTGACTGACTGGCTGACTGAATGACTGGCTGAATGGCAGACTAGCTGAATGGCTGAATTTCTGACTGGTTGACTGGCTGACTGACTGACTGGTTGACTTGCTGACTGACTAGCTGGCTGACTGACTGAGTGGTTGGTAGGTTGTGTGTGGGAGGGACTCTGGGTCTCGGAGGTCCTTCACCTCTTTTCCTTGCTCTTCTCCTCTCCGTGTTGATTCTTCCCTCTATGGTCATTTATCTAAATCTCTCCTCTCCTTTAGGCAGTTTTATCAAAGTTGGCGGTCAGAGCCCGTGGCCTCCATCCTAAATGCCTCGCCAGAGATTTTAATTTTCTGGAGATTAATGTTCCCTCCAGTTGTGATGCTACAGCCTGCTGCTATCTGGCCTCTTGTCTCTCTAATATACCTACAGTCTCTAGCTAAACCCCACGCATTTGTCACCTCGCCACCCCCACCGACACCGAACCTAACAGGACGCGTCCAACAACCTGATCGCCGGAAAAGGGAATGGAACCATTTTCTCAAATTTCCTCTAAATTAGAAAGTGTCTGGCCCACTTTCCTCATGCACTTAAAATCACGGGAGGAACCATTTTTTCATTACGGACCGGCCATCTCTCGGGGGGCTTAGCTAAACACACACACACACATGCACACACACACACACACACACACACTCACTCACTCACTCACACACACCTGCTTGCCTGCTCACACATATCACTGCAATCATACACACACATGTCTTACAGACACATACGCAAGCAAGCACACGCACACGCTCAAACACACACACACGAGCAAAGATGATATTTGAACCAGAGTGTCTTGATATACAGTGTTATCAGAGGGATTTTCGTTGTGAAGAAAATCTCTTCAAAATGTAATTATCTAATTGACACTAAAATGATACAATTAACAAAAGAATTGTGTACCAACCAATCTGCTGTACTTTATCGTTGATCAAAAATGTACACAGCTGCCATTGCTGAACAACAGCTGCAAATAATTCTTGATTCATATCCACCACAAAGCGTATAATCCGGTAATGAAATACTTCAACTAACTACACCAAATGTGGGCTACTGATTGTGAACTTATGTTGGTAATGCAGGCATGGCTGGATCCCACAGGTGCCACATCAGCAATTCATTCTCATTAGGCCACAGTGTTAGTTGCACAGCCAAGAGTAAAATTAGTCTGGCAATCACAATTAGAAAATTGCAGAGTCAATTACAACACATTAGGCCCTGCAAGAGCCAGGAGAGCTCCTTCTTCCTCTCTGATTGGCTCTCAGTGCACTGACACAGTGCAGTGCACCCAGACCGCACACCTTCATAAAGATATGCTGCAATAATTATAGTAATGGGATTTTCTTCCCATTCAATCTTCTCTTGTTCCTCTAATAACACCATTACAACCTGAATATACACTGAATAGATTACGGCTCTCTGTACTCTGCCCCCCTCCTCCTGCTCTCTCTCTCTATGAGTGTGTAAGGTGTTGCAGCCCCAGATGAGAGGTTAATGATATCCTCTGTAATAACAGCACCAGTAGACCCTCTTGAACTCCCTCTTTGTCTCCTGTACTGCAGCTTTATGTTGCTCCCCCTGATTCACAACCCCCCCCCCCACACACACACACACACACACACACACACACACACACACACACACACACACACACACACACACACACACACCACACACACACACACACACACACACACACACACACACCACACACACACACACCACACACACACACACACACACACACACCACACACACACACACACACACACACACACACACACACACACACACACACACACACACACACACACACACACACACCACACACACACACACACACACACCACACACAGAGCTCCTCAGAACGCTGACTACCGTGAACCTAGGGAATGAGCAAAAAAACACCATTCTCTATTACCATAAACAAACTGTCCAGTTCACAAATGCTCAGGGTAAATGTATCAGTGTGTGTGTGTGTGTAAACAGTGTGTGATTGGATTGGGTGGGGGTAGGGTTGGTGGTATAAAAAACTATTTTAAAATCTCCTCCCCGTAATAATATTACACCCTTTATCCAATAGGCTCCTTGCTTTGATGTGTGTTTAATTCACTAAACATGAAGAATTAATTAAGTATTCTGCATTTAAAAAGATTTTGCTCCCCTCCGTGGCCCCTCTGGAACCAGAACAGAGAGAGTGTCACATTGAGAGGGCCAACAAAAGAACAGCAGTGTAATAGCTTTTCTTCTTCTCTTTGGGCGGAAACTTTTATCTGGCCGCTCTGGTATTCTGTCTTATTCTCAGATTGCTAGAAAAGGATGCGCTTGACTGGGCCCTCACTGAGATGAAGTGTGTGTAGGAGGGGTGTGTGTATGTGAGAGAAAGGGTCAGTGTGTGTGTCTGTGATGAGAGAGAGGGTCAGTGTGTATGTATGTGTATGAGCGAGAGAGGGTCAATGTGTGTGTGCGAGAGAGAGGACCAGTGTGTATGTGTGTGTGAGAGAGGGTCAGTGTGTATGTGTGTGTGAGAGAGGGTCAGTGTGTATGTGTGTGTGAGAGAGGGTCAGTGTGTATGTGTGTGTGTGTGAGAGAGGACCAGTGTGTATGTGTGTGTGAGAGAGGGTCAGTGTGTATGTGTGTGTGAGAGAGGGTCAGTGTGTATGTGTGTGTGTGTGAGAGAGGACCAGTGTGTATGTGTGTGTGAGAGAGGGTCAGTGTGTATGTGTGTGTGAGAGAGGGTCAGTGTGTATGTGTGTGTGTGTGAGAGAGGACCAGTGTGTATGTGTGTGTGAGAGAGGGTCAGTGTGTATGTGTGTGTGAGAGAGGGTCAGTGTGTGTTTATGTGTTTATTTGCTTGTGGCCCAGTGGTCCCAGTAGTGAGACCAGTGTTCCAGACCATTGACACTGAACAGGGGCCTCCAGGTCCAGGGCAGGGTCTGACTCCTGGTGGGTCTTATGATCCTACCACTCTGGTGGCTCTGACCTCCCATGCTCCGGATTCAAACCTACCCAAGATACTACACACACACACACGCGCATGCGCACACACACACACACACACACACACACACACACACACACACACACACACACACACACACACACTATAAGCACACTACATCACCAAGACATAAACCACACTGGATAGTCTATATCATACGTAGGTTCTGGTAATAAATATTGTCTCATTCCACCATCAGATTTTTTGTTAATGTTTAGCTTTTGTATTCATTTAATATTAATTCACTTCCATACAATCATGAGATTGAAAAGCTCCCCTGAGTGGCTGGTCTGGACAGGAAAACATGAACTTGAACAATTAATTTATGTGCAGTGTACAGGGGATTGAAGGGTAAGGGTTGAGGTGTGTGTGTGTGAATGTGTGTGTGTGAGATTGGGTGGAAGGTGAGGGGTCGAGAGGTATGAGAGGTTCTTAAAACACCTGGTTGGATGTTGGCTCTAAGACAATATTAAACTAGACAGACCCATCCCTCCTTTCTCTATCAAATTTCTCTTTAAATTGGAGTCAGTAAGTGAACGGAGATGCAAAACACTGCTTATCCAGCATGAGGTTTTTATGATACCATTCTACTGTCCAAGATAAACGGCACAGCCAATAATAAAGTGATGATGATGTGGGGTGATACATAATAAGGCTATAATAATAAGAACAATAATAATAATAGAGATAATAATAAGCTAATCTCATTCTTGGAAGACCATCGACATGCTCGTTCAACGACAGGATATGCATCACCACAGCCCGCCTTAATGACAGCTCAGCTAGCCAATCACATGCATGGCTGAGCCCTGACCTGTGAGGCTCTACACACTCAACCCCACTGACACACACATACACACAAGGACACACACATACACACACTGACACACATACACACACGGACACAAACACGCATGCACACATACTTTGTGGTGACTGCTCTCGATACACACATCAATACGCGTCTAGTAACTAAACCAATTTAGAGCAGATAGCAAATCCTTGCCACAGTTTAGAATTATCACACTACAAGAATATCCACCTAATTCAATCTAACAATTAGGTCCACTTTTCTCTGTCTGTGAAAATAGATTTGAATATTCTGCTGCCTTAAAAAAAATACTTTTTCTAATCTGTTCATAATAATTCCATTTGTGATGGTGGTGTCAGACAGGTCTGGATGAGGTAAATGAGAAAATGGGAGGTAATTGTTGGTATAGTATTGTGTTATCAGTATAAAGCTGATAGATTAGAGGAGTGTGGAGTGGATGACACACCTCAGGAATATTCAACACTGCTGCTGATGATAATGCCAGCCGGATATGTAAGTGACTGAGATAGGGCAGATTATGTGTGAGTGTGTGTGTGTATGTGTGTGTGTGTGCATGTGTGTGGAGGTCTCTAACAAAGCTGGTGGTAATAGACTTGACTGCCAGCCCCTTCTCAGGCTCAGTAATAAATTATAGGACCAAACAGCTATATACCAGCCCGGCCAGATAACGGCCGCCAGCACAAAATGAAATTCTGCTTTTGTTGAAACATTATGATTTATGTATTTGTAATATAGCACTGCTATGATGCTGTGTGTATGTGAGTGTCTGTGTGTGTGCTTGACACAGTATAATAGTGTGATATTGTGTTAAATTATCGCCGGTGTAAGCAATTTCCTAATTTAATTCAGGCTGTTTGTAAAGGACGTTTTAGCTGTAAATAACACTGAGTTCATATTAAATTATACTAATAAACAGATTTGGTTATTGGTTTAAACAGCTAATCCTGGAAAAGAATCCTGGGAACAGAACCCACTGTAAAACCTCCTTTTTGTCATCAATCAATAAAATATGCAGAATTATATGTTTATCATACCAGAGACATTAAATAAAATGAAGTAACGTTTAAATGACATTTGCATTACATGAACCTACTGCCAGCTTTCTCCTCTACATGTAAACTCACACATGTTCTGGTCTATGGCAGAAAACATGACATTATTGAAAATCTATATGCAGCCTTTGGCAATAGAAAGGTCAGCTGGTGAGTTGCCGGGGCAGATAATGGGTTCCTATTAAAACATAGGATGGTCTGTCCAGCCACAGCAAGCAGATTTTCAGGTCTTCATATCGTGTTAGTGGTGAGGTGAGGGTGATGGCTGGAGTTGTGGAGAGCAGTCTAATGATGGAGGAGACCGAGCAGAGACACTCAATTGACCCTGAAGGCCAAAGCACTTGACCTCTGACCTCCTCTGGCTCTGCCTGGCTCTGCCTAGAGAGATCCTTACGGAGGACTGTCACACACACACACACACACAGACACACACAAACAAACACAAACACACACACACAAACACAAGTTATTATTCTATACACTGTAGTGGATGGCAACATTTGTTTAAGTACATTATACTGTATGAGGTACAGTGGGACCTCATGTTAAGCGCCCTCCAGTGGTGACTGCTGGTGCTGTGCTACTGTACTTTAGTTTTCAGGAACACCACAGAGAGGACAACAGTGTCTGTGCGTACGGGCCTTGATTATGCTGAACACACACACGCGTGTTTGTGTGTGTATGTTTGTGTGCTGCCTTGCAACATGGACTGAGACATGCAACTCCGGCAGTGTGACCAAAGAGTATTTACGTTTTTAGAACCTTCAACCTTCTCCCTCCCTCATTCCTTCTCTATCTCTTCAGTTCTAACCTATGGGCATGTAGAAACAAGATGTTAAGGTAAAAGTGATTAGGGATAATGAAAACAGTCAGACAATATAGACCCTATTGTCCTAACCTAACCTTGACCCGGTCAGGAAAACAGCAGCCAAACAGCTGAGGCAGTCCACATTGTCACCCAGCAGATACAGCCAGCAGAGAGAAACAGCCGTCCAGCAGAAACAGCCTGGCAGTGATCTTAACAGGCTGTCTTCAGAAGCAGTCTGTTGGGGCTGCTGGTAGATCCAGCCTATTTAAATGCTCCATTGGAGAGGGATGAAAGTTTATGCAAGGTCAGTTGGGATGTGGTAATTATAATCACAGCGTTTTGCCTCTGCAATGACAGCCATTTGTTATTCTCAGTCCACTAGTTCCTGCTCCGGCAGGATGTTGACAAGCGTGCTCTGATTTACTGGCCTCAAGACCTCCTCCCCCTCCATGCTCCCCTCCTTCCCTTTCCTCCTCTCTGCCTCCCTCCCTCCTCCCTCTCTCTCCCCCTAGACTTTGCAGCCAGTCAACCAGTAGGCCCAGCGCACTCTTTTCCACCCCAGCTCAACAAACCCCCCAGCCCCGCCCAAATTTGTAGCCCTGCAAACAGGCTGACACGCCTCTTGCAGAGTGAGACCCCCCCCCCTCCGAGGGGTGAAGAACATAGATGTTTGTGTATGTGTTTGTATGTGTGGGTGTTTGTGTACAGTATATATGTGTTTGGGTATCTGTGTTGTGTGTGTGTGTTGATGTGTGTGTGAACGTGTGCCTGTGTGTGTGTAAGTGTGTGTGTGTCTTCAGATCAGTGGCTGGTGTTGAAGCAGAGAGGTGACAGGAGCAGGGTCAGGGGAGCGGAGCTGAGAGACTCCCTGACCACCCCCAGTCCTCTGTTCTCGCAGGCTGATCAGCCTGTTCCTGCTCTGGGGAGGAGGGCGGTGTAGCCTCCTCCACCCCCCGCTCTCTCGAACAACACTTTGGGTCTTCCCTTCACGTTGGGCAAGACAGCCCCTCTTCTATCTTCCTCTGGCATCCCCTGTTCTCGTCCTTCACCTTCCTCCAACCTCAGCCCCCCCCCCCCTCAGCCTCCTCACAACAATGTCCTCAGCATGCTCGGTAGCCATGTAAGACTAACCGTTTTATCAAGCGAACAGCAAGTACGAGAAAGAGGATGTCCTGTCGAGAGAAGTTCCTGTAAACCTAGCCTCCCCATTCCCAGGCCCGGCTTCTCTCCTCTAGGCCAGGCAGGCTGTGAAGGACAGCTCCTCCTCTACCTCCTTCCACATTCATTAAACATTCACCTCTCAGTTTTGAACCCACACAGGATTGGCCCGGGAATCTGAAGGCAATGCAATTGTGCAATTTGCACACAAAGTGGTCTGAATTGATCTAAAATAAACCCTCAACTTTAAATGTGCAGGGGGAAAAAAAAAGACTTGCTGATAATTACATCATTTAGGACATTGATTGCGGCCGAGTCAATGCAAGAGCTTTAGGAAACAGGAGATAAATGGCGACAGCGCCTGTTTCAGGGAGAGCCATCGATGTGCAGGCTGACCACAGGGAGATTATACGTTTTGGGAATGCACAGAGAAGCTGAGGACAAAATCAAAGAGCTGGAGGGGGGACAATAGGAGACAGCATTAGAGCCAACAAAAGATTTCATTAAGCCAAACAAGGCTTAACTACAAAATCAATATGTCATAATTTCGGAGCCCAAGGTGCAGAGCTAGGAGACGGACAGAGAGGGTCTTATTTGGACTAAATGATGGTCAGGCTTATTAAGATGGTGAGATAAATGTATTCCTCACACAAAAGACAGTACTCAATATACTTCTGCCTCTCCATTGTGACAGAAATCTCTTTTGGGTGAGGGGTGGGGGGGCTGGGGTGGGTGGGGGTGGGGTGGGGGGTGGGAGAGAGTCTCTCAGTCTGACAGAGAGAACTCTGATAGAAGAAAGCAAAAAAAAAAGAGTGAAAAGAGAGTGAGAGCAGTGAGAGCAGTGAGAGCAGGGACACTGGAGATTCAAAATTAGGACAAGAGAGAGGACCAGAGAGACCCAAGAACTATCAGAGAGACAATAGGGAGGCCAGAGAACCAAGGTGCATAAGAGAGACTACATTTCAGAGAGGCAGAGAGAAACTAAAGATGTACTAGAGGAACTCTATACAGAACCTAAACAGACCAGAGACATCTGAAATACACCAGAGAGACAATAAGAAGAAAGGCGATCCTCTCTCCTCCCTCACTTCTCCTCCTCTCTTTCACCTCACAAGTCACCTGCAGCCCAGTTATTTAGATTAACATGTTGGAAGTGTGTGTGTGTCATACGTCTCTATCAGAAATGGCAAGGTGGTCCAGCCAGGTCATGCTCAGGTCAAACCCTCTGCCCTAAGGCTGACAGCGGTGTCAATACACACACATTCCCACAAACACACTCACACAAACACACACATACCTACTATCTCACTCATCTGGCCCAATTTCCATTAATTAGCTCTTATCAATTAATAGACTAGTTAATGTGTTAATTTTGTTGACGGCTTCCGGGAGGTACGCTTGTGAAGTGTTGCCCTCAGGGAGGGAGAGAGAAGAGGAGAGGAGGGACAGACACAGAAAAATAGAGGAGTGACAAATAATGTACGATAGAGGAGGAAAAGAGGAAAAAATTTAGGAAGAAAAATAAAAAAATAAAAAGAGATGGAGGGGGGGGGTAATCAGAGAGAGAGAGAAAAAAAACTCAACCTGCCTTGAAGAGAGGAGAGCAAAGTAGAGATGTTTAGACAATTAAGCATCATTACAATGTTCTGCTCTATTAGGCTCTGGTGCTGTTACTGCTGTAATTACACTGCATGCTGGGAGAGAGGGAACCATGTAGGAACCAGGAGGTGAGTGGTTTAAACCCCACCTGAGGGAATATGCCTGGCAACAGAGCTGCAAGAGGGGGGGTGGGGGGGGGGGCACGACCTGCCTGCTGGGGGCGGGGGGGGGGGGGGGGGACATGCCCCTGACACCACATGCACCCTCTCTCACAGCTGGGAATACAAGAAGGAAGATGGATGTGAACTCATGACTGTCTCAACTGTGACTTAGGCAGGATTAAATGCTGTAAACGCAAGCCAAAAGGAGTAGAAAAATCTGTGTGTAGGTTTTGCTCAATGCACACATATTCGTCTCTAAATAAACTGTTGTATGTGTGTGTGTGGGTGTGTGCTTGCACGTGTGTGTCCAAATGGCCACGCAGCGTTGAGGCCCCTAATCACAAGCATACAGCTCTTTAAGGGTGCGATGTTTGGGAGTGTGGGGAGGGGGTCTGGAGGCAGCCTGAAGCTCAGGAGTCTATTATGGACTTACATATGTAGCAGGGATGAGAGCCAAAAGAATCTGCCCTCAGTCACCTTCCCTCTCCCGGGCTTGCATTAACCCCCACTGTTCTAAGTGAGTGTGTGTGTGTTTGTGTGGGGAGCGAGGGGGGTTGGGGGAAGGATGGGGGGTTGTATCTCTAGCAGAAATAACAAACGAGGCGCTGGGTGCTGATAAGGGGAAGCTTGTGGCCGGTTGCCGGGTGATAGGGAACCCCTCATAGCATCTATCTCATTTCCAGCGGTCAGTCAGCACACCCTTTCCACCCTGCCCACCTCCCCCCACCCCCCCACCCTAACAGCTCCCTCACAGAGACGGAGAAATTAATATGCCCCCCTCCCCTGACACACACACACAAAGTCATTACAATAATTTAATGCTTGCACACAATAAAACATGCTGAAGTTTTTATCTAAATGTGTGTCCTTAACTTTGATAATAAAAAAGATACTTGTTTTCTTAACCTTATTACTTAATTATCAGAGAGCAAAAAGTACATGTTTACGTATTTTGATGTACTGGAATTTAAGTAGGCTAATTGTAGCTTAAGATTCAATTGTAGTTCCAGCAGGGAAATACAAGGCTGTTCAAGGTTTCTCTGTTCCAATGTTGACCTTTGACCAGCTCCATGCATAATTTGGTTTTCTTGGTTACACATATGTAAACACAGGGTTAATGCCATGGCCATCCCCCTACCCAGCATCCAAGGTTCTATCAGGCTGCACAGGAAGTCCCTAACCCCTGCTTCCTGCGCCACTCCACACATGTTCTGGTGCGGTAATCTATGAAATGAATCTGAGATTGCTGTCAACTCTAAAGTTGATGTAAATTGATGTGTGTGTGTTTGTGTGTGCGTCTCTGATCCAGGATTTTCACCTCTAACAGTGACGGGGGTGTATTGATGTCAGAAACTTTACAGTTTTTCTCAATTGTTTACACACAAATACTGGTACTTGAGACACAATGACCACAACATGTAACTCATGCACCAACCCCATGAACCAATTGTGCTAAACTACAAGCACAATTCCTGCTTTACACTCAAATTGCAGTTCTAACACACACTTTTTTCAAAACATTACACACAATTCTCTGCATTTGGCACAATTTTCATGAAGAAAATCTTTTGTTTTCACAAAGAACACACTGCCATTCAAATACGCACACTGACTCATCGCATGGACAAACACCTGTCACACAGTTTTACAAATAGCAATCAGAGCTTTAGAATAAAAGGGCAACAGGTGACCTTTTCTGTTTTTGAGCAATGGATGCCAACATTGGAAACAGAGGCAGAGGAGTGAGAGTAAGAGGAGGAGGACAGGGAGGACGAGGATGAGGAAGGCCAAGGACCATAATCTCTGATGAGATCCGAGCCGCTTTGGTTGACCATGTAGTCAACCATGGTCTAACAATGAGGGAGGCTGGGCAAAGAGTACAGCCAAATTTGAGCAGGTACACTGTAGCATCCATCATCGGGACTTTCCGAAATTAGAATAGGTAAGAAATCTACTCTCACTACAAAATTGCAGTAGGCCTACTGCATATCAATACAGTACTCAATGAGTACAGTAGTAAAGTATTGCCTGTGGACTGTTCTGTAGGACTGTAAAAATAAAGTATGTTTCAAGTATTTGGAAAATGTATTCCTACTTTGTATTCCTACACAGTATTTACAGTATTTTACTATATGTTTGGCAGAACTGAAAGATTACCAACACAAGGTGGTCGGGAACGTCTTCTGTCTCCTGAACAGGAAACTGAAATCATGAACATGGTCCTAGAAAATAACGCCATAACATTACGGCAAATACAAAGAAAAATAATAATAATGTTACTGTATACACTATACAGTAAATTATTCTGTTGTTTTGTATGTAAACCGCTGTATGTGCAACTTTGTGTTGGTTGGGATGTACACTGTGTACATATATGTAAAATATATTTGTTACCGTGTATTTTTGTGTTCTGAGTATAAAAACAATATTCTCAAATATTTTACAACACACTTATGTATGTACTGTCTGTAGTAAATGTAACACTGAACAAAAAAAGGCCTAACTCACTATGATGAATGAAGAAGAAGTGTTTTCCATTCATCATAGTGTTTTACATTGAGCACATCAGTGTTCAAATGGTTCTTATAAATGTCTATTCATATGATGGTTTGTGTTTGTCATTTGAAAACAAAATACCATTTTGAGATTAAATAACATTGTTTTGAATGTTAAGTTTAATTTTGCAGGAGAAGTGAGGGGTTTTGCCCATTGTGTGTGTGTTTTTTTTATTTGTGTGTAGAGTTCTGAGAGTATGAGGTATGCATTCAGAAAATGTGTGTAAACAATCGAGAAAAACTGTAATTCAGTAGATTTCTGTCTCCTCTACAAAATGTTTATTTTTATGACAAATAATTAATACCTTCTTTCTCAGAAGTGTACATGCCTGAGTTTGATAAGGTGTCGTCCAAGAGGCTGAGATGTGCACGTTAGAGTGGATTAATCTCTCTCTCCCTCTCGCTCTCCCATTCTCTTTCCCATTCCCTCTCCCGTTCCTTCTCCCGTTCTCTCTTTCATTCTCTCTCTCTCTCCTCTCTCCTTCTCTCTCTGGCCTCCACCTTTCTCCATCTCTCTCTCTCTCCTCTCTCTCTGCTCTACTCTGTGTGTGTCTGGGCCTGTTAGGGCACCTCCAGCGTTGTTATCCGTCCTAACTGAGGGAGTGGAGTGGAAGACCATGTAGATGAGATAGCAGAGCAGGGAGAATTAGGAGACGCTCTCCATCCCCAGGAAGCCTTCAGCTACCCAGCCCAGATAAGGACATGCCAGTAATTAGACTCAGACAAGCGAGGGCCTATACTCCTGAGAAAGAGAGAGAGAGACAGAGAGAGAGAGAGAGAGAGAGAGAGAGAGAGAGAGAGAGAGAGAGAGAGAGAGAGAGAGAGAGAGAGAGAGAGAGAGAGAGAGAAAGAAAGAAACAAAGAAAGAAAGAAGTGAGTGAAAGAAGAGAGAGAAAGAAGAGAGAGAAAGAATGAGACAGTATGAGTAACTAAGGTGTAGAGAGAGGAGGAGAGAGAGAGAGAGAGAGAGAGAGAGAGAGAGAGAGAGCAAAAGAAGAATGAAGTGTGAGAGAGTAACCAAAGTGTAGAAACAGAGACTGGATTCATCAGGATCAATCGAGCAGCATCAGAGAGGAGAGGTGATCAAAGGCAAGCTCTCCAGAACTCTTTTGTGTCTTCTCCTCTCTATCGCTCCATCACATTTCCGTGGTAATATCATTTCTGAATTAAATTTTATGGCTCATTACTTTGTGTTGGCGAGAGCGTCGGTAATGGAACTCTGGAGCGGGAAGGTGAGGCCGGTCTTTGTCGTGCTGGCCCCTCTCTCTCTCCGTCTCTCTCTCTTCCACTCTCTCTCTCACTCTCTCTCTCTTACACTCTCTCTCTCACTCTCTCTCCGTCTCTCTCTCTTCCACTCTCTCTCTGTCTCTCTCTCTCCGTCTCTCTCTCTTCCACTCTCTCTCTGTCTCTCTCTCTCCGTCTCTCTCTCTTCCACTCTCTCTCTCACTCTCTCTCCGTCTCTCTCTCTTACACTCTCTCTCTCACTCTCTCTCTGTCTCTCTCTCTCTTTTACTCTCTCTCTGTCTTCATCTCTTTCTTTAAATTTGTTCATCAATATTAAAGTGTGTCATTTAATCGGTGGGAGTCAAGCACGGTTGAGACAAGGATCAACAGTTCAGATCCACACACTCATCTGGAAGCATCATTTCATATCATTGACCTGTTCAGTACTGAACAAACAGGGTTGGAAGACCATCTCCAGGAGAGAGAGTGTTTTTACGGTAGCATGGACTCCTCTGCCCCCCTCCCTCTCTTCCATACTCCTCAACCTCTCTCTTCCAGCCACCCCCCCCTCCCCCTCCACAGTCACAAGGTCAGGGGGAGTTTTAATTGTGGTGGGCTGCTGTTCTCCTCCCTGGTCTCCATGTGATGAATAGCTCTGTGGCTGAAAAGCAGGCCTGTATAAACAAGCTTATCAGCCCTCCTGCGCCTGAGAAATGACTCCTGAGTATCATTGTTAATCACAGTAATTGTTAATGTTAAGCGGCTCCGCTCCTCTCTGCCCACAACGTTATTGATTTCATTTTTTTCTCTCTCTTTTCTTTTTTTTTTTTCTCCCGCGAAGCCCCGCCGAGGCAGCGAGCTCCCGTTGGAGAACGCCAGGATTCTGCTAATTAGTTATTTTGCCCTCCGTGTCGTTGAGCTCTGGCTGTGGCTATCAGGGAGATAAAGAGAATTGCTTGTCCCTGTAGTATTCACACACACACACACACACACACACACACACACACACACACACACACACACACACACACACACACACACACACACACAGGGAGTCCCAGCTGTGGTGTCAGCAGCATGCCTACATAATAAAGTCACACCTTCACCTTTAGTTCAGCACCAGATAAGCAGCTGAGGTAACCAGTATCTAGATACTCCCATGATACGAGCAACAAGCCCAGCTGTGATAGCTAGCACACCTGGATCGATTACTGTTAGCGAAATGCTTTCAAATACACAAGTGCACTCGATTGGGCTTACCCAGCACAATGATATCAATAGATCAGTCCCATAAGTGCCAACTGTTCAATCATATTCACCAAAATGATGTTCACCTACAATACTAACCCAACCAGGACAGTTTCCCTCTCTGATGTGAGTGGCTTGTATGTATTCTTCTGTTTATCACATTTCCTTGCGTTGCTTCAACTCTTCTGTCAAATGGAAATACAGGCACAGACACACTTGCGTGCTTGCACACAAGGACACATACATACACACACATACACACACACACACCACGTACACGCTAACATCTTGCTCGTGGATGAAACCATACTAGCAAGGCAACATCACCACTTATAATGAATGACCACTTGGCTGACTGCTTGGACAAGCTCGTTCACTAATTAGATGAGCTTCTTCAATTATCTGAAGCAGGAAGCAAGCTAGTGCACTCGTTAAAACTGCCGAGCAGATGGACGGAGGCCCGTTTACATCCAATTTGAGTCACTGTTTGAAAGAGTGGAACTCATGTAAGTGTGTGAACTCTGGGCCTCATGTACTAATGCTTTTGCGCCCACTTCAGGCGTATTTATTTCGCAATTTGCGCGTAAAAGCATGGCGAGGTATGTACAAACATGCCGCACTCAGGTAAAAGCGCATACTGCCTGTCGCGGGAACTGAAAATGGCAAATTGTGCTTTTCCGTGTCATGCATATGCATTCACGGGAGGGTCAAGGGGAAAGTGCGAGTTTCCCATAAAGAGATGGGAGGGGATGCGTAAAGTGCGCCTATTATGTATTCCAAGGTATGTACAAAAACCGCCTGTGAAAGCGCACCTCTATTTTGCGGTGAAATTTCTCCGCCTGTAAAAAGCAGGCGTAAACCAGGACGCGCATATGCCTCCTGGTGAAATGGCAGCCGTAACCCGAGCAATACGAAGACATAGGCCAAAGGATTTTTGCTACAAGGATCAAACTTTTTGAGATTAAGCAGCCATGCAATATTACAGTTACTGGAGGAAATCAAAGATTACATCGAATCTCCGACTCAGCGTTCACATTCCATTCCAGCAGTTGTTAAACTCCTTGCTACATTACAAATATTGGCATCAGGATCATTTCAAACTGTCATTGCTGTTTTGACTTTGGTGGCTGATCCATGATAGAAACAGAGAAGGAGGCCCATTCAATTGCGCATTTAAATGCTCGCAATGTACGGTATAGTGGGCGGAGAAAGGCGCTGATTACCCGATGACCTGCAGGTTTCGTAAATACGACGTAAACTGAAGTATCACAGTGTGCGCAATCTGCGGGTTGGCCATGGCGCTAATAACGCTACGATTGCGAATGTACGTACATGAGGCCCTCAGTGTCCTGATTGCTACTGTGTGTTTCTGTGTGTCTGTAATTTGTGTTGATGATGGTCTCTCAGAGTATGCTAAGCATACCTTGCTGCACATACACACAAACGCTCCCCCAGCTAACATACACACACACATACACACACTGCTACAGTTCTACTCCTACTACCCACTTTGTAGCTGGTTAGCGGCCTATAGAAGATCTCGTGAAGGCGTGTGATTGTTCTAGCTTTCTCAAGCGTAACCGAGCAGGCCTTAAAAGGTCCTGCTGCATGATTTTAATTAAAGATAAGTTGCTCTTTGTGTGTGTGGCAGTCCGGCCTGCTAATCTGAATTCAATATGTCCATATGTAGCAGCCGGCAGGCTGGGGTGTAAACAGGCACGGTATTGAAACCCATTGCATTTAATTTGGCTCTGATCAATTCAGATTGACTGCACTTAACATGCAAATGCCGCCAGGGTCAAATCTGACTTCCTCTTCTCCCACGGTGGCCTGACGCCTCTCCTCTCTCCTCTTTCCTCCTCTTCTCTCTCCTCCTCTCCTCTTTCCTCCTCTTCTCTCTTCTCATCTCCTCTACTTTCTCCTCCTCTCCTCTACTCCCTTGTATTTTGTCATTCCTGCATCTCCTCTGTTCTTTTGCAGGTTTCACCTACCTGCTCCTGTCCGCCTTCTTTCCACTCTTTCACTTTTCCTCTCCTCACTGACTTGACTCCCTGTTTACTCTGGTGTTTCTTAGACTTCTCATCTTCTCTCATACAGACAGACGAGCAGACAGACATTCAGATAGACCGGCTGGCTGGCTGGCTGGCAGGCAGGCAGTAGACAGACAGACAGACAGACTGATGTGTGTGTTTTCTCAGCTTAATGTAGCCGCCGCTGGATCAATACCAGGACGATGTGTGTCAGCTCCTGGTTTTTCTTCCCATTACACACTTCCAGTGAGCAGGCAGGGTAGGAGGGGCTCTGTTAGGCCTGTAATGGATCCTCCCAGTATGTGGTCTCTCTACAAGGCTCTGGAACAATCAGCCCCTTCTACAAGGTAAGCATTCACAAATTGATTTGTTAAACAGCGTTTTCTAGCTTCTCTGTGTCCATTTGTTGCTCCCACTATTTTCCTTAGCCAACCAGGAGCAAGTAATTACAGCAAACAGCCTGTGTCTGTGTGTGTATGTATGAGTTTGTGTGTGCATGTGTGCTTGTGTGTGTCGGCCTGTATCTGTGGCTAATTCCATAATGCGTGGCAACGTTTTGACATCAGTTAGAGGCCAACGGCCTTTCGCTTCCCGCCACGACACATCAAGGAAGTTTCACATGTTTAATTTGTAATTACTCTAACGGGTACGGTGATGCCGGTGTTTATAACAACAATAACAACCGTTAACAGGAGATAATGATGTCGGGCGGCATTGCGACCAGAGGAATTATACGGTAAAATCAGCAGGTTAAATGGCAACACCATCAAATACCTGATTGAATGCCTTTTTTTCTCCCTTTTTTTCCCTTTTTCATTCTTCTCTTCCCACCTCATCTGCCTCTATTTATCCTCCTTTACCCATCTCCTGCTACTCTCCTCTTTTTTCCTCTCCTCCTTTCTCATTTTCTCTCCTCCCTCTCCCTCTCCCTCCCCTCTTCTCCTCAGTAATAGCTCTCAGAGTCAGCTGAGCAGGTAAACAAGGGCAGATGGTCAGAGCTCTCCCCTCAGCTCTGTCTCCACCTGTCCATGACATTGATTATGGTAAGGTGCCTCATCTAGAACCTCTCTCTACTCACCTCTCCTGCTTTATCAGATAGCCGGTCAGCCTCAAACTTTCTTACAGACATTTACAGATAGATGAGATTCTCTCTGAGAGACAGTGGCAACCAGCTGCTCGGTTTGACTCAGAGTGTGTGTGTGTGTGTGTATGTCAGACATTGAGATAGTATATAGTGTGGGTGAGTGTGTGCGTTTGTCGCAAAAAGCTATATAGCATGTGTGTGTGTGTGAGCGTGTGTTTATGGAGGGAAAAGACACTGGTATAAAGGATGAAATTGAATGGATTAGCATGGTCTGTTCTGGGTGTGATTGCTTCTGACTGGCCATATTTGAAAGCCACCAGGGGCCCCTCAGTGTTATGATGCGTCCGTCTCGGCCCCTGCGCACCCAGCACACGCTTCCTCTTATAGAAATTCAATTGATATTTTGTAAACTTCATTTGCGGATAATGTGATCTGACAGGGACAAATGCAGAAGCGAATTGTTTTCAAACCGACTTCAAATGAAACTTATTACGCTCCGTAAATGTGCATTTCTTTGTCTTTCCCCTCCTGCCGGGCGAGGCCCCTTGCCTCGGCGCCCTGAATATGGATCCATTTCCTGGGTAATTGAATTGATGGTGTCACGCGCCGCCCGGGTCGCGTTTGCCGTGGCGATGGTCCGCTCGAGGGGATCGAGCGGACCGTGATTGAATCGGAGAAGGGTGGGAGAAAATCTTTCCTCTGCAAGTGTACGGCGAGCGTGCGGTGAGCGTGCGGCGAGGGTGGGTCAGGAGAAAAACGGGACACACCTCGGTGTTCCGCTGATTAGCTGAGACCCGCCACCCTATTGTCTCTGGGTTATCTGCCTCTGATGTAACGCAGACTCTCCTCGTCCCCTCCTCTCAGCCCGGCAGAAAGACTCAGATGGCTCTGCGGCTACATATTCATTTCCTTCTATCCCCGGAAAATTTGCTCAGCTTTAGTTCAGATTCAGTTAGCCGGATTGATGAAAGTGGCAAAAGGATTGGACGTTTACTGATTCCTCCTTTTCACCTTTGATTAGCTCCACTTGTGACTTATTCCTGCTCTGTCACTGTGCTATTAAGCGGCCTGCAGTCCCAGGGAGAAAGGCAGAGAGACGGAGGGAGGAATGGCTGCGATAGAGGGAGAAAGGAATGGCTAGGACAGAGGGAAAGAGGCAGAGGGGAGGTCAAGGATGGAAAAGAGGCTGGGGTTACAGCTGGGGACAGGGTTGAGGTTGAGGAGAGAGGAGAGAGACGGAAAGGGAGACAGGATGGATAGAGGGAGAGGGACACATAGAGGGAAGAGAGAATGATCGCTTCACAAATCTACTGCTTTTAAGGAAAGCTTTTAAGAATGCCCGTTGGTCCCAGAAGTCAAGATCTACACACACAAATAGACAGACTTTTCACTCTGCAGGTAAACCAAAAGAAGAACCAATCAAACATTTACACACTGTTTTTCTCAGTAAATAAACTCACACACACACAAACGCACACGGCTAATTGCCTATCTCATGTTAGATGATCTTTTATAGCTGTTTGGAGTGGCTGTAATAGGCAGAGGTTGTAAACATTGACTTCTGTCTCCATTGGCCTCCCTTCATAAAACTCATCACCAACGGCAACCTGCCAAGTCCATCTCACCCTGTCATAAAAGACTAATTGCTTATTGACCAGGGAGGAGGAGGAGGAGGATGGACTGAGTATCGAAGATGAGGAAGGGGATAGGGGTTATGAGGGGAGGAGAAGAAGATGAGGGAGGAAAGGGTGTTAGAAGAGATATAGGAGACAGGAGACACACAACTACCTCAACAGAAAGATACACACGATTCAGGTCAAAAAGAGAGGAGCGGACACAACAGAGGAGGGAAAAGGAGAGCTACTGAGGATAGTAAAGGAATAAAGTGGAGATTCCTGACACTGAAAGAGATCTGTGTATCAGTAACAGGCAGTACAGCCAGCAGCAAAGCTAACATTACAGGAGACTAAAGAGCTTTTAATGATAATGGTCTTCGCTTCCTAAAACGCAGTATTAGCTGTTAATATCAGCCTCTACTGCTAAGTGGAATGCTAATAGGCTCGTCTCTCATCCAGCCCTGGTCTGGTAGTGGTGACTGGGCTGAGGGGAGGAAGGCCAGAGCTGTCCAGATGTCTGGAGAGACTTTAGAGAGAGAGAGCAAGGGGGGGGGGGGGTGGAAAGGGAGAGCAGGAGAGAGAAAAATATAAACTTTTGATGCCCATTAGTAATGGACCTCCTTGCACTGAAACTACACAAGTTTTCTTAACCTTTTCATAAAAAGGTTAAGAGGTCTGTTAAATTTGCCTGAAAACGCCTAAACAGCATACCCAAAGTAAATTGAAAGCTGTTCTTGAACCATTTGGAGTACATGCATGTAAATTATCTCTTTTGAAAGCTGACACTCTACATTTACATTTAGTCATTTAGCAGACGCTCTTATCCAGAGCGACTTACAGTAAGTACAGGGACATTCTCCCGAGGCAAGTAGGGTGAAGTGCCTTGCCCAAGGACACAACGTCAGTTGACACGGCCGGGAGTCAAACTTGCAACCTTCTGATTACTAGCCCGCTTCCCTCACCGCTCAGCCACCTGACTCCCTGACTCCACTCTGAAGTTATTTACCCTGTTGTCAGGACCCTTGTCAGTCCTACTGGTGTTGAGTAATACATTTACATTTAGTCATTTAGCAGACGCTCTTATCCAGAGCGACTTACAGTAAGTACAGGGACATTCTCCCCGAGGCAAGTAGGGTGAAGTGCCTTTCCCAAAGACACAACGTCATTCGGCACAGCAGGGAATCGAACTGGCAACCTTCAGATTACTTGCCCGACTCCCTCACCGCTCAGCCACCTGACTCCCCCTAATAGAAGTTTGAACACAAGGAAAGTGAAAGTTTCTATTTCCGCCTAGATTTTGTTTTGAAAACAGAGGCCTGAAGAGGCCTAGAGGTGGTAGGTATTAGCTGGGAGACTAAATTGGACCACAGGTTGAAGCCTTATCCAATTCAAATCAAAAGTCAAACATAATACCACAATATATTCATATTTGACACATGTTTTTATAAGAGTACATCCAGGCATTTTCTAAAAGGGCCGTTTGGAGACTCCAAAATGACCCTTTGTAACCAAGGTCAAATACTTAGGATAAAAAGGTATTATTTTTCATAATTGTTATCTCTAATGAAAGGTGGTACTTAGAACTATCATATATAATAGCTAAATCCCTAATTAGTATTACTGAAACACAAAAACTGAAGCATGAACACATTGGAGTGCTTTATCTGATTCCCAGGATTGGCGCACAAAGAACACTGATTCTGTCAACCATACTGCGCAATCGACTTTTATTTTGAAGGCTCCACAGACACATACAAATGAGGTATTAGCATTTTCAGCTAGCTGTCAGCTACAAGGCTAACGAGCTAATTTCAGAGCCCGTCAAAGCCAGTTCGAGAAATTAGTTTAGAACGAGTGTGTGTGTGTGTGTGTGGGGGGGGGGGGGGGGGGGGGGCAGGACGCACAGACCTAGTTGGCTTTAGAGGGCTGTCAACGGGGCATGGAAGCTCCTATTGTATTGGGTCAAACAAGGTGTCAATCAAAAGGAGAGGGTTCAACGGACATTTTGATGCCTTCATATCGTAAATACTCCGTTGCTAACCGGAGAAAAGAACACTTTTATGTGAACAACTTGTTTCTTCCGTCGGCTAACTTGCATAATGAAACAAAGGATAATGGCTATTCATGAACGTAAAACATTGTATTTGGACGAATTACTTTACATGGTTAGATACTTTGAACCCTTGGGAATGTACGCAGATCAAGTTTTGATGTGTTGTTTGCATACCTGGGGCCCGTTCTCTGTACGTCGCTTATTACATCCGAGATCAAATGACACATCCAAGATGACATCATCTTGCTTATCATGATCTGGCTAATTCGGTTCTTCGAACACACTTGTTGTTTATGATTAGTATAGCTGGATTGAGTTATACGTTGGTCTAAAAGGGGGTATGTATCGATAGTAGAAACCTTGATCAGCAACGCTGCTATTGGCTGCTCACATAAGTCTATGGCTGCTCACTGTGGCCAAAATGAGCGCCCTGTTTTTTCCGCAACAGAGCCAACAGAGCAACAGCTTGCTCGAAGGTTACTCCGAATTTGAAGATTTTATCAGAACGCCAGGGAACACCTCAAAGTCTGCAAAATCCAAGAAAGAGGGCTGGCAAAAAGTAGCAGACCAAATTAAATGTAGAGGAGTGACCACGCGTTTTATCGCTTATTACAGTAAGCTTTTTTTTCATACTTTCATATTTTCATTTATCATCTTTAATGTCATATGATGTGGTTTCAACAAATGTATTATGTAAATGACACCCTCAAGCTAAAACCTGCTCCCGAGCAGGTTTAAGCTTACGGACCTGTTGCTATGACAGCAAGTCCAGGATGAGCTTCGAAGAACCGAACAATCCAAGATAATGACAAATCGTCAACAATCAAATCCAGCTAACTGAGTTAGCGACGTACGGAGAACTGGCCCCTGGACGACACGGAACCTTTGAGGGTAAGTAGAGACGTTTGGCTTTGTAAACAACACCAAAGTGGTGACTGGACAAAGACGTTGACTAAACTTGTTGTTGTGACTCGATCTTGAAATGGTTTACATATCTACAAGCACAAGAATCGTAGCTTTGATGTATAACATGTGTAGTAAAAAAATATATTTATTAACATTTAGTGCGTAGTAACTGGGGGAGGAGGGGGCAGTGTTTCGGGCCCGCGGGCGGGCCTGGTCTAAAAAAATTGATAGAGGGAATGGAGAGAAAGAGAAAGATAGACAGTGTGAATTGAAAAGAAAGCAGAGATGTGTACTTGGAGACAGAAAGAGGTTGAGCAACAGATGGAGACAGGGAGAGAGAGAGAGAGAGAGAGACAGAGAGAGAGAGAGAGAGAGAGAGAGAGAGAGAGAGAACAAGGAGAGAGAGAGAGGTGTGAAAGAGAGGGGACCGAGAGCGGGAGCAAGACAGACAGATAAAGGAGTGAGTGTAAAATATATATATTTTTTTTTGGATCACTCTAATGAAAGCCAGGCTGGTTCTGAGGCTAAGTACGGGGTAATATTGACATCCCATTTTCAGACAACTACACAAACAGTCAAGCAGAAATCCTTAAAATACGTAGACCAAAATATGTTGCTGTCAGCCACACACGTTTCAGAAAATTACTTTTCAAACGACTACAATTATTAAATGAATGCTTGCTTGACTTTCCCCTGAGTGTGAGGTATTTCTTTGTGTTCTGTGATTGCTGGCCATCCCAGTCCAAACAGCCAGTCAGTGGATCGATAGTTAACCTTTAGTTCTTTTATGGGCCTGCTGGATGTTCCAGGGTCCAGGACAGGGCCTGAGGGTAGATCCATAGCTGCTTAATGTTATGTGAATATTCCAGAGCTAGCAGGAATAACCTTGCTGTTGCATCCGATAGACGTCCCCTGCAGGAAGATGGAGGAGCAGTATGTTATTTTAATAGTACTCTAAAATGCCAGCGTCAACAACCATGGAGGATCTCTACAGAGGGACAGCTCCTCCCGCTCATCAGGACCAGTGTGGGACACCTTGAGGACAAACACACACATGTCAACACACACACACACACACACACACAAGCATGGTTAAAACTCTCCAAAGACCCACGCACCCAAAGTTCAAAAACCCACCTCCAAAACATACACAAATGCACAGACAGTACACCCAATCACACTGGCATGGTTAAAACTTCCAACACACACATATACCCAAATGAGTCCAGCCACAGTCCTGTCTGGGCAGAAGCAGGCCATGAGACACAGCCCCAGTCCTGTCTGGGCAGAAGCAGGCCATGAGACACAGCCACAGTCCTGTCTGGGCAGAAGCAGGCCATGAGACACAGCCACAGTCCTGTCTGGGCAGAAGCAGGCCATGAGACACAGCCCCAGAGCTGGGCTCACTCCTCCAGCAGCAGGAACATTATTTCTGCCTCATAACTCCAGAATGGTGCTGCTCTGGAAGAATGTGCTCCTCAGATAATTAAAAAAATTCACAGAGCAGATCCAATTTGAGATTATTCCGTATGAAGTATGTGTGTGTGTGTAAGGAAAGAGATAGAACAGGGGAACGAAGAAGTGAGAGAAAGAGAGAAAGAAAGAGAGCAAAAGAAAATGAGGGAGTAAGACAAAGAGAAAAAAAGAGACATAGAAAGAGAGAGTGAGAGAATAATACAAAGAGAAAGAGAGAGAGGGAGTAAGACAGAGAGATAAAGGATAGAGACGGTGTGTAGAGTACATGTTTGTCTACCTGCATACAGTCACGTGTGGTGTGTGCCTACTGTATGTGTGTGTGTGTATGTGTGTGTGTGTACTGTAACCGTGTGAGTGTGTGTGTGTGACCACCAGCTGACCAGTCCGGCTCCTATCTACTGCTCCTAATAACAGCCAGCCTCATGTAGCAGTAATACCACTTTAAATCCTGTAATATCACACTTAATAGAATCCATTCTGCCCTGCAATGCCCTGATGGTAGGTGTGTGTATGTGTGTGTGTGTGTGTGTGTGTATGTGTGTGTGTGTGCGCGTGTGTGTGCTGTGCTTAGTGGTCTTCTGGCTGAAAGTTCAGATCCAGAGAACAGAAAATATGACTCCCCGTCTGCTTGATGGCACTCTGCCACACACACACACACACACACACCACCCCTCTGATCACAGACAACCCTGTCCCCCCTCCCTCCACCCCATCCCAACAAAAAAGCGATCCACGAAAAAGCCAGCGAGAGAAATGAGATTCCTTTTTTCCATTTGTACGAGTGTGATAGCAAAGTAAAAAGACAAAACATTCTTTGAAGATAGAAGATACACGCTGGGTGATAAGGGGGTGGAGGAGGGGGGTATTATTTTATCCTCCATGGTAACTTAAACAGAGGGCCGAGGCCTTCACAGAACGTGACCAACACAGAGAAATATGCGCACCCACACTTACACACCCACACACACAGACACACACACACAGTGGCCACAGCCCAGAACATATCCAGACAGCAGTGGCCGTTCAGAAGAGCTGGAGCTGTAATCATTCATGGAGACCAGGCTCGGAGTTGTGCCTTGGAGATGAATTCCATTACGATGTGTGTGTGAGTGTGTTTAGTTGTCGAGGCTTTCGTGAGAAGAGGTGGATGTATGTGGCTGTCTGGTCAGTCCGCACGGCACACTGCACTATCGCAACCCTCACCTGCACACACAAACACACACACACACACTTCCAGGTCATGCTGGTATAATGAATGTGTTTGTGGCCCAGGGGCAGAGGCTGCAGAGACAGCATGACACGGGTAAAGCGTGTTACCACGCCAGGCCGCGGGCTAGACCTGTCCCTGACCACTGCTCTACACGCCTGTTACACGCCAAGGCCAGACCCTCTACACACCTGTTACACGCCAAACCAGCGCCACGGCATGCCACTGACCCTCAACACCTACACTTAACACACAGAGGCCAGGGAGCCTTGAGCAGGAGGAGGAGACCTGGACAAGTTGGGGGGGGAGACAGGTAGGGAAGGGAAGGAGGGTGGCAGTGGAGGCAGGCAGGGGGAGACAGGGAGGCAATGGGATACAGGAAGGCAGGGGGAGACAGGAAGGCAGGGGGAGACAGGGAGACAGGGGGCTGGAGGGAGATAGGGAGGCAGGGGGAGACAGGAAGGCAGGGGGAGGCAGGTGGGAGGGAGGGAAACAGGAAGGTAGGGAGGCAGGGAGGCAGGAGGGCGACAGGGAGGCAGGGGGTCAGGAGGGAGGTAGAGAGGTAGGGGTGCGAGGAGGGAGGCAGAATAATCTAATGAGGCTCTGAGACTCTAGTATCAAGCTCTGCCTCTAGACCAGTAATTGCAGGTATCTACAGTATGTGGCTTTGGACAGCAGTTCCTAGAGGAGCATCCTGGTGAGGTGAAAGATGCAATGTTGCCAGCCTCCGTTGAGGCTCCCTTAGTTATAAACACAGAAACAGACACACTCATCATTAGCCCTTCTCTATGGGCTGGGAGGATGGACACAGGCAACAATATGGATGGTTTCAAATGCACACACACACACACACACACACCCCATACACACACACACGTACACAAACACACACTTATGTATGCACCCACACACACATACCCCCCCCACACACACACCCATGCCCGTGCACACAGAGACACACTCACGTGTGTACACACACACACATCATTAGCCATTTCCCTTGGATCCTGAGACCAAATAAGTAGCCGTTCTATTGGACCATTAAAGTGTCATTTAGGCAGCTGGGCGTGAAGAGCCTTCAGATAACACTCTGCTCCAAAGCCACCACGCTTCCAATCATGGCGGTGCTTAAATCACACTCCACGCGAACGCTCGCTACACCCGCACACACATTCTTGCGGGCACACACACACACAGACACTTCACACTTATGCCTTTCATTAGAGAAGAAGTCAGTCAGCAAGACAAAATACTTAAGAAAAAAATGTCAACAAAACACTTACTAATGTCAACAAAACACTTACTTATGTGTGTGTATTAGCGAGTAAGGAACTGTGTGTGTATGTGTGTGTCGGTTGGTAGATGTGAGTGTGTGTGTTGGAGTGGGAGGACAGTCCTCTCATATATCTCCTAATAGGATGCTTAGTTAGTTAACATTAGGGCTCAGGCAGGAGGAGCTGCAGGATATTAAGAACCAGATCCTGTCTCTCTTATCTTTTAATGGCCGAGCATTCACAGCACAACGGCAAATACACACCGAGGAACACGTCTGAGCCGCCCTCTCTCACGGGAGAAATTGGCAAATGTTAAGATCTCCCCGGCATTACAAATGGTTTAAATAGTTTGAGGTGGCGCATTCTCTTGTTCTCCCCTGGAGACTCTCCTGGCCTGGAGGAGTGAGCTGGGCTGGGTAGAGGCTGGACTGGGCTGGGCTGGGTAGAGGCTAGGATGGGCTGGGGAGGGGCTGGCTTGGGTAGAGACCGGGTTGAGCTAGGCTGGGCTGGGCTGGGTAGAGGCTGGACTGGGCTAGGCTGGGTAGGGGCTGGGCTGGGTAGAGGCCAGGCTGGGCCAGGCTGGGTGAGCTCTCTGGGTGTTTTGCATGTTGTGTTATCAGTGTTGCAGCAGCAGGACTGATGTTGTGCCCCGCCCGGGAGACCTGCTGATACACGGGTTATGAATAGAAGCTCTGCTGTGAATAAAGCAGCTCTCACACACAGACACCATCACAGCCTGGCTGAGACACTCTCTCTTCTCCTTTTCCTAAAGCCATTCATCTAGAAGTAGATCCCACACTCCCTCTCTCTCTCTCTCTCCCTATCTCTCTATCGCACTCTTTTTTGCTGTCTCCCTCTCTCTCTCCAACCCTCCCTCCCTCTCCTCTCCCCATCCCTACACTGTATAACTACACCAGTCGACAGATAGCATCATTTAAAGGCCTACTCCATGATAGGCTTCCTGTCTGAGGGGCCAGCGATGGCTTCAATAGCCGTCTCTCTCCTCCTCTTCCTCCTCCTCCTCCTCTCCCTTCCGACTCTCTCCTCCTCCATCCCCGTCTCTTAAAGACAGTAAATCAGCTGGTGAAAGAAGTATATATTCTGTGGAGATAACCCCATTTCCGACTAGTATTCATTGAAATAATATAATAAGTGACAAGAGGAGGGGAAGAGCGCGGGCAGAAAAAGGAACTAGATAAATATGGTATTTGCAAGTTCTTTTGTGGGGCTCTCTTTCATGGCTGAGTTCGGCGGGTTGGGGGGGGGGAGTTAAACACCCACCATGGGCAGAGTTAAATTGAATGCCAACACCTCCTGTGAGATCGCGGGTCTAAAAAGAAATTCAATTAAATGGGATTTGAGTGTTGTGAAAAGCCCCAGAGTGTCCGCTGCTCTGATAAGGGGCTGGGCTGGTAGGGAGCACCTTTATGTGGCTGCCTCTAAACGTGTAATCCCCCTCAGTGCACAATACGGACGAGGGGAAATATCAATGCAGCCGGGAACCAATTTGGACAGAGGGAATCAGTCGTGGGGGCGAGTGTTGGAGACGGACGGACTTCCTTTCCCTGGCTTAGCGGTGGCCACATATGATAGGCTGTCTGAGAAGGTGAAAGACCGGTAAGGCCGGGACAAAGACTGCACACGCACAAGCGCACACACGCACACACACACACACACAGGACAGAGTTAAGGCAACAGTTCTCCCATAAGAACTCCAGATGATCAGTCTTAGCCTCTAATACGCAGTTGAGAACCACCCTACATTCACATTCACACACTTACACAAACACCCCCCCAAACACCCACAAACACGCACACACACCACCACCCAGCCACACACACACACACGTGCACACATACAGGCAGCCACACAAACACACACCTGTACATACACACATGCAAACACACACACACCCACCCATCCTCACACAAACACATCTACTGTAACGCTCATCTTTAACACAGACCTGTAATGTCAGAGAGTAGGTGTGGTGTTAGGCTAACATTGCAGTAACCTCGAGACAGCGTCGTGAATTAGGTCTGCAAAAAATGAAAATGAGCGGCCAGAGGAGAGTGTAATTGCCTCAATAAAGGAATTTATGGTCAGTGTCCAGCCTTAACTTGCATCATAAACGCAAAGAGGACAATTCTTCAGGCACACTGTCAGTACTTGGCCATCACAGATAACTGAGAGATCACACACGCACGCATGCATGCATGCACACACACACACACATACACAATCACAGAAATAGCACAAAAATCCAACTCTCAGCTTCAGAGTGAAAGCAATTTTAGAAACATTCAATCCTGATCTAATTTCAATCTGTTTCAGATCACCAGGGGGTAAACAAACCTGGTCCAATGGCACGCCAGGGATAATCACTTAGCGAACCCTTCAATTACCCACTTCTGCACGCTAACTGAATGTCTGCGATTAGGCTTAATTAATGAATTACAGACAGAATCACACAATGGCCAACTATTACCAGCCTTGGGCTGATGGCGCAGCTGGCTGATTGGTCACATAAACATTAGAGGTACATATATAGTAGAGGGCAAAGCAACACAATCTCCACAGTTATTAATTAAAACCAAATCTAAGGAACGATGAGACGCTATTATGTGCCTTTAGCCATTGTGTGCCAGTTCCTCCCTTCCAGCCTAACCTCTCCCTTCCTGCTCCTCCTCCTCCTTTACCCTCCCATGTCCCAGGGAGGCAGATTAAAGTGGCTATTTGAAATCAATTTCTCTAATAATGATGTTAATGAGCTCATCAATTAACAGCACCTTAATGGGTTGTCCCTGTGTGGT
This sequence comes from Osmerus mordax, assembly GCF_038355195.1. Lineage (NCBI taxonomy): Eukaryota > Metazoa > Chordata > Actinopteri > Osmeriformes > Osmeridae > Osmerus > Osmerus mordax. The sequence continues at coordinate 18,304,939 of NC_090061.1, forward strand.
GGCAGTTATCACCTACCCATGGCCCATCTATCATAACAGATTACTGGCTAGCACAGTTGGGGAGGGGCCTGAGGGGGTGGGTGGGTGGCAGCCCTAGAGATGGGTGACAGAAGCAGAGAGACTGGACGATTCAGAGATCACAGGGTGCTCCGATCACACAGGGAGATCAGATGGGGGAGATCAGATGGAGGGGATCAGAAAGGGTAGAGAAACTTGAGAGGAGGGAGAGATCACAGGAGAGGATCGAACAGGAGGAGAGACAAATTAGGGCTGGTGCCAGGGAGCTTTGAGGGAGAGGGCAGAGAAGTGAGAGGGGGAGACCAGGGGGGCTGGACGGAGAGAGGAAGGGGAGAGGAAGAGCAGGGGCGGGAGAGACCAGACAGAGGAGGGAAAGAGACCAGAAGAGAAGAGAGACCAGAGGGGAGAAAGAGAAAGACCAGATGAGGAGAGAGAATCAGAAAGAGAGACCTTTGCGAGGGAGGGTTGGGGGGGAGGGTATGTATACTGTGTATGTATGTATGTATGCATACATGTGCAATATGGATGGATGTCTGTATGGACGTATAGATGTGTGTAATTGTGTTTGTTTTGTATACGTTTGCAAGAAGTTGTATAGAGAGTTCTCTCATACATGTTTCTTTTGTGTGCATGACTTGGAAAAGACGTGTCTGAATGCTAGTGTGTTTGAGTGTGTGTTTGTGTGTGCAAGCTTGCGTCTTGAAGTGGGCGGGGCTTGGGGAGGTACGGTTCCCGGCAGCCTATTTGAAACTGCTTATGTAAATTAGCTGGATAATGGATTTCAACGTTTGGCCCTTATTTACATAAGTACGCTGCTACGAGGCTGTTCCAGCTCACAGAGCCCATTACAGACGCTTTCACAGAGATGCTTATGAGCTCTGACCTCTCCTCTGACCCCTCTGACACACACATACACACACACACACACAAACACAGAGTGTAATGTATGCATTGTTTAACCAAAGTGAATGGTCCTCTCTTTGAATCCACTCATTTGTTTAACCCCTGGCAAAGAGCTGCTCTCCAACTATGCTACTCTAATCTGTTTACACCTGCACGCACTCTCTCTCTCTCTCTCTCTCTCTCTCTCTCTCTCTCTCTCTCTCTCTCTCTCTCTCTCTCTCTCTCTCTCTCTCTCTCTCTCTCTCTCTCACACACACACACACACCCCTGTCATAAACTCCAATAGATCTAGAGTGTCTGGGACCAATCCAGAGGCTGTGAGATAGAGGAGCACAGGGCTAACCCAGTAGCCTGGCTCTGCCCTCCTACGTACTTCCGCTCAATTTTATTTTTGCTTCTGTACATAGGTCTGGCCATGAGGTACGTAAGTCAGATTTTCAGGTTGATTTTCTACCGGCGAATCAGCGAACAGAGGGAGTGGCTGAGAACGATGACGTGCGCTAGTTTGTGTTGTAGTTCCGTAATGGCGGCGGAGAAAGATGCGAGCAAAGCCATTCGGTCCGTTGTGGCAACGCTGCCGAATATCCAACAGCTAAAGCCGGAGCAAGAACATGTTTTGCTGAGTTTTGTTGGTGGCCATGATGTTGTGGCCCTCCTCCCCATGGGGTTCGGGAACAGTTTGATTTTCCAGCTACGGCAGCTGGCTCTGTTACAGTAGTGGTGAAGGAATTGGCTAAGGCGAACGCTAGCGATTGGTTATGGCAGATCAGAGTGGATCTGAGCAGATCTAATAGTTAGGGAGGGAGTCAGGTGGCTGAGCGGTGAGGGAATCGGGCTAGTAATCCGAAGGTTGCCAGTTCGATTCCCGGTCATGCCAACTGACGTTGTGTCCTTGGGCAAGGCACTTCACCTTACTTGCCTCGGGGGAATATCCCTGTACTTACTGTAAGTCGCTCTGGATAAGAGCGTCTGCTAAATGACTAAATGTAAATGTAATAGTTTTAAACTTCAACAGAGTACCCGCCTACAAGGAAGTCAACGCTTGTCAATGGAGCGAGGCCAGACTCTCTGTACAAATGCAATGTACAAGAGTCTGGTTAGGACCAGGCTAGTAACCCAGTACCTGAAAACACCATCAATACATAGTTAAGCCCAATGGTCTGATGACTTCTTTGGATCATTGCAGTCTTCTTGCTATTAATAGAATCTCTTGACTGGTGACAGGACTGGTAAGAATGAATTGGCAAACGTGGGGATAACTTGTATTAAAGCATGGCTCCACTTTCCCAGTATAACAGGAATTCTAGACTAGTGCATGTTCTGTAACAGTGGTCATGTGTAACAGGATAATTGTTTTCTGGATCACTTGTAACGGTAAGTTATTCTGACTTGTTGCCAGGATTGATCTTGTAGGACTACCGACAGGTGTATGCCTTTAAGAAAACAAGAGTCAGCCACCTAACTCTTTAAGGGGAGTCAGGTGGCTGAGCGATTAGGGAAGCGGGCTAGTAATCAGAAGGCCAGTTCGATTCCCGGCTGTGCCAAATTCTGTTGTGTCCTTGGGCAAGGCACTTCACCCTACTTGCCTCGGGGGGAATGTCCCTGTACTTACTGTAAGTCGCTCTGGATAAGAGCGTCTGCTAAATGACTAAATGTAAATGTAAAACTGTCCCTGTGATCTGTAGGTGAATCCAAGTAACACATTGTCATACACATATTTCATGTGTTTATAATACCCAAATTAAGACCTTAACATTTTAAGGTTCGGTATAGCTCAGTGGTATAGCTCAGTGCTGGAGCATTTAACTGCAGATTTACAATTTCATTTAGTCATTTAGCAGACGCTCTTATCCAGAGCGACTTACAGTAAGTACAGGGACATTCCCCCGAGGCAAGTAGGGTGAATTGCCTTGCCCAAGGACACAACGTCATTTCGCACGGCCGGGAATCGAACCAGCAACCTTCGGATTACTAGCCCAATTCCCTAACCGCTCAGCCACCTGACTCCTGACAGATCAAGTGGTACCTGGAACAGGTCCCCCCCCGAATGTCTTTTTGGACAAAAGCATTGATTAAATGAAAACAAATTAATAACAACATATGAATAACTTTACCACCATCACTTTACCAAGCGGACTCAAAGGTATCACTGATGTGTCACAGCAACACGTACAGTTACAACTGATGTGTATTTAGGAAACTTTTGGAATCTGATCAAAGTTTAGATGTTCATTCCGCTTCAGTTGCAGTATAACTGGTATCAGCCAGAGAGCATTTGTCAGTCCCAGTGTGCATATTCTAATGATAATTCTAATGATTTATACAGTTTAAATTAATTGTGACGCGCAAGGGTGATTAATTAGTGTACAGCCACACATGATTAATTGATTTATCACATTTCTCAAAGGTACCATTTATTATAGCACAGTGAATGGTTAAAAGCCTTGCATGGAGAGAGCAGAGAGAGAGCGAGAGAGAGGGAGGGAGGGAGGGGTGACATGGGGTTAAATGATATTAATATACTAGAACCTTTGTTTTGTGATTTGCCTTTATAGAAGGTGCACATGGGCTACATGAGTAACTGAGGCATCTTGGTCTTGGAATCACTAAAACTTCTAAGAACCATCTTGGATGGTTAACTTGTAAGAAAATAGAACACAGATAAGTACTATTTGTCTCATCCAGTATCCAGGGTTTGAGCACTAGTCTGTTGTTCTTGACGTAGTAGAAGCTTGAATCGGATCACTTCAGTCTGGATTTTGTTTGAATAGGTAGGTTAACTCGTTAACCTGAGATGACAGGTTAGTTAAAGTAGGTTGAGCAGTTATGTACAGGAGGCGTGGTGAACGAAATACAGTACCATGGCTGGTAGAGGGTTCAGGACTGAGAGCAGACAGGCAGGCAGGCAGGCAGGCTGGCAGACAAACAGACAGACAAGTAGTCCAAACAGGCAGGTCGAGAAACAGTCAGCACAGGCAGGCAGATAGACAAACAGACAGCCAGAAAAGCAAGAAGACAGGCAAAAAGGAAGGTAGAGCAGTAAGGTAAGAAGCAGGCAGCACAGGCAGGCAGTACATCAGAGGAGCTGTAATGAAATGCTAAAATCACCAGCGCTAACAATCACAGGCCTGTGTAGCAGCTTAGCCTGCTGCTCCCCAGCTATTCGTCATAATCACAGGCTCTTTTCTCATTAGCAGAAACCCATTACCCCTCCAGTTTATCAGACCAGCGCCCTTATCGCCCCGCCGGCAGCTATCCCAGCATGCTGTGCGGGGGCGGATGGCGAAAAGGAGCGTTAATCAGAACCACCACTCCAGAAACTTCAGCGGTTCAGGTGTCAGTATACGCCAAGCCCCACCCGGCTGCTTAACTCCTGCACTGCCAGGAGTGCTTACCAAGTGCACCAATCCTCATTTGTCTTCAGTCAAGGGCCTGGTTTTCCTTCAGGTCCTCCTGCCTCTACCGTGGGAGCCAGGGACTTCCCCGATCACGTCTTTGTTCTGCTGTCAACATGACCAATGGGGGCCAAGCCTGAGTGTGATGCATGAATATGACCCTGGTGGTAGCCGGTGTGATCACATCTGACAGAGTAGCTCATCTTTAATGGCCTCCTCCATCTGCAGACACACAGGGAGATGATATCTCTGTGTTTGGGCCAGCATTTCACTCTGGGAGGAAAGGTGAATTAAATGAGGTGGTTTAGATAGGGTATATCATTTATTTAAGGTTTTCCACAATTCCCACGTTTTGCAAATTGTCTAAACTTGTGACAGGAGTAAAAATGCCTGCTTCATAATTTTTTGTTATAAGCTGTTCTCACTTCTAGATCAATTGGAAGCAGAAAGTCACAGCCCTAAACTATCCCTCTCTCCACCCCGGCCCTCATCCTTCAAGACATTCAAAATCACTCCAACCATAGAATAGCTTCAGCACACAGTCGCAGTATCAGTGTGGAACTTGATCTCTGTGAATAATGTGTAAAGGACTCTAATGCTATTTGAATCCATGTTAGAAAATACCAATGCCAGGAAGTGCCTCTCTTTATCTCTGACTCTCATGATACATTTCATTAGCCTGAAAATAGTTTTGCCAAGCCTGTCAGTTCCATATAACTGGCAAAGGACCCACAGCTTTGTAACAAATTTGTTTGTATCATTAATAGTCTTTATATTTCCACATCGTTTACCTGGGTAGACATTAGAGGAAATATTGAATTGCATCTCATTTCCTTTTGCTATTTGCTCTGTGTAGGGCCTCATCCATCACTTCCTGCTCTAAGCACTTCCACCCTCCCTGAGAGGTTAGCAAGAGGCTACATATTAGTTATAAGCATGAAACAAGCTAACCCAGTCATGCTGACAGGAGTAACTGCTACAGAAGGCTTGCTAACACAATGGCAACAGGTTTAAGTAAGGCCACTGGCACTGAGTTAGCCTATATCAAACAGGCAGAGTAGTGGAGTTTTCCTACAGACTAGGTTTGGATCTATCCAACACACTACTACTACTAGCTGCAAGCAGCAGTTTGCTAACTAACAAAGACAGGTAAGCTCCCCAGGCTACCTCCGCACTCCACTATATTACACCTTGGTTATTATGACACATCCAACCAAGCAGGCGGTTGAGCAGAGGTCATTAACGGCTTGTTGGCCTTGCTAGGGCCGCCTTACGCTATGCTAGCGAGCACCACTCCGCAGCGCAGCGTCGGCAGGTAATTAATACTGTAGCTTCAACATCTGAGAGGGCTAGCCGTGGTCATGACGAAGTTAAGAGTTAATCACTGGAGCTTCAGGTCTGAGAGGGCTTGTGAGCGCTACATACGGCTTCCTCCTTTCCTCTCTTAATCTGTATTTTACGAGTGAGAAGCTTTGCATTATGCAAATCGCTGGCTGGGAACAGGTGACATTTCTACACAGCGCGGGGTGTCGGACTGCACGGTCTGCCAGGCTGATTTAGACATTAGTATCTGTCAGAGGAAAGAGCTCGGCACTCATCTGCATAGACAGATCTTTCATTTAATCAGCACGGTTTAAGGTGGACTCACTCCCCAGGAAATTGATGTATTAGGGTTATGAATGTTTCTGTGTGGGTCTGTTTGCTAGGCTTAATGTATGAGAGCATGCATGTGTTTGTGTTTCGGTTTTGTAGTAGCCTTGGTGAGTAATTCAATAATGAACCATGCATCGAGATAAAAATAGCATATCCGTCTGCTCCTCACTAGAATATCAATACAAATGTCATGTTTCCAAGTATTTGTCATAGCGTAATAGCATGCACAGAAGACAATGTGAGGCACAAACCAGCAAAGAATATTCATATTTCTTATATATTTCATGCTGCAGATTTCCCCTAAATTGTGTATTTTTCATCACCTGGAAAATAGAACAATTTACTTTGCCAAAATGAAGGTTCTCATCTGACAGTCTGTTTAGGTGGGTGCAGGTGTGCCTGTATGTCGTTCTGACAGCCCCCTATCTCTTTGTCTACATGCATGTAGATTAGGTTCCACCTTAACTGTCCTCCCTTCCCTTGCTCGACGGTGCTACACTAATGCTGCTGTCCAATAAAGAGCCAATCAGCATCCACCTGACTCCTCAGATCACGCAGTCACAACTGATGATCAAAGAAGTCATAAAGATCTCATTTCATCTTCCTTCTATCGATCACGCTGATGTCTTCATCCTCTTTGTGCCTCAGTAATACCAGCCCATTACCTCCGAGGCCCAAACAGGCCTGGCGTGCATATAGGGCCAATGGAGCCGCAACGCCTTGATGTGACAGTGCCATCAGTGAGAGGAGGCTAATCTGCACTGGGAATAAAAAAAGATCTCAATTACTCTTGACTGGATAATATGGGAGACACACACACACTTCTGCACCCATACACACTGACATGCTCTGATAAAACATCTCTACCAATTTAGCCACTGTCTGCCTGACTGGTCTCCAACAGCACTCATAACCAATGAGCACTCCATCAGAATGGAAGGGAGGGATTATAGTAAAGGAAGAAAAAGGGGTTCAATTGGGAACCAAATGAGTGGAAGATTGGGGGTGTAGATGAGTCAAGTTGTGTTTCTGCAAGACCGAGAGAGTTTCTGGACACAGACACACGCACCTGGACAACTACTCTTGTTAACAGATGTTTCCTCCTTGCATTTCAGGAACCCTAAAATGAAATATATCCTCAGGTAGCTCGACTTGTAAACACTTAACTCAACACACAACGGATTGAGAACAATTTGAGCTCAATGAAAGCCCATAAACGATATAATCAATACATACAAACGTGGTTCATGCTAGTCTGTGTGGAGCTGTAAACATCACACCGGGCCTGAAATATCTGATGGCAGGATAATAGAATCTAACAACAGCTCTCAAGGGAGGGGGTTATTAATATTAAAACCAATCGCCAGATCAATACACACATAAACAACCTTATCGGCCAATCCCGTTGGAGTACCAAGAGTATTAATTATGAGCAGCGACCTGATAGCGAGAGGGGTTTGAAAATTACCCCTTCTACTCACCCCCTTTCCCCCCCACCCCCGAAACCTTTAGTAACTATTATTGAGCCAATTATCATAAATCCAACCCCCACCCCTGCACCAATTAACAAAGCAGGAAGCCAGTGCTGTGTGTGTGTTCTAAGTGTTGTAATTAAGGCGAGACGCTATGTTAATTAGCTTAAAGTGACTGTGTGGTTTTATGCTGCTCGTCTGCTCGTTAACTCAGACATTTAATTCAATTAGCTTCTTCATTAGCAGGACAACCATGTTCCGGAGCCGACGCGCGCTGGTGCCCTGGCGCCCAAAGCTTGTGCCACACTGATCTGCACAATGGCTTGCATGTGCGTGCGCGCAAATACTACTCGCATGCATGCTGTGGATGAACAATGTGCCGCTCGCGGACAGACAAGCACAGATCCCCTTTCATGTGTAGGGTATCAAACATATGACTCACAAAGTCTGTGGAACATGGAAGACAGGTGCTCCTGGGAAGAGAGAGGGACGTTAGAAGAAATGGAGGAGAATGATGAGGAAGAGTAACACAGACACCAGTACTGCCACGACAGTCCTCTCTCCTCTCCACTCTGGCCAGCCTGATAACAGCCTCTCCTCCATGACACCCAGGGACAAACTCTATTAAGTATAATAGAGAGAGGTCATTCTCTCAGACGGATATAACATCCTGTCCCTGTACCTCTCCCTCTATCTATCTCTCTCCCTCTATGCTCTCTCTCTATCTTCTCTCTCCTACTCTGCCTCTGTCTACTCTCTCCCTGTTCACGTTCGTTCTCTCCTTCTACCCTTTATGCTCTCTCTCGTTCTCTCTCTTTCAACTCTCTCTTTTTCTTTCCTGTTCTGTACTCATTCTCATTCTTGTTCTATCTCTTCACCCCTCCCAAGAAGGATGGCTGTGTCTGAAACACTGAAACTCCAGAGACAGGCCTTACCAGAGGCTATCATGGAGCACCGTCCTAATCTGTGGATTAAACAGCGTCTGGCCACAGTTTAATTTGAGGCGGAATGGAAAGTGTCTCCTGTCAGTGCCAGGTTGCCTGTCATGGAGGACACACAGGCTGGGCAACACCAATGTTGTCGTCCATGGGAGGGAATATGATGACAGTGTATTGTTTTTAAACATAAACTACGGTGCCACTGTAATGTTGGACTGAACTAAACCCTTACACGTGTTCTTTATGTTTAACCTACCCTCAACCCCTGGCCCTGTTGCTATATCACTTCCTATAAGCTGGTGTTGATATTCAAAAAACGAGGTCTAACCAACTTTGTAGAAGGTAAAGCAACATCCAAACCGCATTTTCAAAATGTACACAGTTTGAATAAAGTAACAGTTTGAATAAAGTCAGTCCATATTAGTGTAGCATTAGTCTGTACGTAGTGCTGTCATCATTAGGACGGCGTCTCTGCTCTCAGCCAGGTAAAGTACTGTACTTGAGCCATCTGGTTGCTAACGGGTTGTGAAATCTCTCCCTTTAATTCATTAGTGTAATAGTCCAGTTAATGAGGAGAGGTGAACGGCCACTTGGACCCCTGTTTTAAAAGTCTTGTAATGTAGAAAGAGGAGGATGAGTAAGAAAGGAAGAGAAAATTAGAGGATAGGAAATGTCACATGTCAACACCCTGATATAAATCCCAGGTTCACACGTTCAAGTGGTTCTTACAACATGACTATCTTCTCCATCAACTGATGAATTACTGCAGTCGGCAAGAAAGGGTGCAGTAAACAGCCATGTGTGGGGTTAGGGCTGTGTAGGGGTGTTGTGGCTGTCGTTGTTGTTGTTATTGTGGTTGAGCTGTTGCGGTTGAAGTCTGTTGCTGACAGGACATACTGGTCAGAACAGATACCCTCCCCCCTTTCCCCCCGTTCCCCTCCATCAGTGACAACAATGGGACCCCTCTCTCCCGGAGCCCCCACTCCCCTCTCTCAAAACAAACCTCCCCCATTACCAAAACCCCAACCGAGGGGTTGCAGAAAAAGAACGAAAGGGAAAGAGAGAGAGAGAGAGAGAGAGAGAGAGTGAGAGAGAGAGAGAGAGAGAGAGAGAGAGGGAGAGTGAGCAAGAGTGAAAAAAGAGTACTGTCAGAAGGAGCTAAACAATAGAGAAAGCATGTAGGTATCCTGCTTGTATCAGCTGATAAATGGCCGCCTCTTTAAGGAACTTATCTCTTTAGCTCCTCCGGCATGAGGGATGGCATCATTTGGCCTGTGAGCCGGGCTGGACCAGTCATCCTGGATCCATTTAAAAGATAGTGTGATACTGTCGACAGCCATGGACAGGGTAATTGCAGAGCCACTAGCGTGGTATAAATTACATCAGTCCTGATGGCAGGGAGGGCTCTGCACAAAGCAAAAACATTCTGACAATCCGACCCCCCCCCTCCTCCACCTGCCACTCCTCCCCCTCCCCCCAGCCCCTCAGCTCTCTTATCAACCCTCAGCAGAGAAAAGGAGGCAGGAAAAAAATTAAGTATTGATCAAATTAACAGTTTTTAAACATCGTTTTAAGACCTGTGTCTGTGTGTGTTTGTGTGTGTCTGTGTTTGAAAGGTGTATGCATACTCGGATGTGTGTGTGTGTTTGTGTGTGTGTGGGGGTTAGCGTGTGAAGTTGTGGTTGATGGAGCAATTAAAGTTAAAAGACAATAAGAGGTGGAGGAGGAATGTTGACCTACACAAATGGACACACAAAAACACACACCAGACGCACACACACTCATACACTCCAGACACACACACACACCAGACACACAAACACAAGAAACATTGCACAGTTCAGATCTAACACACAAAATATCATATACTACCAAAAAACATATCTTGGCTGTGACGAAAATGTGTTATCGGAATAGGCCTGTTAAGCATTTTACACTATTTAGTCTTTTTCTATGTCTGTTGTGTATTGATCTGTATTTGTCAATAACGTTCGTTCGGTTGCTAATTGTTCCTGTCTCTGCGAATGGGGCATCATTAGGGCTTAAAGCAGCAGCCAAGACAAAAAACTGTTCAATGCTCTCACACAGAACAGCTGACATTTACATGGACCTGCAGCAAGGATGACGTGTTTTGATTTATTACCTGTTGTTGATAGGTTCAAAACATGTTAATTTTACATTAACCTATACAACTATTTAATTTAAACACATTGTGAATACAATGCAAAAATAAATACTATACAATAAATACAATGCTTGTTGTTGGTTTAGTCCTTCTGTGTTTAATAAGGAGGTCTGTGCAGTGTTCACCATCACTCACACAGTATTCTTCCAGCACATTCCACCAGACAACAAACAGACAGACATTAACACTCCACCTCAAGAAAAACACCAAGATGGCCAGACAAAGCACCCTCTACCACCTGACCTCAGGGAGAGATGACACCAGAGGTGGAAACCTATTCCGTTATTATTTTTCCGCCTCATAAAAGATGAATAAGTTAAACCCTGCAATTAATATTCCGTCCATAAATCTGAATATTCCCATGTATTATTCCAAACAGGAATTGATGTTTTAAAATGTGGTGTTCCAAGCGGACGGGCACTCTTCCCTGGGCTGAGGGAGAATGATATTCCCATCTGGGTGATGGCGCTCCTTGGCAACGTTCCGGAAAGCGGGCTTGGCGACAGCGCCACTGAGCACACTGCACAGTGGGTGCACTTGTTTTCTTTACAGTGGTTTTAGGCACCAGTGCTCTGATATCCATTTACATGTATGTGTTGGGGTTATAGTTGTGGTCACTGGGGTGGGAGAGTTAAATCAATGTTACCCTCACTCACCTTCCCTCCTGGGACAGGAGTGGCGAGCACAGGAGAGACCCTCAACTCATATACACATACTGTACAGTGTATGCAGTCATATGCGCTGACCTTGTGACAGACACATACATTGTACAGAGACCTCTTACAGGTCTGTTACAGTATTTTTTCATAGGTAACTAACATCAGCAGAACTGACCACAGCAGGATTGTCGCGGATCACACATTACATTCAGAACCTTCCTCCCAGACAGAGTTCAAATACAGAAACAAACACATTTACAACATGGCTAACCCTGTTGCACACACACAAATACACACCACGGGTGACAAAGTGGGGGCAGGACCACTTAATATCCTCCAGCAGACGTCGCTTTCATCGCTGATCCCAACATTCCTCACAGAAGATTTTTCCGGGCCTCTCCAGTATCTCTCCCTCTTCATGGCGTAACCTTTTCTAAAACCCCTTGATCTATGCTGTAGACTCTCTATCTCCCTGCCTCTACCACCCACCCAATCCCCTGCCTCTACCCCCTACCCCATCTCTTGACTCTAGCCCCCACGCCATCCCTTGCCTCTACCCCTCACCCCACCCCCTGCCTCTACTGCCCACCCCACCCCATGCCTCTACCCCCAACCTATCCCCTGCCTCTACCGCCTACCCGATCCCCTGCCTCCACCCCCACCACCACCTCACCCACAAACATGTTCCCAGACACAGCGATGGCTTCAATTTCCAGCTTTTGATAAAATCACACGGCGGCCCCTCTGTGTGCTGGGATGGAGTACCACGACAACGGGAGGGGGGGGGGGTGACCTGACACCATATAGCTATAAAGACCCCCAGTAGATAGAAGACCAATTGTAATAAAATATAGACATGTAATTGAGTTAATATGATTTAAAATACCAACTATTTGTTTCACTGGACAGGGTTGTCTAACACATATCCAAGTAAACTCCAGATCCCAGAAGGTGGATCTATGTTTGTTTGCTGTATCACTGTGTATGTATGTGTGTCTGTGTGTGTGTCGGTTAAGAGTAATGTTTCAGATGGAACAGTGATGGATCTTGTAGAAGATGCCAAGGGGAATGAACAAGATGACATCTAAATCACAAACACACACACATAATCACATAGACACGCATACTACCATCTGTCATGTAGTGTGTTAGTCAATTTACTACTGAACAATATTGTCCACAGACGTTCACTACAGCAGGACATACAACATTCACAGCCATACATCTACAAACTATAATATATGTTTAAAGCCATATATTACATACATACAGTGGAATATATAGACATATTGTGAACATAAGAACACACATTTCTAACTGTCTAACAGCAATAGAGACAGGAAGGTGCTATGAACTGTGCTTTATAGTCCTTAGGAATCCATCACTTTGAAACTGTCAATTTATTTTACATGTGCTCAGTTTTAAAACCACATTCATGTTCTATGAATCTCCTGGCACACAAGGAAGCTGAGCTGTTGTTTGTTGTCCCCAACAGAATTGTCTGCATGCTGTACAAACCATTCTTTATATTCTTCCTCTTGAAAACAAGCTAAGATGTCAACACAAACAGAGCCAGGGCAGTATTCATAAAATAAAACCATATTACCAATTTCTTCACACAAACAGTATTTGATAGGTGTAGAGGACCCTTGACCCTGGGTGTACACTTGGTTATGGTGCTCAGACCCTGAGGGGTGTGTTTGGTTAAGGTCTTCAGACGGCCCAGACGCTGATGGAGTCTGACAGGCCAGGAGAACCACTTTCCTGTTCTAAACCAGCCAATCAGCCCCTGACCCCCACTGACCCCGCGGGCTATCTCCGTATGTGTGCGTGTGCGTGCGTATGTGTTTGTGGCTGTCAAGCGTACGTGTGTTTAGGGAGGTGTGTGTGTGTTTGGGAGGAGTCAGATGGGTGTGAGAGCAGCAGGGGAGTCAGGACAGGCTGTCCCCCAGGTCACATCATTCTCCAGAGGGTGATGACTCTGTTAGTCCTCCTCTCTCCTCTCCTGTCCTCTCTCCTCTACTCTCCAGTCTTTAAAATTGATGTATCTGTCCCAGACCAGGCCTGGTTGAATCGTGATGAACTGCAGTTGCTAAGGGGACACAGCATCACCAGGTGTTGCCGTGGGTGATGGCTCCATTAGTTCTGTCAGGACTCCCAGCCTGCTCCGCTGATCCAGAGCCAGAGGGGCCAGAGGCAGGAGGCTGTCTGGGGACACAATGGGCTGCCTCCCCACAACAATCTAGAACCCCTCCAGAACCAGCCGTAGACTAGCCATTGTTCCATGACTTTTAAAATCTGTGAGTTGCTGTTCAAATCCTAAATGGTTCGTTCTGAGTGGAAAAGTGTCCTGAAACACGACAGTTGTCTCTCCAATCCTGCACAAATGTTTGAATTAAACGTTCTTTCGATTGAGGATTCTATGGTTGTCCATGTGGTACATCTTTGAGAAATCTTGAAAATTGAACAAACTTCACTGTTGTTATTTATTCCACTGTGTTTACCTGTTATTGTGGCATTCAATCAGGAATGCTAGAATACCTCATTTAATGATTGTGAATGGGATGGTACATATGTGATTTGAGGTGCTCCTTCTATGTTACAGGTGTCATTGCATCGTGAAGTATCACTTCTTCTATCACCTGCCCACTCCGAGGTTTGAACAAATAAACGGAGTGACTAAGTTCAGTTGAGTTCTGGATTTTAATAGGTATTATCAATCTGCAGATTGGGAGAGAACACCAGACCCCTGACAATAAAATGACAACACAACACCAGGCTTAGGTCTCAATCATAGATTGTGACAGTCAGGCAATAATGACGTTACAACAGTCTCAGAGAAAGAGATTCACTGCTCCCAACACATGACAACTCTCAGACTAGAGAGTTCATAGTTGGAGCTCTCCTTGTAGTCATGACAAGGAACATTTAGCCAGTACTTTCTCCTGACCCCAAACATCTATTGTACCCTGACACAGACACAAAATACTCTTATTAATAGCAAGCTTACATGAGAACGTACTAACTAGTATCCAATGACTAGTTCTATTGATTAGTGAATAATGTAAGCACACAGGAAATCCCAATTTCTTCCACAACAGCTACTACCGCTGAGAAGCTAGCAATATGATGGCACAGACGAGGAGTTCAACCAGTTTAACTACAGTAAATGGTGGAGTATTACATTTCTGCGTGAAGCCATCTTGACTAGTACACAATGTGTTTCCAATCCTGAATACTACAGCCCTTTTGACATTTTCATTTCTACTTGGTGATCAGTAGAGAAAGGTTCAATGCCATCTCTTGCTGGTTGAGGGTAAGGGCTCACTGCTACAGCCTCGGATGATGATAGGTAACCAGCAGTAGCATGGCTGGTTGTTTCTCTGTTTCTTATCGTCTGACCCAAAGACTGCAGACGGCCAGTCACCGCACAAACACACACACACCCACACAGACACGCACACACACTGCCAACACATTTATAAAGTGCCTGGGTGGATAGGTTATTCACTTAGACCAGCGGTCAGCTGTAATTTAAAACAACTAGCGAGTCTAGGGAGTCAGGTGGCTGAGCGGTGATTGAATCGGGCTGGTAATCCGAAGGTTGCCAGTTCGATTCCCGGTCATGCCAACTGATGTTGTGTCCTTGGGCAAGGCACTTCACCCTACTTGCCTCGGGGGAATGTCCCTGTACTTACTGTAAGTCGCTCTGGATAAGAGTGTCTGCTAAATATGTAAATGTAACTAGCCCTGGGAGCTGAGCTGGGAGCGTTCTCACCTTGCATGTCTCCCTCCATCCGTCCATCCTTCCTGTCTCTCTAACGCTGCCTGTCTCCGTCCATCCTTCCTGTCTCTCTAACACTGCCTGTCTCCCTCCATCCTTCCTGTCTTTCTAACACTGCCTCTCCGTCCATCCTTCCTGTCTCTCTAACGCTGCCTGTCTCCCTCCATCTCTCCATCCTTCCTGTCTCTCTAACACTGCCTGTCTCCCTCCATCTCTCCATCCTTCCTGTCTCTCTAACACTGCCTCTCCCTCCATCCTTCCTGTCTCTCTAACACTGCCTGTCTCCCTCCATCCCTCCATCCTTCCTGTCTCTCTAACGCTGCCTGTCTCCCTCAATCCTTCCTGTCTCTCTAACACTGCCTGTCTCCCTCAATCCTTCCTGTCTCTCTTACACTGCCTGTCTCCCTCCATCCTTCCTGTCTTTCTAACACTGCCTCTCCGTCCATCTTTCCTGTCTCTCTAACACTGCCTCTCCTTCCATCCTTCCTGTCTCTCTAACGCTGCCTGTCTCCCTCCACCTCTCCATCCTTCCTGTCTCTCTAACACTGCCTGTCTGCCTCCCTTCCTTTCTACCTGGTATCCTTCCTTCTCTCCTCTTGTTCCTGCCTCCCCTTTGCCTGTCTTTACCTCCCTGCTATGCCTCCCTCTCCTCACCCCTCCCTGCCCTGTCTCCATACCCTCCTCTTCCTCTCCCTCCCTCTCTCTCCTTCTCTGCCCACCGCCCTCCTTCCCTTCCTGCCTGTCCTTTCTCCCTTCCTCCTGTTCACTCTCTCCCTGTCCTCCCTCAGTGAAAGTTTTGAACAGGACATTACACACAAGAGCAGGCAGCAGATTGTGTGAGATTAGGACAACATCCTGAGTCTGGGGGGGCCACTGGGTTGAGGGCCGAGCGCGGCCAGGCAGTAATATCTCCATGTTGGGGCGGTCATGGCCTGTCACCCTAGCTGGCCTGCCGGACACCCGCGCCCCTCCATCACCCTCGACTCTTATTAAATACTGACCTCCATAAAAACTCTACAATGTAATGATGTCTTAAACAAACGCAATTCATCATCCTCTTGCCTCTGACATTCCCATACCTCCCTGCAGCCAGCCAAGCACAGAGACGTGCCTGTCAGCTCAGACCCAACTCTCAAACACACATACACACACACTCCACCGACTGGCCTGGTCTCCCTTCGGTCCAAAACTGTGAAGTGGAACCCCACAAAAACACAGTTCTACGCAGAATGCTGCCTCCGGTTTAAAAGTCACGGGCAACATTTCTACAGCATAATGTCCCGAGGCGTTCCTGCTCCTTCTCACAGCTCTGCATCACCATTCCAAATTATTTACTAGGAAGGAATGCACTTGTATGTAAAAAGTACAGCATAATGTGTCCAAGAGTAAATGAATCTGAACACAACATCATGTGTCAAGGCCATTGGCAAGTCACTTAAAAACAAACACCTTAGCATATGCGATAACCTAGATCAACGTGGCATTAAAATAAGATGGATTGCAACATGAGAATCTAACCGCAATGACCAAAGCTATGTCCACACAGACAGATTACTCATTGTGTTGTTCTTTCTTCTTTGGCCATCGATGGGTATGATAGCCAAGAAGGGTTTCAGCTTTTTGGAACAAACTTGCAATCAATTTGTTAAGAAACCGCCTTTTTTATTTGAGTTCTCTCATTTACATATTTAACTGAAAGACTCAGATGAATATTTTAATTGTTTACTGAGCCCTGCTGAGCATTTCAGCACCATGGACAGCTCCCCAATCCAGAATCACAACTAGTTTGCACAATATGAAACCGTTTTGTATCAGTGTAAAATTGTCCAGAGCAATGCTTCAAGGGATGTTATCAGTAGTAGATATCAGTTTCAGTAGTTGGAAAGTTATTGCATCATCCGTTTCTCATATGAGTGTGACAATGTGTGTGAGAGTCTGTGAGTGTGGCTGTGTGTGTGTGCGGGCATGTGTATGCGTGTGTACCCCATGTGTGTTTGAGTGCATGTGTGTAAGTGTGAGTATGTGCATGTATGTGTATGCTTACAATAACCGCATAGTCAGGTCATCGTGTGGTTCACCGCAGAGCCAAAGTTCCTGACACTTAATCAGGAAGGAGATGATTTTTCTATAGCAGCTATTGACTCGCAGCCTATTGATCCAGTAGAATGTATCACACAAATCAAATTGCACCTGATCGATAAAGAAATCTCCCGGAAAATTTATATTAAAAGGTCTTTGTTTGCCTAACTGACTTTGAGATGGTAGATATTGAATGTTTAGCTGATTAATTGAAGAAGTTTAAATTTGACCGCGGCCAGTCCATTAAAGAGTGAATTCTTAAATCAAGTTCTGCCATTGATGATTGAGATGAGGTTTCCTGTGTGGCGTGTGGGCCGTTAGATAAATCAGTGGAGCGTTTTACTGTCGACTGTAAACACAACATAACTCTGCATGTGAGCCCAGCTCCCTCCGGCACTTGGCGCTACGCTGCGGTGTCTCTGCTGAACTAAATCGCTGCTCTGCCAGCTAGCTAACTAACTAATTTCTCTATGAGCTATCTACTTAACCAACTTGCTATCTAGTATCTACATAACTAAATAGCTGATCTGTTAGCTACCTAGCTAGCTATCTAACTAATCAACTATTTACTCACCTCTGCATAGTTAACATACCATCCATTCACTATGACCAATAGTTCTACAATCAACCATGATCTACCCAACTGACTGACTCCCAGCAAATCTCCTAACACAGTTAACTATGCATGGAAAGCATCCATGTATTTTACTAGGATTCTGGGGATATCATCCTGGTTGGCAGGTAGGGTGAGGGGTAGGTGTTAGGAGGGAGTCAGGTGGCTGAGCGGTTATGGAGTCGGGCTGTAAGTCGCTCTGGATAAGAGCGTCTGCTAAATGACTAAATGTAAAATGTAAATGTAGGAGGTGGGAGTATGATGTAGGATGCAGGACTGAGGTAGGAGTATGACTACGATGGAGGAGGAGAGGGTTAGATGATTAAGAAGGACTGAGAGGTGGAATAGCGAAGCAGGAGTAAGGTAAGCAGTCGGCCAATTCTGTCCTTCTGCAGGACCAGTGAGCAGAGTAATTAGTTTGGCACATGGTAATTGTCTGAGAGACCAGACAGCCATAGAAACATTCATTCCATCTTCTAATTGAGTTGTCAATGTTGGGTCCAGAATGACCCCAGACAATAGACTGGAGCACCTCAAAGGATGAACCTGGCACACACACACACACACGACTGCAACAATAGACTGTAGCACCTCAGATAATGAACATGGCGTGCGCGTGCACATACACACACACAAACATCCACACACCACTACCATCTCAGGAGCACTGAAGGGCAACTAGCTCAAGGATGCTGTGTTTTTTGCAGAACTATCGGTTGATCATTTCTGTTTAATTATGTGGGTGGATTTGGGAGTAGATAACACGTCTGTTATCAGCAGCACAGGAGGGATGGAGAGGGTATCAGGAGATAAAGGTTCCTTCAAGATGCCCAGATTGCTACTGTTCAAATATTATAATGATCTTTTTTCCCCTCTCTCCTTAAAACAATGGAAGATGTTAATGTTACCGAAGGCTGGGTGGAGAGAGGAAAAATGAAGGACGCGGGATCGGTGTACCAGATGGAGCATGAGGAGACACACAGGTGGTGGCGATGGAAAAACCCAGAAGGGGTGCATGACCTGGAGTGTAGGGGCACACAAGCAGGGCGGAGATGAGGAAAGGAAGAGACAGAGAGAGAGACAGAGAGAGAGAGAGAGAGAGAGAGAGAGAGAGAGAGAGAGAGAGAGAGAGAGAGGGATGAGTGATGTTTGAGGGATTAAAAGATCACAGGGAGTCCTGAGGTGTGCTCGCCTCTACAGGAGGCAGCAACGATAGAAAGGGAGATACACCTGGAGATGGAGAGATGAGAGCGGAGGTGTTGAGAGGGAGGGAGGGGTGTGGAAAACAGGAACAAGCAGCTAACTAGACAACTGTCCTTTCTGCTGTCAGTGTCACAACAGAGCGCTTACCTTTCGACAATGCTGCTGTAACTGTAATGTGTAAGTGCGGCCCATTTACTTTGTACACTGTTGTGTTTTTCACGGCCTGACATCTAGTCTGATGTCCTCTTGAGAGGCCAGCCTCTAATATGACATCCTCCGGAAAATCAACCTTGAATCTGACTGAACCACTGGTTCATTTTATACTGAAACATTTCAAATGGGGAAATATTTATATAGAGAGAATCAATGATAGACATAGAGAGGGAGATAAAAAAAAAAAGAAACACAGAAGAGAGAGACAGAGACGGCGGTAGAGGAAACAAGAGTGGGAGTGATGGGAGAAGCAGATTGGCTGCTTAATTACCTCAGGATTTATTCAATCAGCAGACGGCCCCTTAATTAACGGCACTAATTATGCTATCGAAGAACTTCCTGTCTGCCTGAGTCTGTGCCACCTAGACTGGGTCGGCCCGCTTGCCCCCCCCCCCCCCCCATCGCCATGGCGGCGAAGGTGATGACCTTGTGATAACCTGAATGTTCATCAGTCAAACGACTGTCCCCCGTAATGGCGACGCCACGGCAACGGAACACTGGGGCCGGGCTAATCTGTATTCAAATTACACGGCAGCACACACAGAGGTGCACTCCCCACCCATAACTCAGCCAGCCGGACCCCCCTCCCCACACACACACACCCCGCCCGGCCGATGCCAACCCATTATCATACGTTTCCCAGGTAGGTGAGAGTAAGACAGGCTTATACAGGAGAAGAGCTGATATTGAAAATATTAATCAAATGTCCCCCCACGCCCACTTAATGGTCAATCTGAATTAATTAATTGTTGGAGTGGGGGAGGCAGGGAAGGACAGTGATTGGTTGCGTGAGGGAGGGGAGAGGGACTGATGGGAGGCCATGGGTGAGACTACAGTCATTGCGGGAGGTCACACACTCTGTTCTACTGAGGGCTCGACCTGAAACACACACAAACAAAGAATTCCACCGAGGGCTTGACCTGGACGCATTGACTGTTTTACTAAGCAGGTTTCAGCCTAGACACACATACCACACACACTCTAGGTGTTTGACCCTCTTATTTAACGCCTGAACCCCCCATGAAGATAATTGAAGGGTGGTATTTATGGCTTTGGATATGGTCGCCAAGCCAACTGAGAGATTATGGAAATAGTCACTATAAAACTGTAATGGTGTTCAGGTCTGCTTAATGCAGGCCAGGACAGAGACACACATACAAGGCAACAGCAGACAGGAGATCGACACCAGTCCATGGCATTTTATATTCCATTTTTCATTTTAGTTAACCTCATTATAGTACATGCACATTTATTTATTTTTTTACAAATATTGAGCTCATCTCCAGATCTCATAGAGGAAATGAGATGTTTGTAATCTATCATTTATTCTGCCTGTCAGTCTACTTATCTCTGCCTGTCCATTAGATTAAACTTCCAAAACAAACAAATGTTGTTCAACAACATTTTCAGCCAGTAACTGTCTATATTGGTTTTCGAGTGCAGGTAAAATGTTGGAGCCATATTTGTTTATCTGTCCTATCGCGCCATCCAGTGGAGAATTAAATAAGTGTATGAACTAGAGAGTCAACGTTATAGTTGTCTGAATCATCCTCTTGTTCTTCCTTTTATTCTGGCACAAACGGACAACGCACAGACAAATACATTTGTGATTTAAGACAAACATACAACATGGCAAATATTTGATTCAATTGATTTTTTAATATATTCGAAGTGCAGACACTGCACAAAGCAAGCACCAACTCAGTCCAAACAAGAGATGCCATTTTCATCTATTGTGACACGTTCTTGGTGACTGTTCTGTATTTGGCTGATGTAGATAATATATAATTGTTTAAAGATCAAGGTGCATTCAAGTTCACCAAGTTTGCTGTCTTGCCTGATCTAGTGAACCAGTTCACATATTCCAAGTCCAGGATCAAACACACTATAGTAGAGCTGCTACATCCACTTAATACTGTAAAATCATATAATAATAGTAAAATAAAAAAGTGCTGATAACAATAGTAACGTTATACAGTGAATAAATGCTTAAAGAAAATAAACAGTTTGGCTCTTTACCTATCGGCTAAAGCTGCAAAAGCCATACTCAGACGTCTTTTCTCTTACATTCGAGCCAAACAGCTAACAAAACTTCCCAAACATACAGTATTTGGTGTTTGATTTGATAAAAAAGGGTTATAGACTCCCTATCACAGTTCAACCTGAGAATTAATTTCCAAAACATTACTGACCCAACACACCATGACATGACAGGTTAAAACAATGCAGTTTAGGAAGCAGCGGTTCTCCAGCCATCATTCAATGTTTCTAAAAAAGCTAAGGTAGTGTGTGTGTGTAGCTAGGGTAGTGTGTGTGTGTGTGTCAGGGTTCAGTCTTGCTGAGACAGTGCAAGCCTGGAAGTCTCCACCGAGAGCCGCTGTGTATGCGCAGGTCCAGCCACTCCTGCTGGGCGTGGCCTAAGGCGAGGTAAGACTCTGGTGGAGAGGTGGTGGGGAGGTCAGGGGTCAGAGAGTTGTTCCCCTGGTTCAGGGCCTGCTGGCAGACCGCCCCGATCTCCATGCTCTCCAGGTTGTTCATGCTGCCTGCTGCCTGGTCCACTACACTGGCACTGTTAGGACCTGGCCGACAGATGAGGAGTGTGTGTAAGTGTACAGCACGCGCCTGTTTGTGTGGATGTGTTCTGTACTACCTCAAGCAAACAGACCTGAACACTATCACAGTTTTGTAGTACACGTGTAAGAGTGTGTGTGTGCAGACTCACAGCATCGTCTGAAAGGCTCCCAGCCTCGGGAGGGCATGTAGGTCTTGGCCAGGGGCTGCTGGAGCAGACAGACGATGGCAGAGTCCACCTGCTGGAACACCCTGAGGGAGAGCAGGCGCTGGTGCAGCTCCTCTGACAGGCTGTACTCCTCAGACCGGATCAGGTCCCGGATCAGGTCGAAGTCCTGCTTCAGCTGCAGAGCACCCTGGATACTGAACACGGGGGGGGAGGGAGGTGAGGGTGTTGGTGGGGTTTGTGTTTACTTGAACCCTCTGTTTGAAAGTGTATGGGTGTGTGTGTGCCTAAACTTGATCTTGTCCTCTAGAATTGTGTGAATGTGCATCTGTGCATGTATGGGTATATATTAGTGATGTTATGCTCGATACCTTGCTCACGAAGCTGTATCGACCTTTCAAAACAATTGGTACTGACACAAACGTGTCGAGCGTGGCTTCAAATGGGCAAAAACCACGTGATCACCTGTCAAAGTGTCGAAGCTTCGATACACGAGCAGCTGAGACAAACGGCGTTTTATTCAAACGCTTAAAAAGACATCAGAAATCACTAATATTCGTAGGTTATAGAGAGGAGACATAGGCCTATTTACGGACGCTATAGAATACATTCATTGACAGAGCCAGAGATAAAGATAGATTGCCAGAGCTAGATAGACAGAGATAAATACAGATGTGAGAGAGTAGGTGTACACAAGCACATACATTCTCTAGTTTTACCAGCCTTCAAATGTGGTCATCCCTTTCCTGGTTGCAAAAGCATGTTCAAAAACCTTAACCGCTAGACTATATTATCATATAATAATGTATTCATTTAGCATATACTTCCACTAAAACGGGGTACGAGGATGCGATCTCGACTGAGGGTCCGAGCAGCGCTCTTACCACGAGGCCATACTTCTCTTAGCTGTTCATGTAATTAATGCTATAAGAACCAAAAAATAAATGTTATTGTTGAAATGCGTTCATTATGTCCTCAATTGTATGTGATGTAGTGCTGTGCTGTTCTGTGGTTGGATGTATGTTTGTGCCGCGGGGAGGCGCTACCTCTGTAGCGTGTGTGTTGTGGAGGGCACGTCGGCGTCATTTTTGTTCCAGTTGATTTGTTCAATCAGAAGCTGTCTGACCGTGAGACTGATGTGTCTGCAGCTCATACAATAAATATGCCAAGAACGGCTAAAAGGTGATCAACCTATCGTCCACTCTTTTCCTCCGAATACAACGTTAGCTGCAACAACAGTATAACTCAACAGTTATGAACTTAAAGTAGCAAAGACGTTACGTTGTTTAGAATACAAAAGATATATGATAACATATTTTTTACACTTACACATCGACAAATTTGTCACATAACCTTTATTTATCAAGTTGTCAATGACGATTGTGAGACTGACTTCTCGAGGACTTGACGTCACTTGATTCCTTCTATCGCTCGATACAGTCGCCATACCATAATTCGACCAGCAGATGTCCCTATGGAGAAGATGTATCGAACGCTTCGAAAAAGCGATACTTTTTCGACACAATTGTGTCAAATAGCTTGTTGCTTCGGAAAGCTTTGTTTCCCCCATCACTAGTATATATATACAGTTAGGTCCATAAATATTTGGACATTGACACAATTTTCATCATTTTGGCTCTGGATACCACCACAATGGATTTGAAATGAAACAATCAAGATGTGCTTTAAGTGCAGACTTTCAGCTTTAATTTCAGGGTATTTACATCCAAATCAGGTGAACGGTGTAGGAATTACAACACATTTTATATGTGCCCCCCCCTTTTTAAGGGACCAAAAATAATTGGACAAACTAACATAATCATAAATCTAATTGTCACTTTTAATACTTGGTTGCAAATCCTTTGCAGTCAATGACAGCCTGAAGTCTGGAACCCATAGACATCACCAGACGCTGGGTTTCGTCCCTGGTGATGCTCTGCCAGGCCTCTACTGCAACTGTCTTCAGTTCCTGCTTGTTCTTGGGGCATTTTCCCTTCAGTTTTGTCTTTAGCAAGTGAAATGCATGCTCAATTGGATTTAGGTCAGGTGATTGACTAGGCCATTGCAGAACATTCCACTTCTTTGCCTTAAAAAACTCTTTGGTTGCTTTCGCAGTATGCTTCGGGTCATTGTCCATCTGCACTGTGAAGCGCCGTCCTATGAGTTCTGAAGCATTTGGCTGAATCTGAGCAGATAATATTACATCCAAATCAGGTGAACGGTGTAGGAATTACAACACATTTGATATGTGGCCCCCCCCTTTTTAAGGGACCAAAAGTAATTGGACAATTGGCTGCTCAGCTGTTCCATGGCCAGGTGTATGTTATTCCCTCATGGGAGTTCGTTATTTAATTGACAAGGAGCAGATAAAAGGTCTAGAGTTCATTTCAAGTATGATATTTGTGTTTGGAATCTGTTGCTGTCAACTCTCAATATGAAGTCCAAAGAGCTGTCACCATCAGTGAAGCAAGCCATCGTTAGGCTGAAAAATCAAAACAAACCTATCAGAGAGATAGCAAAAACATTAGGTGTGGCCAAATCAACTGTTTGGTACGTTCTTAAAAAGAAAGAACGCACTGGTGAGCTCAGCAACACCAAAAGACCCGGAAGACCACGGAAAACAACTGTGGTGGATGACAGAAGAATTCTTTCCCTGGTGAAGAAAAACCCCTTCACAACAGTTGGCCAGATCAAGAACACTCTCCAGGAGGTAGGCGTATCTGTGTCAAAGTCAACAATTAAGAGAAGACTTCACCAGAGTAAATACAGAGGGTTCACCACAAGATGTAAACCATTGGTGAGTCTCAAAAACAGTAGGGCCAGATTAGAGTTTGCCAAAAAACATCTAAAAGAGCCTGTACAGTTCTGGAACAACATCCTATGGACAGATGAGACCAAGATCAACTTGTACCAGAATGATGGGAAGAGAAGAGTATGGAGAAGGGAAGGAACTGATCCAAAGCATACCACCTCATCAGTGAAGCATGGTGGAGGTAGTGTTATGGCGTGGGCATGTACGGCTGCCAATGGAACTGGTTCCCTTGTATTTATCGATGATGTGACTGCTGATAAAAGCAGTAGGATGAATTCTAAAGTGTTTCGGGCAATATTATCTGCTCAGATTCAGCCAAATGCTTCAGAACTCATAGGACGGCGCTTCACAGTGCAGATGGACAATGACCCGAAGCATACTGCGAAAGCAACCAAAGAGTTTTTTAAGGCAAAGAAGTGGAATGTTCTGCAATGGCCAAGTCAATCACCTGACCTAAATCCAATTGAGCATGCATTTCACTTGCTAAAGACAAAACTGAAGGGAAAATGCCCCAAGAACAAGCAGGAACTGAAGACAGTTGCAGTAGAGGCCTGGCAGAGCATCACCAGGGACGAAACCCAGTGTCTGGTGATGTCTATGGGTTCCAGACTTCAGGCTGTCATTGACTGCAAAGGATTTGCAACCAAGTATTAAAAGTGACAATTAGATTTATGATTATGTTAGTTTGTCCAATTATTTTTGGTCCCTTAAAAAGGGGGGGGGGGCACATATAAAATGTGTTGTAATTCCTACACCGTTCACCTGATTTGGATGTAAATACCCTGAAATTAAAGCTGAAAGTCTGCACTTAAAGCACATCTTGATTGTTTCATTTCAAATCCATTGTGGTGGTATACAGAGCCAAAATGATAAATTGTGTCAATGTCCAAATACTTATGGACCTAACTGTATATATAAATGTGCGTGTCCCTAAACTAGATTTTCTCCTCTAGAATCGTGTGAATGTGCATCTGTGTGTGTGTGTTTGTATGTGTGTGTTGTTCCCGCCCCCCGGCCGGCTAACGAGGACCACAGCTGCACCTCGTCAGCCAATCCGCAAGAGCCGCTGCATTAAAGCTGGCCAGTGCAGGGGAGCAAGGGAGCAAGCAACCATGGGGAGAGCTGCATTGTACAAGTAATTCGCCTTTTGTCAGGTATAGAGAGCCAACAGCGGGACGGGACCTGGCCATGGACCTTTCCCTCCACCGAGGAAGTATTTTGGTGTTTTTGAACTTTGGTTTTGTGTTTATTGCTTAATAAATGCCCTTACCTGGGCTGAACCTGTCCCTGGTTGTGCTGTTTTATTAAGTCATACAAGGTATACAGTGTGTGTGTGTACCTGAATTTGATCTTCTGTTTGAGGATGTGCTCCATCCAGGCCTCCATGAAGGCGGTCATGGCCTCCGTGAGGGCAGGGACTCTGGCCTCCTCCGGCAGGGGCTGCACCCCCTCCAGCACCTGGCCAATCACACTCTGAGCTGCCAACGACGCATACTCACTAGGGCTTCTGGGAAAATCTGCAGGACGGGGGAGAGAGAAATAATTTTAACAAAAGGAGAGCAACCAGTATACATCACAACTCGTTGAGATCAAAAACCACACAGTGGATGTTTCAGGTTGTGGTGAGTGTGACCCTTACCCATCCTGTAGGTTAGCCTCCAGTGCTTGGCGGCTGGCATGGTCTGCTCAAAGATTTCTCCAGACATCTTCTTGCAGTCCATGGAGAAGATCCTCATAACCATTTCAGAGAAGACCTGGAGACACCCATGATTACAGAAGTTCCAGCCCAGGGGCCAATGCATCAAACTCGGTGTAAATTCATCCGTAAAAGTATGCATATGGAGAAAACGGGGAAACTCTGTACCAGGGTTCGTACAGATACTGTATAATGAAATTCCAGGACTTTCAAGGACTTTTCAAGCACTATTTTGGGGTTTTCAAGGACTGCAAGCAGAGATTTCATTTATCAAACATATACTTTAAAGATCCTGTAAAGTAAATTCCATGTTTTGCTTCTAAGTACATTATATACAGTTAGGTCCATAAGTATTTGGACATTGACACAATTTTCATCATTTTGGCTCTGTATACCACCACAATGGATTTGAAATGAAACAATCAAGATGTGCTTTAAGTGCAGACTTTCAGCTTTAATTTCAGGTTATTTACATCCAAATCAGGTGAACGGTGTAGAAATTACAACACATGTTATATGTGGCCCCACCCCCCTTTTTAAGGGACCAAAAATAATTGGACAAACTAACATAATCATAAATCTAATTGTCACTTTTAATACTTGGTTGCAAATCCTTTGCATTCAATGACAGCCTGAAGTCTGGAACCCATAGACATCACCAGACGCTGGGTTTCGTCCCTGGTGATGCTCTGCCAGGCCTCTACTGCAACTGTCTTCAGTTCCTGCTTGTTCTTGGGGCATTTTCCCTGCAGTTTTGTCTTCAGCAAGCTAAATGCATGCTCAATTGGATTTAGGTCAGGTGATTGACTTGGCCATTGCAGAACATTCTGCAATGGCACTTCTTTGCCTTAAAAAACTCTTTGTTTGCTTTCGCAGTATGCTTCGGGTCATTGTCCATCTGCACTGTGAAGCGCCGTCCTATGAGTTCTGAAGCATTTGGCTGAATCTGAGCAGATAATATTGCCCGAAACACTTCAGAATTCATCCTACTGCTTTTATCAGCAGTCACATCATCGATAAATACAAGGGAACCAGTTCCATTGGCAGCCGTACATGCCCACGCCATAACACTACCTCCACCATGCTTCACTGATGAGGTGGTATGCTTTGGATCAGTTCCTTCCCTTCTCCATACTCTTCTCTTCCCATCATTCTGGTACAAGTTGATCTTGGTCTCATCTGTCCATAGGATGTTGTTCCAGAACTGTACAGGCTCTTTTAGATGTTTTTTGGCAAACTCTAATCTGGTCTTCCTGTTTTTGAGACTCACCAATGGTTTACATCTTGTGGTGAACCCTCTGTATTTACTCTGGTGAAGTCTTCTCTTAATTGTTGACTTTGACACAGATACGCCTACCTCCTGGAGAGTGTTCTTGATCTGGCCAACTGTTGTGAAGGGGTTTTTCTTCACCAGGGAAATAATTCTTCTGTCATCCACCACAGTTGTTTTCCGTGGTCTTCCGGGTCTTTTGGTGTTGCTGAGCTCACCAGTGCGTTCTTTCTTTTTAAGAATGTACCAAACAGTTGATTTGGCCACACCTAATGTTTTTGCTATCTCTCTGATAGGTTTGTTTTGATTTTTCAGCCTAACGATGGCTTGCTTCACTGATGGTGACAGCTCTTTGGACTTCATATTGAGAGTTGACAGCAACAGATTCCAAACACAAATACCATACTTGAAATGAACTCTAGACCTTTCATCTGCTCCTTGTCAATGAAATAACGAACTCCCTTTATGAGGGAATAACATACACCTGGCCATGGAACAGCTGAGCAGCCAATTGTCCAATTACTTTTGGTCCCTTAAAAAGGGGGGGGGCACATATAAAATGTATTGTAATTCCTACACCGTTCACCTGATTTGGATGTAAATACCCTGAAATTAAAGCTGAAAGTCTGCACTTAAAGCACATCTTGATTGTTTCATTTCAAATCCATTGTGGTGGTATACAGAGCCAAAATGATGAAAATTGTGTCAATGTCCAAATACTTATGGACCTAACTGTACGTGTGAAATGAGTTCCTGAAAGCATGTGCAAAGCGCTAAAACTTTGTTGCACTGAAATGTGGAGTTAGACCAAAGAACAGTTTCTCCTCCAGTTTGCCCTCCGTTTGCCCTATCTACGTCATTTCGCCCTATCTACGTCAGATCACTGAATGGCTCCTCCTGCTGTACTGTTATTGTAGCCTACATCAGCTAGCTTGTCTCCCACCAACCGCAACTGCATCTTCCCTGGATGCAAGAACTCCAGCTGCGCTGCGCTGCCATTTAAGTTCCCTATTGATAATGAAAGGAAAAATAGGTGGATAGATTTTGTGAAGAGCCACGCTGATGGAAAGCTTCGGATAAACTCCAACAGCCGCCTCTGCAGTGGATAATAGAGTCTGCTAAATGACTAAATGCAGTGACCATTTCACAGCGGATAGTTTAACATGGACCAGAGACAGACGGGGTTCGCGGACACACGGCTTCTCTTGCATTGCGGAGCCGTACCGAGCATCGCCCTCCCGGCCGTTCCTCCTCCGGTCGCACCTGGACCATCCACCGCTGCCAGCAGTTCATCACTCAGTTCTGTGTGCTTGTTATAATTATACTAGATAACTTTTCCAGAGGTATCTCTGCTATGAGTTAGTGCAAACCGCTAAATTGATATTAGGATACTCGGTGTAGAATGATGGTATTTTGGTGAAATGGTAGCTAATGTGTTAGAAGTAGCCTAGTTGGAGAGCTCACTGTCTGCTGTCTCTGGTGTCCATTTTTACTGTTACAGCTCAGGGGAACATTTCATTTATATGCATCTGTATGTTTCACTCATTGAAAAAATAAATTCTAATTCTATATGGTTTTGTTCGGCTTGACATAGAGTCTATTATCTGGGTTGGAGGTAGGCACTAGGCAGCGAGGGGCGGAGCTTCAGCTTCTTCAGGCTACACGCCCCCCCAGTCTCAAGCAGAGAAGACTGCTGATTTTTTCACGATTTCAAAGCCTAATTTCACATACTTGTCGGTGTTATTTTTTCATTCGAATTTGGATGGGTAGTTAATAACACATTATTCTGTGGTGTGGCGAACTTAAAACTCGTTTTCAGGTCCACTTTACAGGATCTTTAAATTAATCTTTATTAAAGCTACAAATGTTATTCAATTAAGAGCAGCGAGTGATTTTCTCTTTTTCTTTTGTTCTTTGATTAACATTAATGAGACGGACAGCACTGGGTTTATTAGACGGCTGTCTCTTTAATACCTGACGCGCATGTCGCGGATCTGAGACAAATCCGGTTTCTACCAGCTCTTCACCTTCATTTAAGACTTTGAAACTAATTTAAGACTGTGCTTAAGAGGATACTTGCCAAAAATTGTCATTTTGACTGTTTTGTCCTCAAGTAGGCCTAATCAATACAGTACTGGCATGCACTGTCTGAGAAGAAGCAGCTTTTCTCTCGGTGTGTGTGAGTCGGGTGTGTGTGCGAAGAATGCAGCTTCAGACAGCACTTGTTCAGAACCAAATTGATTTCTACTTTGGCTCTTATCCTGCTTGAAAAACACTTAAATGAATTGAGAGCATGATCATATGTTATAACGCAAACCAAAGATTTTATGAACAGTTCAAAATTACTTTGTAAATTCATATATATTGTCTTTAAATAACACTTTTCAAGTACTGTACCTCATCATTAATATGACTGTTTTCAAAAGTTTTCCAGAAAATCAAAAAGTGAAATTCAAGTACTTCAAGCACTTTAAGCACCGTGTACGAACCCTGTCTGTACGCAATGTTTTTCTCAGATTTATGAACACTATATACGCGACCGATATCACACGTTTGTCTTCATAAATTCAATCAATTAACCCATTGTGAAAAATGACTGATTCTTCATGGCTACGGCAACAACAAAAACGGTGAGAAAGAAACTTTACTGAATGTGAAATGGAGATCTTAATTACCGAAACAGGAGTAGCATCTTGTTTAGGCTGGCAGTTATTTGAAAGTTGATGGAGTAAAATTGATGGTTTTCTTTCTGGCTAAATAGGCTAAAGTGAGATAATTGGCATAATCTTTGGATAACATATACAATTTACTAACATTAATCACTCTGTGTCACAGTGTCACATCTCAAAACATGGCGTATGCATGGGTTCTAAAGTGCTAAGAAGGATTCACACAGCACCTATTTTTTCATAAATCTGAAACTGTGTAGAAACACGTTTCTGCGTCCGTTTTCATGCCTACGCACCTTCATACATTTGGCCCCAGGCATGCCACCCCTCAGCCCACTATTCTAAACGCACGTATCTACATTTGGAAGTGGCCACGGTGTACTTGGATGGGTATGTGTGTTGATCCCATGTCCCATCTCTGTCCCTCACCTGCAGGTGGGACATGGCCTGCCGCAGTTGGCCTATCTGCTGCCTCATCAATACAGGAGGAAGAGGATGATGTGAATGATCTTCATCCCCAGCCAGGGTTTCCATTTCCTGCAGGAGGCTCTCTACGGACGCTCTCAGCACCTGCACACACACCACACGGGTGTTAAATACATATAGAAAGCATTGTATTCTGACACCTATCAAATCCTGTCAGGTCTACAGAAGCTAGAATGAGAGGTTAGATTTGGGGGTTCAATAATAATAGTAATTTTATTTGGGGGACGCCTTTCAAAACACTCAAGGACATCTTACATAAAATGGGCCTAAACAGTTGAGTGAAAAAACTGTGGAGGTTAAATATAAGTATAAAATCAGGGGATTGATCAAACAAATACATTGGGAAAGATACAAAACACAAGATGTTATAGGCAGTGCGGAATACATGTGTTTTGAGGAACGTTGTGAATGTGCCAGGTTGTGGAGAGCTTTGGATGTGAGGA
Organism: Osmerus mordax; assembly: GCF_038355195.1. Taxonomy (NCBI): domain Eukaryota; kingdom Metazoa; phylum Chordata; class Actinopteri; order Osmeriformes; family Osmeridae; genus Osmerus; species Osmerus mordax. Next base: position 18,336,167 of record NC_090061.1, read on the forward strand.
TATGAGTCTTGAATGTAAACAGGTATAAGTTCAAGTGAACTGTTTTGGCTAGCCATGAGCCTGCCTACCTTCAGGTCTCCCTGGGTGACCAGCAGGAACTTGTTGAGGCTCCAGGATGAGAGGAACTGGTAGGCCTTCCCCATCACCCACAGGGTGGATGTCTGGACAGAGGCCAGCGCTCGCATTGTGCTGCCCCGGAGGAGCTCTGTCCTGGGGGAAAAGGCCTTGCCTTGAGCCCCTGGGTGGAAGGGAGAGATTGGGTCAACATCAAATTATCCAAGCCTTATAACAACCATTCATTTGAATCAGGTGTGTTGTAGCAGGGAAACAACTAAAACATGCAGGACAGGGAGGGGGCCCTGAGGACCAGGATTGGGAACCCCTGCCAGAGCATTGATTCCCAATCTGTGGGCCGAGGCCCACTAGTGGTCTGCGAAGGTAATGCAGGTGGGCCGCCAAACCAATGAAAACAAAATATCAAAATATCTGTCAAATTCATACACATTTTTAAATGACATTTTGCCTTTAATTCATCATGACTGAAACGCCAATAGTTACGCTTGGCACGTTGACGGTAGCCCAACTGACATTTCTGCGTTACTGACATTTCTGCGTTAACTTGAATTGTGTATAAGCCCACAAGCAGTTTGCTATTTAACGTTATGCTATATGGAACTATGGGAATGGCTGTAGTTCTGCAGGTTACCTCTCTTTACAATGTGTGCTTACTGTGGCGCTGATGGACACTTCTTTGATAGCTCAAAAGAAAATTGCAGTGAAAGAGAACTGTTTGTCGTCCGTGGTGTTGTTAAACGTGTGATAAGCACAAATTAAGTGAACGGATGTGTTGGGGGGCTGCAATAATATTTGAGCTATGCTAGTGGGTTGCGAAGTGGAAAAGGTTGGGAATGGCTGCCATAGAGATACATGGATTCATTTGTGAGGTAACAATGGAAACGGGTGACAGGGAGGAGGAAGTGGGAATTACCAGGTGTGTGTGTGTGTTTTGTGGGTGAAGGTCGGGGACTGGACGAGTGGAGGTTAGCGTTACCAGGTGTATCAGTGTGTATGTCTGTGTGTGTGTTGGGGGTGTAGATCATGGACTGGAGGAGCGGAGGTTGGAGTTACCAGGTGTGTGTGCGTTGGAGGTGTGGCTCAGCGCCCGGAGGGTGGTGAGGAGGGGCAAAGTCAGCTGGAGGAAGTGTTCCATTGTAGATGTTATCACCATGCTGCCATCACGGTCCGCTCTCGGGAGACACTTGTCCTTCAGCCCAGAGCCCAAGGACACACACAGCACTGCCAGAAAACATCAGGGAAGAAACAAATCAATCAATGAATCGATCAGTCAATCATTAACGAGCTGCTAGTCAGAGATACTGGACTGACCATGGTCCCAGTGTCGGAAAGCTGTGCTGGTCAGGAGCTGAATGGTAAAGTCATCTAGAACTCCTTTGCACTCCTCTGGAACCAAATCTGAAACACACATACACACACAAACCAGTACCAAACATTATTATTTTCACACGTTTACACTTAAGCGTCATCAGAATCCCAGATAGGCTTGCGCAAGGTGTCCCACCTGTTCTGCAGGCTTGGTTGAGCCACAGTACCAGCTGAAACAGCATCTGGTCGTTCCACTGGTTGACGCTGCCTAAAGTGTCCCCCGGTGGCGGATGCTGGAAGATCATGAGCAGGGCCCGCCCACACTGCTTCCACAGAAGACTCCGGTATTGGCCAAACAGCTGTAGACATGCTCCTGACTGGCCTTCATCCAACCACTGCACAGATCTTGGACGCCTCGCTTCCTGCCTCGGTTGCTCAGGGGGTGTGGTTTCTCCGTTCACAGGAAGTGAAGGTCTGGAACAATAAATAGACTATGTTCTAATGGCTTCTGTATCCTCCTGTCATTTCTATGTTTATTTACTGCTTCTTTTGGTCATTGATTTTCCTTTGACTTAATTTTTATTTGTATTCTACTGTATTTACTCTACACTACTGTTCTTCACTGTATTTTCCCTACCTGTGACCATCTTGTGGGGCAGCTGACCTCTCCGGTCCCTGGGTCTTTTCTGGTCGGTCCGTTCTGTGGAGGATCTGGTCGATTCTGTCCGGTGTGTACAGTATCCGGTCCATTCTGTCCGGTGTCTGTAGTCTCCAGTCTGGTGTGTGTCTGTCAGGAGCAGGTCTGTTGGACACGTGTGGGGCCAGGAGCTCTGTGGAGGACACCAGGGCTTGGAACAGCAGCTCCAACGATCTCCGGTCCTGCCGGATGAAGGCTCCCAGGGGCATGCCAGGAGACCAGGGCTGGGCCTGGGGCTTCTCCTCCACAGGGTGTCGCTCAGGGTCTGGTTCTGGGGGGATGTGGTAACATAGAGGGGGTAGCAGAGGGAAATCGTGCATCAGCTGTTCCCAGGTAGGTGTTGGGGTCCCTGGGTGGAGGATCTGGGTGGTGAGGCCATTCTGCTGGGAAGCCCACCGATGCAACTGTTCTGCAGCCATCCTTCCTCTGTGTTCTGCCAGGATCCTCATCAGCTGCACCACAGGGAAGGGAGAAGGGTGGTTCCCCCTGGAGCCAGGAGGCCTGCCCTGCAGCCCAGGCCAACCACAACCCTGCAGCACCTGGCACCTCCACACCCTTGTACCGCGATGGGCGTTCTGCTCCTCCAACACCTGGTTGTAGAGCTCGGCAGCAGCCAGCATGTCCTCCAGAGTGTCCCGGGGAACCCTGACCAGCTGGGATGAGGCGAGGGCCCCCAGGACAATATCCACACACCGCTGCATCAGAACCAACGCCTGCAGGCCCAGGAGGCCCAGGGTCCGACGCATCCCCTCCAGCAGGCCGGTCCTCTGGAACAGGACGGGTCGCAAGTAGGGGTCGGATCGGGCCCGGATGCACAGCGCCTCCCAGTGGCGGACATGGACCCTCAGCTCCTGGCACAGGCTGGCCAGACCTGGGCCCTGGCTCCAGGCGGAGTTGGGTCTATCGAGGAAGGGGCTGTCCTCGTCTCCTTGCTCCCCAAGCTCCCCCTCCAGAAAGCCGGCCAGACGGGCCACATACTCTGAGGCTACCCTGCTCCTGCGGGCGTACTCGTGGAGGAAGAGGAGAAGAGCTCGTTGTTCTAAAAGGTTCTGAAGCTGGCCGTAGTGTTGGCTGAGTGAGGCAGAAGGAGGGTGGTGGAGAACACTCCCTGCCTCCCCTGTCCCTAGGCCCCTGACCCAGCCCTGGGGAAACCCTGTACATGGTTCCCGCACCACCTGGCACTGCTGGGATGCTCCCAGCATGCCCTGTTCCAAGCGCTGCAAGCGGAGTGAGGAGCGGGAGGTCAGGTTCTGGTATGCCACAAAAGTGTCCAGACTCTCGCCGTCCCAGGGGTCGTCTTCGGCTTTGCCACCGAGCAGCCAGCGCAGGCTGGGGTTGAAGCGGGTCCTCAACAGGGCCTCGGCCCTCTGGAGGGACTTAGAGATGGAGTTCTGGGACCAGGAGGCTGAGGTGGTAGGGTCAACCAGCAGAGGTATTCACAAAGACAGATATTTGATAGGAAATGTATCAAATGTATATTTATGTGGATACATTAGGAAGTGTTAAACATCTAGAGAGACAGCATATGGAGAAGAACTCCATATCATACCATCTAGTCTGTCCTTAGAAAGGGGATCTTCACACAGCCCATCTGACGAGGCATTGGATCTAAGCTGAAAGGAACAAGATGAGATTGATGAGAAATAATCAAGCATTTTTCACACAACAGAATGAAAAGTTAAAAAAATGAGTTGATGAGTGGGAGGTTGTTACTGACCTGTTCCTCCTCTGAGAGTTGATTGTTTTCATTCACAGGGCAGCCCTCTGCTCTGTCTGGGTGAATACAGAAACACACTTCATGGGGATGCATAACACACTTTAGACATCATTTGTTATTACCGATATGGGTAAAAAAAACAGTCACATAGGTAGGCAGTAAGTATGTATGTTGCAACTGCTGTTTGTGTGTGTGACTGTGAGTATGAGCAACCATGGATGATGTACCTGCAGACTGGTTCTCATTGACTGGCCCCTCTGTTACCATAGCAGCCCCACTCTTGTTGTCGTCTGGAGAAAAAACGGACGTCTGAGCCATAGCCTCACAACCACCTTGGAGGAGAGGCATATCAATACAGGCTCTGTTGCCAGGGGCCAGGCCTGCAGAACAAGGGATCAGCTCTCCCCCTGGCCCCCCTCAGGGGCTAACTGGCCTCACTTTACTAGAGAGAAAGTATAATACTCAGGAAAAATATTATATGAATCTGCATCTGCATCTACTTCAATGGCTGTAAACACAAAGCATCTGTTCTCACCATAATCTCTTTGTGTGAGTACTCAGTAGTCAAATTGTATTCTACCCAGTCTCATGGAAAAGAAACAACACTCTTACCAAAAGTGAATATTAAAGCCAAAACCTGTGTTAGCATGTCATACCGTAGGTGACTGTCATAAGTGTCTCAATACTTGCCCAGCTGTATCCAACACCTATCACTAGCAGTCTTAATCGCTACCTGGCTAGACGTGACACGGCGAGTAACCACTGCGGGATTAATAGCTAGAGAGAAAATTCACAGGCAATATTTATGAATGTCACTTGAGGTACCCAGGACTTGTTGTTTATGATACGAGATCCGTTGTACCTAGGTCAGTAGTTGTAGCTAGGTCATCTTAAACTGAATAATCTGAGAGTAATGGGTCAATCCTTGTGGATGTTGTTGTTCTTGCACAAGTACCCATAGGCTGCTTCAGTGGATAGGCTGCTAAACAAGCCTGCACTTGAAACCTGTTTACCTTAAACTCGATGTCAACATTACAATATTTTAAGATTATATGAACCATATGACAGCGGAAATGTTAGCTAACAAAACCGCGAATGCCAAATTTACAAAATACATTTTAAAACACGATTATAAATCAACCAGTGTAGCTGACTGGCTAATTGAACATCTAAAGTGAACGCGTTGGTAAACTAGCAACATACCATACGAGGTAGAGCTAGCTACTACTGTACTGTACTACTTTACAACTTGGCAGATGTTGTGTTCACCAAACAATGGTGAACACCAATACCTGTGAGGTTAGTCTCCGATTTGATTGTCCAGGGTCCAGGGAAGGGCAACAATCGTATCTTCTTGATGGTCCATCACCTTAACTTCACAACATCGTCCTTCCTTGTTCTCCATGAAAAAACATCGATCTACAGCAGCTAGCTCGAACGTTTCCCAATTAGCCTTATTATCTTGCATAGCTCCACAGAAAAACATCTAGCTACCATAACATCGATTACAAAGAGTTCTATTTATGTATTCTTGACGTCACCATTTAGCATTAGTAACAGTCAGCCTTTTCGACGTATTATTTAGCCAATCCTATTTTAAGGGATAGGTGGCGTTAATCCTTTAGCGCTCAAAAAAAACAGACATGGCCCATTTTTAGAACATGTACTGTGGTTAGCAGCACGCTACCAACATCATGAGAGACAAGCAACCAATTGGAAAAGGCGTCTCTTGTTGTTATGGTTAAGGGGAGGAGCCACGGCTGGGTCCCTTGGGTTACACAATTTGTAATGTGCGTTTTAGAAGTGGGTCCGTGTACCTGGTCAAATTTAATCCCATGCCGGTGTGGCGAGAAAACGGGATTCCTCGAATAAATTGATTTTGAAGGCGGAGACTCGAAAACACATTTACAATCTGAGGAACCAACGTTTTGAGAATCAATAGAAATCAATAGAAACTCCCCTTGCTTGTAAAAAGGGTCTAACGATGCCAGCCTGCACCTGCCCACTATAGTAAATTCCTTGTTTGTGTACACTTGGCGATTAAACTTGATTCTGGAAACTTGAAATGATCTCTCGCGTGTGTAGCATCCTAGTAACTAGTCTACCGTTAATGTAGGCAAATAACTGCTATTGTAAAATCAGTTTCCATTCTTAATGTAATAAAGGTCGATCATGTAATAACATACCAATAATGTAATAACATTTCTGAACCAATAATGTAATAACCCTTTGCCCATTATGAAATCAATTATTACATTATTGGTTGGCTATTACACTAGAGGATGGGTTAGTAAAAAAGTATTACAATTGTAACTAGGGAGTCAGATGGCTGAGCGGTTAGGGAATCGGGCTAGTAATCCAAAGGTTGCCAGTTCGATTCCCGGTCATGCCAACTGACGTTGTGTCCTTGGGCAAGGCACTTCACCCTACTTGCCTCGGGGGAATGTCCCTGTACTTACTGTAAATCGCTCTGGATAAGAGCGTCTGCTAAATGACTAAATGTAAATGTAACTAGAGAGGGTACAATTTCTGGGGAAATTGTAGGGTGTGCTTGCTTGCGTCGCGGTTGCACAGGGATCCGTTTTTTACAACTGATATTTCTGTATATTTTATATATAAGTGCATAGGGCCTACTTATTATTTATAAAGATTACATAGGTTTAAAAGCATTTTTTTTTGTGCTGCTCATTTACAACTGAAAATACGAGTGAAGTGTAGAATTAAATATGATGTCTTCTCATTTCCCCTACAAGAGGCAGCCTCATCGTTGAATCAAAACAAATAAATTTGGCAGACCGGTGTAAAAATTGACCTAATCTCTATGACTTAAACGTCCTTTTAAGTTTTCCCTTATCGTGATATTTTCAGGCATTTAGCCTACTCATTGCATTCATTCATTAATAAAGAACCCCCTTTGAAGATTATTCTAGACGTTACCGGCAGTAGAAGATGGAATCGCGATTCAAACAGTACCATCTGCTAACTGAAAATATATGGGGCGCCGTTTGTAAAAGGTTGCACGTCCGTTATTCCTGCTCAGTTTTCGCACATTTAGCACAAATAAATGCATCAGAATTTTCAACTGTCACTTTTTGAAAGTGGGGGTCTTGATCATAATGCGAGTCAAACGTAAAAACGAGTCTCTTAGGGGAGTGTACTGTATAATTATTTAATATTGCACTCTATTTATCTACCGGCTGCACGGACTTCATGTTCATCTACATCGTCATCAACAAGTTCATCGAGTTCAGCGACCACATCATCCATAAGTTCTTAAATAATTGGAGCAGAGTATGAAGCTGCACAGTGTGTAAATGTAATTATTCACAAACAATTAAAAATGCTATCGTGAGTAATTTTAGGTAGGACAATGTTAAACGTTAACCATGAGTTACAAAAGAGTCGGTCAATAGTTTTTATTAAATTGGTTGTCTTATCAGCAGAATTATGTATCTCTGCAACATTTTTTCAATTATATGCATTTAATTTCCCTCAATTTAGCTACTGGTGTTATCGCCCAACTGAAGTTTATTTTATTGTCCTTCGGCACTCAGGCACCAAAAGATGTTAGATGCCACCCATTAGTAGAATTTTCTGTCTATAATGACTCAGTTGCCAGTGTATCACACACAACACATGTGGCATAATGGTATTTGAAGTAATGTTATTTATTCACCTGTGTGGCCAACCACACTCTGTAAACTGTCTTAGTTGTAATGACTAATTTTACTGTGCCCATTAGCAGTCTTAGTCATGATGCTAAGATTATATGAACAAATATTTGTTCATTTAAATGACAGAGCTCATCTTTAACTCCAATACAGGTACCGCTTCCATCTTTTTCACATCGATTTGGCTCACAATCACGCAATGTGAAACGAGGACCTTATAGAACATACACAAAGGACGTTGTATGTTTGCCAATTTTATCAGTCAACATTCTCCATACCCAGAGGAGACACCAGAACCAAATTAGCTGAAGCTGGCTATATTGGGAAAATATACTTTACATCAGATTGGTCTGAAATACAATTGAGAGGAGAAGTGACAGCCATCTTTAGAGAAACATTTGGATTGTTGTAAAACCAATCTTTTCCATTTCAATACCTTAGCACCATCAAGGGATGTAAGAAACTAATGAAACCAAGGGTCACAAACAGTTTCCAATGGGGAGGAAAAGAGGTTGCATCTATATGTTCAAACACATGTTTGTATATTTTAGCAGGAATGCACAAGTCTGCTGAGGTAGGCGTTATGTTTGTGTCTTGGAAGTTTTACATTTAGTATTTTACATGCGACAAGTCCTAGAATTGCATTGTGCATCACACAACGGTTCAATATTGTAAGATAACTTTTTAATAAAAAATCTGCGCTTAACTTCCCATGTAAAATTTCAGAAAATATAACAAAGCTTCTGACCCTCTTATTATAAACATTAAAATATTTGCAATATTCCGTTATCTAAATTGCATATTTGCCCTTATCTGATGTAGCACTTTGTTTTAGTTAATGATAAACTACCCTCTTTCTGCACAGGTTGAATGTATAGATTTTTCTGATGACAGTGACTTTGAATACCCAGCACCACAGAGAAGGAGAGGTTGGTAAATGCTTTTAACTCACTGTTTCACAGGGGGCTATATGGATTCATATGCATATAGCCCCCTGTGAAACAGTATATATATATAGAGTTCTGTGCCACTTGGTGAGTTCAGCAATTTTTGGACAGTATAGAAAAAAACATGTGTTTTTTTATACAGTGAGTGAGGGAGAGGTATTGTCTACATCCTTGAGGGAAACCCAGGAAAGACACCGGCAGGCACAGTCCGGCAGGCACAGTCCGGCAGGCACAGTCCGGCAGGCACAGTCCGGCAGGCACAGTCCGGCAGGCACAGTCCGGCAGGCACAGTCCGGCAGGCACAGTCCGGCAGGCACAGTCCGGCAGGCACAGTCCGGCAGGCACAGTCCGGCAGGCACAGTCCGGCAGGCACAGTCCGGCAGGCACAGTCCGGCAGGCACAGTCCGGCAGGCACAGTCCGACAGGCACAGTCCGACAGGCACAGTCCGCCATAACATTATGACCACCAACAGGTGAAGTGAATAACACAATCATTCATTTATCATGGAACCTGTCAGTGGGTGGGATATATTGGGTAGCAAGTGTCCTCAAAGTTGATGTGTTTCTTACCTTAAGTCGCTCTGGATAAGAGCGTCTGCTAAATGACAAAATGTAAATGTGTTAGATGCAGGAAAAATGGGCTTAGAGCGTAAGGATTTGAGAGAATTTGACATGGGCCAAATTGTGATGGCTAGACTATTGTGTCAGAGCATCTTGAAAACTGCATCTCTTTTTGGGTGTTCCCACTTTGCAGTGGTCAGTACCTATTTAAAAAGTGGGCAAAGGTAGGAAAATCGGTGAACTGGTGCCACGTCATGGGAGGCCAAAGCCCATTGATGCACGTAAGGAGGGGAGGCTGGCCTGTGAGCCGATCCAACATATGAGCTACTAAAGCTCAAATTGCCGAAATAGTTCATGCTGGTTCTGATAAAAAGGTGTCAGAACACACAGTGTATTGCAGTTTGTTGCGTATGGGGCTGTTTTGTCGGCAAAAGATCTATGCAATCTTAGGCAGGTGGTCATAATGTTATGGCTGATCGGTGCAGCGATGTAGATGAGGGCTACTAAATTTCGGCCCTGGTAAGCAGGAACACTTCAGATTTTTGAGAGTTGAGTATCCCTGATGTAGATCATCATTAACAATGTAGAAATGGTCTTATGTAAAAAAAAAATTTTGTATACTTTATTTTGATTGACTTTATTTTTATAAAATTACACTACACAGTTTTGTTTCAGTAGTTTGTTTTACTAATAATAATGTCAATATTCCCACTGTTTTACAATATTTTTTTTTATTCCTGTGGATTTTGAGGAAGATGAGGCTGTTGACGAGGCCATAAGACGCAGTCTTTTAGAGGATTCAGATGATTTAAGGTATATCTAATTAGCATAAAAAGAGATGATTTTATATGCAGTACTTGCACTGTTAGTTATTGGTATACATTTATTTAGATGCCACATCGAAGGTGAATGTAACTTTTTAGTAGCAATATATCTATACAAAGTATCATGGTTTAGTTATCTTATGTGACACACATTTTCAAAATTTGATAAGTACATTAGCCCTGGGGTATTTAAATCTTACCCTACGAGGTTTGGAGCATGCTGGGTTTCAGTTTTACCTCATTAATAGGTTCCAGTTCTGGATTTTAATATGCCTGTCTAGGTAGGCTATGCAAACCTGTGACAAATCAGTGCTGTGAGGTCTACAGGTGGTCATTAGTTTGCTCTGGAATTGGCTTGTTTCTTTCTAACCTAATTTGTTTGAAGTTTGTAAAACTGCTATTTCAGCCTCACTACCTACAGCTTTTTGGGATTCCAAAACTGCAGTTTTGGGATGGTCTTAACAAATTTCCCTTATCTCAACATTTGTTAGGGTTACAAGGTCTGCTGAAGTCTTGACCATAGAAGAAATAAATGGAACTCTAAAAGCACATGCCGAAAGGGTGGTCAGCCCATTATCAAGACCTATCCACATTAGCCGGGCTAATGTTTGGACGACTGCCTTTCGGCAGTTGAACAAAGAGTTTTTCCGAGAGCTCTGGTACGCTCTGTCACTTTTGTTAGTGATGAAACTGATGCAGAGGAAGATGCTGCTGACCTAGGGGGGCCACGGCGAGAATTCTTTCGCCTGCTTGTGAAGGCCATCTTCCAAGATAGCGGAGCATTTGAAGGTAAAATGTCAATGCATCAGTATGAAATTTTTTCTTGATACATATTCTATCATTAGCTGCATTAAATTGGTATTCCACCACAAATCATTCCACAACTTTCATGCAATGTAGAAACTCATGAATAAAAACAGTATCTAGTTGGCAGAAGGGGGGGGGGGGGGGGGGGGGGAGCGTTCTACCAAGATGTAGACTCATCAGCCAGATAAGTCAGTGGTTATTTTTTGCATTTATTTGATTTGTTAAAGCAGTCAAAGTAAATATTTTGTTCATGTTCATACATTTCCATTTAGCACTGCATGTGGGTCATAAACTCATGCAGGTGAGAATTCCTGGTTGGGTTAAATGGTTTCTTTAATGCGACAGGTAATTATTTGTTAAATAATTGTTTTCTGTTAATTTCACTACTTCAAAATTGTTTCTTTATCAAAAGAAATTCTTATTGTCTGCATGGGAGCTTTAAACAGTCTTTAGGCTGTTTTTCCTTTGGCATCTAAGAATGGTATAGAATAAACCATGCAGTTATTTTTCTTTTTCTCAGAGTCCCCAAATGGGTTTGTTCCTAGACTGAACATATCTCATGTGCAAAATGGAGTGTACAGAACCATTGGAAAGATGATATCTACTCTAATAGTCCAAGGTGGTGAACCACCGGCATTCCTTGCACCCCATGTCGTGGACTATATTGTGACTGGAGATATCCTTCAAGTACATGTCACACCTGATGACATAGCTAACACTGACATAGCTAACACTGAAAAAGGTATTAGTAGTCAGGTGGCTGAGCGGTGAGGGAATCGGGCTAGTAATCCGAAGGTTGCCAGTTCGATTCCCGGTCATGCCAACTGACGTTGTGTCCTTTGGCAAGGCACTTCACCCTACTTGCCTCGGGGGAATGTCCCTGTACTTACTGTAAGTCGCTCTGGATAAGAGCGTCTGCTAAATGACTAAATGTAAATGTAGTATGAGACTAACCATGCTTTATAGTGCGATTTAGATGGTATACAGATTTCATTCATTTCTGTTTGGTGTCCTGGGTTTGTTGTCACATGAAAAAGTTACATTGGTTTAATCTTCAGGTCAATCAAGCAAGCACAAACGATGCATTGGAGGAAGCTGTGAACGGCTGTGACTCATGGAGGTTTGATGTTGAGGGTCTTCCAAATCCAGTCAACATGGACACAAAACATGCCTTTGTTAACAATGCAACATTGTACCATGTCCTCTTGCAACGACAAAGCTGCCTTAATCAACTCATTGATGGCCTGTCCTACTACGAAGTAAGTTAACAAAGTTACAGTATTTTACAACTGGTATACATTTATTCATTTAGCAGACGCTTTTATCCAAAGCGACTTCCAAGAGAGAGCTTTACAAAGTGCATAGGTCACTGATCATAACAACAAGATCAGACCAAAGTAAGTGCCAAAGGGAAGAACCATAAGAGCATGTAGTTAAACAAGTTACAATTAAACAACATGAACCGCTATACGTGCAAGTGTACCTGTGGAAAAAACGTGCAACAATAATAAAAACAATATATCACAGCGAGTACAAAAAATTTAAATCAGTTACCACCAACCACAAGAGCAACAAGTCTCTGAGCAAGAGTCATTGTGATCCTTGAGGAAACTAACATCGGGTCAAGCGAACCATTCCTAAGTACTGTTGTACTCCCGGAACAAGTGCGTCTTGAGCCTTTTCTTGATGGTGGAGAGACAGTCAGTGTCTCTGATGGAGGTGGGGAGTTGATTCCACCACTGGGGGGCCAGACAGGAGAAGAATCAGAATCAGAATGGGATTTATTCGCCATGAAAGTTTGCACAGACAAGGAATTTGCTTTGGCAGGAAGGTGCATACAATAAACATATACCTACAATTTAAATATGATATAATATCTATACTAAGGGTACATAAACTAGCAGTACTAAGTGGGATTAGAATATAATTAAATATACAATAAAATATAAGTTGCCGTAAATTACAATATAAAAATACAAATATTACAAAAAATACAAATGTACAATAGACCATTATTGTAATGCAGTGCAAAAAGCAGTGTGTTTTAAGCAAGAAGTCATTAGAGTCAGTGTGGTCCCTTGGCCTTGTTGAAGAGGCCAACAGCGGAAGGGAAGAAACTGTTTTTGTGGCGTGAGGTATTGGTCCTGATGGACCGCAGCCTTCTTCCGGAGGGGAGTGACTGAAACAGGGAGTGTCCAGGGTGGGAGGAGTCGGCCACAATCTTCCTCGCTCGCCTCAGGGTCCTCGAGGTGTGCAGATCCTCGAGGGTAGGCAGATTGCAGCCAATCACCTTCTCAGCAGTGCGGATGATACGCTGCAGTCTGCTCTTGTCCTTGGCAGTGGCAGCAGCGTAGAAGTGCACCATCATTGCCTTTGGCAGGTTGAACTTCTTCAGCTGCCGAAGGAAGTACATCCTCTGTTGTGCTTTCTTGATGAGGGAGCTGATGTTCAGTTCCCACTTGAGGTCCTGGGAGAGGATAGTGCCCAGGAAGCGGAAGGACTCCACAGTGTTGACTGGGGAGTCACACAGGGTGATGGGGGTGAGTGGGGCTGTGTTCCTCCTGAAGTCCACAACCATCTCCACTGTCTTAAGAGCATTGAGCTCTAAGTTGTTCTGGCTGCACCAGGTCACCAGGTTGGCCGCTTCCCACCTATAATCAGACTCGTCTCCACCAGAGATGAGCCCAATAAGGGTGGTGTCGTCCGCAAACTTCAGGAGTTTGACGGACGGATGACTGGAGGTGCAACTGTTGGTGTACAGGGAGAAGAGAAGAGCAGAGGAGAAAGGACGCAGCCCTGAGGTGATCCGGTGCTGATGGACCGGGAGTCAGAGACTTGTGTTCCCAGCTTAACGCACTGCTTCCTGTCAGACAGGAAGTCTGTGATCCACCTGCAGGTGGAATCAGGCACGTTCAGCTGGGAGAGCTTGTCCTGAAGCAGGGCGGGGATGATGGTATTGAAGGCAGAGCTGAAGTCCACAAACAGGATCCTGGCATAGGATGCTGGGGAGTCCAGGTGCTGTAGGGTGAAGTGGAGGGCCATGTTAACTGCATCGTCCACAGACCTGTTGGCTCTATAGGCAAACTGCAGGGGGTCCAGTAGAGGGTCAGTGATGAATTTAAGGTGTGCCAGCACCAGGCGCTCGAAAGACTTCATTACCACAGAGGTCAGGGCGACGGGTCTGTAGTCATTATGTCCTGTTGGCCTTGGCTTTTTGGGCACAGGGATGATGGTGGAGGACTTGAGACAGGCTGGCACATGGCATGTCTCAAGGGAGGTGTTAAAGATGTAGGTAAACACCGGAGACAGCTGGTCAGCGCAGTGCTTGAGGGTGGCTGGAGAGACAGTCCGGCCCAGCTGCTTTGCGGGGATTCTGCCTCTTGAAAAGTCTGTTAACTTCACCCTCCTGAATGGAGAGAGTCGTCACTGTAGGGGGGGGGGAGGTGGGAGGCCTCCTGGGTGGGAAGGGGTAGTTCAGGACTGTCCAATTGTCTTTCAAATCTGCAGTAGAACTTATTCAGGTCGTTGGCCAGGCGGGAGTCGTTAGTGGAGTGGGGGGCTCTGGGCTTGTAGTTGGTAATCTGCCTGAGCCCTCTCCAGACAGAAGCAGAGTCGTTTGCAGAAAATTGGTGTTGTAGTCTCTCTGAATACAGTCGTTTAGCCTCCCTCACCGCCTTACTAAACCTGTTCTTCGACTCCTTGAAACTGTCTTTGTCCCCACTCCTAAACGCGGCCTCTTTCTCTGACCTCAACCTTCTGAGTTTAGCTATAAACCGGGGTTTGTCGTTGTTGTAGCTTACCCTGGTTCGTGTTGGTCCTCACAGAAGCTGATGTATGATGTCACAGCCTCTGTGAGCTCATCCAGACTATTGGTAGCAGTCGTGAACATGTCCCACTCAGTGCAGTCCAAGCATGCCCGCAGATCCTCTATAGCTTCACTGGTCCACTGTTTTGATGTCCTCACAGCAGGCTTACAGCGCTTTAGCTTCTGCCTGTATGCAGGAATCAGGTGGACCATGGCGTGGTCAGAGTGACCCAGTGCTGCTCGGGGGACCGCATGGTATGCTTTGCTGATTGTAGAGTAGCAGTGATCCAAGGTGTTTCCTTCTCTGGTAGGGCATTTGATGAATTGTCTATATTTTGGGAGTTCTTGAGTGAGATTGCCTTTGTTAAAGTCGCCTAGCACAATCACCAAGGAATCCGGATTTTCATGCTCCACACTCAGTATCTGGCTGGCGAGCACACGTTGAGCCTCGTTGACGCTAGCCTGCGGAGGCATGTAGACGCCAACCAGAATGAATGATGCAAACTCTTGTGGCGAGTAAAAAGATCTACAGTTAAAAAAAAATTATTCCAGATCAGGAGAACAGTGCTGCAGAATCACTGTCACATCTTCACACCAGCCACTGTTAATGTAAAAACAAATACCACCGCCTTTCGTTTTGCCAGAGAGCACAGGGTCACGATCCGCTCTCAGCAGTTTGAAACCTGCTAGCTGTAGCGCAGAGTCTAGGATCAGTTCACTCAGCTTCCGTAAAGCACAAAACGGAAGATGAATGAAAGTCTCTGTTTTTCCACACCAGTAGCTGAAGTTCATCCAGTTTGTTGCTCAGTGAACGCATGTTGGAGAGAAATATCCCCGGTAACGCTGTGCGTGCCCCACGCCGACGGAGTCGCACCAGAGCACCGGCTCGTTTGCCTCTCCTACGGCGCTTCGCTGCTAGGACAAAGCCGAGGGTGGCTTTGACTATAATTCCCACTAATTCTGCCGCTGGAAGCAGAAAAGTGGGAAATAAATCCACAGGAGTTGTAGTCCTGATGTTTAGAAGTACTTCTCTAGTTAGAGAACCCCGGAAATCTTGGCGGAACACTGAATTAACAGACAAAACAAGACAAAAAAGAGCGCACCTAACGACCGAGGCAGCCATCTTCGGCGCCATCTTGGATCTTACTACTTAAGAGCTTGTATACTGCAAGTTTGATGTTTATGCCATTAGAGCCACTTCTGGTTTCTTGCCAAAGTGATACTAATACTATGTTTTTTTCTCCTAAAGGTACTGCCACTTTTGAGGGAAAATCCTAGCATGCGGATTATTCTTGAAATGCCTGCAGAAAAAAACGATGTCACTGCAGAAGTTGTAGCTAGCCTTTTAAAACCAAGCTACTCTGTTTTAGGTAGTAACAGAAGGCCAAGAGAGGAGTTGATGGTGGTGAAATTCAGAGAATTTCTCCAGTGTGTGCAGAGTAAGTAGGCACAAGCATTTGTGTATTGTATATTTCAGGGCGCCAAATACCTCAGTGGTTAGTTCCTGGTTTAATTCCGTCTGACAAAATGTCATTGTATTCTCAGGCAAGGCACTTGAACCTAAGTTTCCCCAGGGGGATTGTCCTCGTACATAATATACTTGATGTTAGTCTATACTTAATGTAGGTCACTCTGGATAAGAGTGGCTGCTAAATGATTATACTGTAAATTTATTTTTGCAGAGAGCATGTATGAATACATTTGAAGATATTTATAGTTGTAGTAATCCAATTCTCAAATCCTTTTTTTTAAGATAAAGAGCTTCATGAAAGACGAGGCTAGGACACTGACAGAGGAAGAGAGGGTATTCGTGCAGAATTTGGACTGTAGTCACATACTGACATTTGAAACAGGGAGCAGTAAAGTTCCAGCAGTTGGATTTCAGCCAAATCCTAAAATATCCTTTGTGCATGATGAAACCAAGAACTATCCTATTGCTTGCACCTGTTCGAATGAACTTCAGATCTTTGTCAATGCAAAAAACATGGCTGATGATGATGAGTTTGATTACTGCTTTGTGGTGGCTCTCATGCATGGAGCTGTGTTCACCATCATATAATCAAACGGCACACAAACTTTCTCTCTACCATTTATGAACAGGTTTGCTTTTGAACTATTGTGTTTCTGTAACAAGTCTTGTACAACTTACTCAACTCATCCAACTGGCCCCCTTTTATTCTTTTTATTTTTTTAATCAATCGGGGGACATAATCGCCAAGGACCAATCCCATTCTTTGAGTTCATGCTAGGTGTGATCAATATCTATTACCTTATTGTATGTATTACTCTTTGAACAAATAATTTTTCAAATGTTGTCAGTGCAAATTCATATCCTTATGGCATAACTCTTGACAGTGATCCAATTCATGTTCTCATATAGTGTTAGTGTAATGCTGCCCAACGGCTCAAGATTACTTTTCAATAGATCCTGCTGGTGTATCTTAACAAAACTTGTAAATCCACAGCAAGAACATCATTTAAATTAACTTTTTTCCAGATTAACAATATGTAAAACTAATGTTGATGCATTCATTTTATGTACAATTTGTGAATTCTATATTATAACCCTTGTCTTTGCGTGTTTGTTTGTATATAAGACAAAAAATAAAACAGCAAATGTTACATATGCATTCTTGTGTGCCAATTCTGCCTAATCATGTAACCTGTGCGGCGAGACAAAGAAAATGGAAGTGTTTCCATTGTACTCACACATTTGCATGAAACAGACCTCAAAACATAGTTGGATATCCTTGTCTATCCTCAGTACACCACAATAAAATTGGCTGGGTAGTGAAGGAAAATAAATCATGAAAAATGTATTAATGTAATCATTTTAAAAGTGCACATTTTTATTGTAATTTTAATCACAAGTGCCATTCAACTGATTAAGTATTCAATGATGCTGATGTTTTTAATAGTACTATTTGAAAATACAAATTGTTTTATCAATTCTAGACAGGCCTTATTTCCAGCAGTTTTTTTTGCCAACACCTTATCGAATAATTTACATCAAATACCATTTACATCAAACCCAGCTTTAAAAATGCTTTCATTTTACAGATTTTACACAGAGCAACTTTGGTAAAGTACAGGGATAATCCCCCAACAGCAACTTACAGCAGTGCTTTGCATAAGGACAGCATGTGGCACAGCTGTGAATCAAAAAGAGAACATTCCGAATATAAACTGAAAGCTATTTGGTTTCTTTAAATGAAGCTCCATTGCTTGCACTTGTATCTTTTGATTATCTACCAGTGGCTATGCTTTAACTGTAAAAAAAATATATTTACACTCAGGTCTTAGTGAGCCGTTTAGCTCGATTTCAAAAGCTGTACCAAACAACAAAATTACAGGTTTACAATTTTGTTGAAAACAAATTGCTGCACTCTTTGAAATAATGTTTTCCCCTTATTATGGTCCTGTTCAAGAGGATTTATTGTAAGGGAAAGCTCCTGTAAATCCCTTCTGTTTAATGGGCAAAAAGAATCACCTCCAAGCACAAGAGCTGGTGCTGAAGGGGCTGTGATCTCTTCTGATACACCGTCTGGGTTGTGAAGGTACAGGAGATGGCTGTCCAATGTATAAAGCTGCAGAGGAGTTCGGTTTCCCTCTGAGGACATTGAATGACTGTTAAATGCATCTTTGAATTCAGCTAGTGTGCGATTCTGGGGATATAAACATAATGAAGACAAAATATGTCTGTCTCATTGTCCAAATTCAGCACATTCATTGACTCCAGTTCATAAAAAATGGGTGCATAAACATTACATTTACATTTAGCAGACGCTCTTATCCAGAGTGACTTACAGTAAGTACAGGGACATTCTCCCCGAAGCAAGTAGGGTGAAGTGCCTTGCCCAAGGACACAACGTCATTTGACACGGCCGGGAATCGAACCAGCTACCTTCTAATTACAAGCCCGACTCCCTCACCGCTCAGCCACCTGACTCCCTGCAATGAAAACATGACTGCAATTAGTATTTAAGTCCCGGTTAAAATGTTCAATGCGTTGGTTATGTACAAAGCTTCCTGTTAAGACTGAGTCTTCACCGCTTTCCCACATATCCTCCCAAATCAGAACATTCTCTCCCCCATGGTCAGTTCTAACATGCAGAGGTCTGCCAAACAGTGTTATTGCTGTACTGAAAAGCTGCATCACAGTTAGAGCACTGGAGAAACATGAGCATCCTACTGGATCCATCCATAGCACCATGTACCACTAATTTCCATCTTATCAATTTATGATTACCATCTACATGCCAGATGAAATTTGGACACGGTTTCTCGTCTCCCGATAAATCCTCCGGTTGTAAAACATAGCAATGCGTGTTTATTTGAGCCCATCACAACACTCTGATCATCTGTTTAGCGAGACTGTGTAAACCACTGCAAAACAAGCCAGGTTCACCACAGTAGCTAGATACTTGTAGTCTATGCATAGTAGAGATAACTCTAATGGTTATCTCTAATGAAGTAAATTGATTGTTCAGGTGGATCCCTTGCCTGTTGCACAAATTCATTTCAGTAACCCTGAAGTCAGGTGGCTGAGCGGTTAGGGAGTTGGGCTAGTAATCTGAAGGTTACCGGTTCGATTCCTGGCTCTGCCAAATGACGGTGTGTCCTTGGGCAAGGAACTTCACCCTACTTGCCTCAGGGGGAATGTCCCTGTACTTACTGTAAGTCGCTCTGGATAAGAGCGTCTGCTAAATGTAAATGTAAAATGTAACCTAAGCCAGGACACATTCCCACTGATGCTAGGCATGATTTAAAATTCCCTTCCATGACAAGTTATGGCACTCCAAACAACCTGTTTAAAAAACCATGAGAAAGTTATTCTTTACAGCAGCAACCCAGTCATCGCCGTTGTCCCGTTTTTATAGGAAATGTACAAGCAGTTTCAACTTAGGCTGAATCTAACAACGCTTACCACAGGAGAAACAGCTTACTTTTTTATACAGTAGTTGAACATGACAATATTCAACACTGAGAATAGCTCGATGGGCTGGGGTGGTGACCTGTAAAGTATCAGGTTGTAGGTTGGAATCCAGCCATAGTCTTTTGGCCTGTCATAATTTTGATTATCTGTTTAGTTCAACAGGATGACATCTTTCTGAAGTACCACAAACAATTTCACCTTGGTATGTCAAAATATGATTGAATTAAAGCTGTTTCAACATTGGCTGAATCTAACAACGCTTAACACAGGAGAAACACCTTACTTTTTTATACAGTAACTGAACATGACAATATTCAACACTGAGAATAGCTCAATGGGCTGACATTTATTTAGTGGAAAATCGCTCATTCATAAAAAGCTCACTGGTAGCGATCATTGTCAGTAACAACGCAAAATGCGATATAGCCCTGTGTGGAGAAGCTGCCCAGGTAAATTCTACTACTACAGTACAGTACTAGACTACTGCTGTGTTCGTCTTGGTAGCGATTGCGTTGGTTGAATTCAATTTAACGTTCCGTTGTACGGTTTAGGCTGAAATTAATTATTTTCATGAACAGATTGACAAAGTTTAGGCTGTGGCAAAGAAGTTCAGGTTAGTAGTCAGATAGTTTCACCTATTGAAAGACTTTTGATTTAAGTAAGGGGAGTGCCAAACATGTTCTGTCGCCGTTTGACTTCCTAAACAGCTGTGTAGATGTTTTTGTAGTGTGTCTCGCGTAGGCTACAGCGTTGCAGTGAGCAACACTGGTTTGAAACCACAGGTAATGATAATTTCACCAACAAATCGTTTACTTGTAATGTCATAATAAATCCTACAACGAAAATGTATTTGTGAGGAATATTTATTTTAATGATAGTTATCACCCTGGCTTCTTTGCTTGTGGCGTTTCTGCAGCTGCCTTGCAGTAAAGCTATAGTTAGCCTAGCTATCCCCCAAGTTAACAGATGCGAAATGAATGTTCTGCTACAGGTAGTCACGCGTGTTTTCGTGACGTTAGTGACGTTAGTAACGTCAGTGACTGTGGCTAGAAAATTAGCCACCGTTAGCTTCACTTTTCGCCACAAAAACGTAACTTGAGCCTAAACCATGCACGGAACGTAAATCCCAATAGAAGCAACTCAATCGCTACCAAGACGAAACTTTTGACACCTAGGTTGTCTATGTAGGCCAATATTGACTGAGTTTTAGGGGGGCAAAAAGAATAATAATAATATATATGTGAGAGAACAAAGGTTGTGCTCTCGCCGAAGGCTTGAGCACACCCAATTATAATTGTTGTTTTGTTGTTTCTATTATTTTCCTGTTTCTCTTTATTATTATTATTATTATTATTATATCAACTTCTTAGTTCTTCCGCCGTTTTTTGGCCTTTAACTAGTTCTGCATACTTTCACCGATTCCTACAATTCTTGTAATCAAATATTCAGCCAATTTTGAATTATGACAGTTTGAAATACATTAAAATGTTTGCTCCTTCTTGATTTTTATGAATGAGAAGCAAGCAGAGTGGCACACTCTGCTGGCTGCTCTTTTTCTGATATTCAACTAAATTGTCAAACAAATTCCTCTAACGTTCATATAGTTTAACTTACAGAAACAAGTTATACCTTAAAATGTAGGAAAAATTGTCCTCTTTCAGCCAATGTAACTACTAAAGAGCTCACATTGACAGATTTTCAGCTATGAGCCTTGAAGCGGGAGCAGCCTTTCAAATTCTCTCACTAACTTCAATGGAGAGGTGGGTAAAATCCGTCAGAGAAAGCAAGAAGGAAGACGATTTCGAAACTGCCGGTAGAGACATATTTCTGACCGCACAGACATATAAAGGACATCTCTAGTTTCGGCAGAGTCTTGGGTCTCGGAAAATATCCTCATTTTATTGATTGGACGTGTAGTTTTTTTTTTTTTTTTGCGTCTAGGTCAACTTGTTTGAGGTGTGGATGCTAGGTAAATGTTCGTTTTTCTGTCTGCCTAGCTCGTTAGCTATCACAGCTGCGCCATCACCGTGGCAACCAAACAAACACGCACCAGGAAAGCAAAAGGAACACGTTTTTGAAACTGCAGGTAGAGTCGTATTTCTGACTGCACAGACATATAAAGAATATCTCTGGTTTCGGCAGAGTCTTGGGTCTCGGCAAATATCCTTATATCTTGGATTGGACGTACAGTTTTGCGTCTAGGTTATCTTGTTTGAGGTGTGGATTCTAGCTACATTTCTCTTATTCTCTGCCATCAGCGCGTTAGCAATCATAGCTGCACCATCACCGTAACGACAGACACGCACCACTCAGTCTCTCACACAGGTGATTGGTACGTTTACTTGACCATGAGAAACCCGATTACTAGCAATTGTCGGTTTATACCAATAATACGATTACTCCGTTTACATGTGTAATTAGTTATGCGATTACTCAATAAACGCGTCTACATGATTCTTTTTTATTAATCGTTGTATGCTCCACGGCCAAAACTTGCACCATCATCCTTCTGCAACAAAGTGTCGCCGTGTCTTCCTGTATCGGCTCTACTGCTGTATGTTTCATTCCATCAACACATTGAATCCTACTAAGAAAGCCGAGTAAACGCATAGGCTACATCTGCTACTGCTAATACTATCCCAACTATAATTTCATCTGTTAAAACGATAATATTCTTGTTACGACTAGCTAGCCTACTTCTACTGTTTAACAGTTCAGCTTTCAGCTTCTCCCACATTGTAGGCTATTTTAGCTATTAGCTTTGTTAAGATGATGCAGTTCAGCTTCCACACGGCCTCTTTTGTGTGACTCACACATTTTTGAAATTCATTTCAGCTTGCGGGTATTTTCTAATTTCTCACTTTTATACTTTTTAAAATATTAAGGTTTTTGTGCAAATTATTCTCCCTTTAAAAGTAATGGTAAATCCTTTCAAATCATTGTTGGAATGCTGCTCCAGCCCCTTTCAAAAATACCTTTCGGTTGCTTTGAAGCTTCAGCTTATAACTTTCTACTAAATTTTCACTATTTTCAGCTTTTTTAGCATGGTCAGCTATCCCCATTCAGGTTTTCAGCATTCTCACTGCTGTTTCGCAGGAACAGCCTTTTCTAGTTATTATTGGGTGTGCTTTGCCTTCGGCAAGGGCACAGCCTTTGTTCTCTCACATATATATTATAATTATTATTATTATTATTATTTTTGCCCCCCTAAAACTCAGTCAATATTTGGCCTACATAGACAACGTAGGTGTCAAAAGTTTCGTCTTGGTAGCGATTGAGTTGCTTCTATTGGAATTTACGTTCCGTTGCATGGTTTAGGCTTAAGTTTTTGTGGCGAAAAGTGAAGCTAACGGTGGCTAATTTGCTAGCCACAGTCACTGACGTTACTAACGTCACTAACGTCACGAAAACACGCGTGACTACCTTTGGCAGAACATTCGTTTCGCATCTGTTAACTTTGGGGATAGCTAGGCTAACTATAGCTTTACTGCAAGGCAGCTGCAGAAACGCCACAAGAAAAGAGGCCAGGGTGATAACTATTTACTCATTTTACTTTGTGATATGACACACAATTGTGATGTGTAATGTACAATATAAGCTGATATTATTAAGGAAGTACATCTACTTTCGGAAACGGTAGTCTACTACTTCACTGAAGTATTAGCATCATGACATTAGCCTGTGTTGCCCGGGCAACACATACTACAGTGGTCTATGATGTATCTGTTTTCAATCGTTAAAATAAACATTCCTCACATATACATTTTCGTTGTATGATTTATTCTGACATTAGTAAACGATTTGTTGGTGAAATTACCATTACCTGTGGTTTCAAACCAGTGTAGCTCACTGCAACGCTGTAGCTTACGCGAGACACACTACAAAAACATCTCCACTACACAGCTGTTTAGGAAGTCAAACGGCGACAGAACATGTTCGGCACTCCCCTTACTTAAATCAAAAGTCTATCTAACTACTAACCTGAACTTCATTGCCACAGCCTAAACGTTGTCAGTCTGTTCATGAAAATAATTAATTTCAGCTTAAACCGTACAACGGAACGTTAAATCCAATTCAACCAACACAATCGCTACCAAGACGAACACAGCAGTAGTCTAGTACTGTACCGTAGTAGTACAATTTACCGGGGCAGCTTCTCCTATATCGCATTTTGCGTTGTTACTGACAATGATCGCTACCAGTGAGCTTTTTATGAATGAGCGATTTTCCACTAAATAAATGTCAAGCTTATTTACGTTTTGGGGGGCATATTTTCAGTTAGCAGATGGTACTGTTTGAATCGCGATTCCATCTTCTACTGCCGGGTAACGTCGTAGAATAATCTTCAAAGGGGGTTCTTTATTAATGAATGAATGCAATGAGTAGGCTAAATGCCTGAAAATATCATGAGAAGGGAAAAACTTAAAATGACGTTTAAGTCATAGAGATTAGGTCAATTTTTACACCGGTCTGCCAAATTTATTCGTTTTGATTCAACAATGAGGCTGCCTCTTGCAGGGGAAATGAGAAGACATCTATTTCATTCTACACTTCACTCGTATTTTCAGTTGTAAATGAGCAGCAAAAAAAATATGTCATTCAAAAACGGACCCCTGTGCAACCGACGCAAGCAAGCACACCCTACAATTTCCCCAGAAATTGTACCTTCTCTAGTTATTATTATTATTATTCTTTTTGTCCCCCTAAAACTCAGTCAATATTTGGCCTACATAGACAACCTAGGTGTCAAAAGTTTCGTCTTGGTAGCGATTGAGTTGCTTCTATTGGGATTTACATTCCGTTGCATGGTTTAAGTGGAAATTAAGTTTTTGTGGTGAAAAGTGAAGCTAACGGTGGCTAACTTGCTAGCCACAGTCAATGACGCTACTTACGTCACTAACGTCACGAAAACTCGCGTGACTACCTCTAGCAGAACATTAGTTTAGCAGCTCGTTAACTTCTGGGAGATAGCTAAGCTAACTGCTTTACTGCAAGGCAGCTACAGAAACGCCACAAGCAAAGAGGCCAGGGTGATAACTATTTACTAATTTTACTTTGTGATATGACACACAATTGTGACATGTAATGTACAATATAAGCTGATTTTATTAAGGAAGTACATCTACTTTCGGAAACAGTAGTCTACTATTTCACTGAAGCATTAGCATCATGACATTAGCCTCTGTTGCCCGGGCAACACATACTACAGTGGTCTATGATGCATCTGTTTTCAATCGTTAAAATAAACATTCCTCACAAATACATTTTCGTTGTAGGATTTATTATGACATTACATTACAAGTAAACGATTTGTGGGTGAAATTATCATTACCTGTGGTTTCAAACCAGTGTTGCTCACTGAAACGCTGTAGCCTACGCGAGACACTACAAAAACATCTACACAGCTGTAGGAAGTCAAACGGCGACAGAACATGTTCGGCACTCCCCTTACTTAAATCAAAAATCTATCTAACTACTAACCTTAACTTCATTGCCACAGCCTAAACTTTGTCAATCTGTTCATGAAAATAATTAATTTCAGCCTAAACCGTACAACGGAACGTTAAATCCAATTCAACCAACGCAATCGCTACCAAGACGAACACAGCAGTAGTCTAGTAGTACTATTGTACCGTAGTACAATTTACCGGGGCAGCTTCTCCACACAGGGCTATATCGCACTTGGCGTTGTACTGACAATGATCGCTACCAGTGAGCTTTTTATGAAAGCGATTTTCTTCTAAATAAATGTCAAGCTTATTTACATTTTTGGGGGCATATTTTCAGTTAGCAGATGGTACTGTTTGAATCGCGATTCCATCTTATACTGCCGGTAACGTCGTAGAATAATCTTCAAAGGGGGTTCTTTATTCATGAATGAATGCAATATGAGTAGGCTAAATTCCTTAAAATATCACGAGAAGGGAAAAACTTAAAAGGACGTTTAAGTCATAGAGATTAGGTCAATTTTTACACCGGTCTGACAAATGTATTCGTTTTGATTCAACGATGAGGCTGCCTCTTGCAGGTGAAATAAGACATCTATTTTATTCTACACTTCACTCGTATTTTCAGTTGTAAATGAGCAGCAAAAAAAAAAATGCTTTTAAATCTATGTAATCTTTATAAATAATAAGTATGCATTTTTATATAAAGTATACAGAAATATCAGTTGTAAAAATGTCATTCAAAAACGGACCCCTGTGCAACCGACGCAAGCAAGCACACCCTACAATTTCCCCAGAAATTGTACCCTCTCTAGTTGTGAGAATGCTGTTAAGCATTCTCACTATTGTTTTCCTGTTTCTCTTTATTATTATTGTGAGAATGCTGTTAAGCATTCTCACTATTGTTTTCCTGTTTCTCTTTATTATTATTATTATATCAACTTCTTAGTTCTTCCGCCGTTTTTTGGCCTTTAACTAGTTCTGCATACTTTCACCAATTCCTACAATTTTTGTATCAAAACGTTCAGCTCCTTCAGGAGATGATGGCTATGACTTTTGGTATTTCTCACTTTTATACTTTTTAAGACATTAAGGTTTTTGTGCAAATTATTCTCCCATTAAAAGTAATGGTAAATCCTTTCAAATCATTAAAAAGCTTCCTCCTCTTTCAAACGTAACTACTTCAGCATACTTTCAGCTAGAGACACCATTCAACCTTTAAAATGTTCACAAGACATTCAGCTATTCCCAAATGATTCAGCTTTTTCAAATATTCAGCCAATTTTGAATTATGACAGTTTGAAATACATTAAAATGTTTGCTCCTTCTTGATTTTTATGAAGGAGCAGCAAGCAGAGTGGCACACTCTGCTGGCTGCTCTTTTTCTGATATTCAACTAAATTGTCAAACAAATTCCTCTAACGTTCATATAGTTTAACGTACAGAAACAAGTTATACCTTAAAATGTAGGAAAAATTGTCCTCTTTCAGCCAATGTAACTACTAAAGAGCTCACATTTACAGATTTTCAGCTATGGGCCTTGAAGCGAGAGCAGCCTTTCAAATTCTCTCACTAACTTCAATGGAGAGGTGGGTAAAATCCGTCAGAGAAAGCAGGAAGGAAGACGATTTCGAAACTGCCGGTAGAGACATATTTCTGACCGCACATACATATAAAGGACATCTCTACTTTCGGCAGAGTCTTGGGTCTCGGAAAATATCCTCATTTTATTGATTGGACGTGTAGTTTTGCGTCTAGGTCAACTTGTTTGAGGTGTGGATGCTAGGTAAATGTTCGTTTTTCTCTCTGCCTAGCTCGTTAGCGATCACAGCTGCTCCATCGCCGTGGCAACCAAACAAACACGCACCAGGAAAGCAAAAGGAACACGTTTTTGAAACTGCAGGTAGAGTCGTATTTCTGACTGCACAGACATATAAAGAATATCTCTGGTTTCGGCAGAGTCTTGGGTCTCGGAAAATATCCTTATATCTTGGATTGGACGTACAGTTTTGCGTCTAGGTTATCTTGTTTGAGGTGTGGATTCTAGCTACATTTCTCTTATTCTCTGCCCTCAGAGCGTTAGCAATCATAGCTGCACCATCACCGTAACGACAGACACGCACCACTCAGTCTCTCACACAGGTGATTGGTACGTTTACTTGACCATGAGAAACCCGATTACTAGCAATTGTCGGTTTATACCAATAATACGATTACTCCCTTTACATGTGTAATTAGTTATGCGATTACTCAATAAACGCGTCTACATGATTCTTTTTTATTAATCGTTGTATGCTCCACGGCCAAAACTTGCACCATCATCCTTCTGCAACAAAGTGTCGCCGTGTCTTCCTCTATCGGCTCTACTGCTGTATGTTTCATTCCATCAGCACATTGAATCCTACTAAGAAAGCCGAGTAAACGCACTCAATGCACACATCTGCTACTGCTATTACTATCCCAACTATAATTTCAGCTGTTAAGACTATAATATTATTTTTATGACTAGCTAGCCTAGGCCTACTTCTTCTGTTTAACAGTTCAGCTTTCAGCTTCTCCCGCATTGTATTTCAGCTCTTAGCGTTGTTAGATGATGCAGTTCAGTTTCCACACTGCCTCTTTTGTGGGACTCACATATTTTTTTAATTAATTTCAGCTTGCAGGTATTTTTCTCATTTCTGTATTTTCAGCCATTTAAAAAATGTATTTCAGATTTCAGCATGTTTCATTCCATCAACACATTGAATCCAACTAAGAAAGCTCAGTAAACGTACTCAATGGTAGGCTACATCTGCTACTGCTATTACTATCCCAACTATAATTTAGCTGTTAAAACGATAATATTCTTGTTACGACTACATAGCCTACTTCTTCTTCTGTTTAACAGTTCAGCTTTCAGCTTCTCCCGCATTGTAGGCTATTTAAGCTCTTAGCTTTGTTAAGATGATGCAGTTCAGCTTCCACACTGCCTCTTTTGTGTGACTCACACATTTTTGAAATTCATTTCAGCTTGCGGGTATTTTCTCATTTCTCACTTTTATACTTTTTAAAATATTAAGGTTTTTGTGCAAATTATTCTCCCTTTAAAAGTAATGGTAAATCCTTTCAAATCATTGTTGGAATGCTGCTCCAGCCCCTTTCAAAAATACCTTTCGGTT
This sequence comes from Osmerus mordax, assembly GCF_038355195.1. Classification (NCBI taxonomy): domain Eukaryota; kingdom Metazoa; phylum Chordata; class Actinopteri; order Osmeriformes; family Osmeridae; genus Osmerus; species Osmerus mordax. The sequence continues at coordinate 18,364,120 of NC_090061.1, forward strand.
GCTTTGAAGCTTCAGCTTATAACTTTCTACAAAATTTTCACTTTTCAGCTTTTTTAGCATGGTCAGCTATCCCCATTCAGGTTTTCAGCATTCTCACTGCTGTTTCACAGGAACAGCCTTTTCTAGTTATTATTATATCAACTTCTTAGTTCTTCCGCCGTTTTTTGGCCTTTAACTAGTTCTGCATACTTTCACCGATTCCTACAATTTATGTATCAAAACGTTCAGCTCCTTCAGGAGATGTTGGCTATGACTTTTGGTATTTCTCACTTTTATACTTTTTAAGACATTAAGGTTTTTGTGCAAATTATTCTCCCATTAAAAGTAATGGTAAATCCTTTCAAATCATTAAAAAGCTTCCTCCTCTTTCAAACGTAACTACTTCAGCATACTTTCAGCTAGAGACACCATTCAACCTTTAAAATGTTCACAAGACATTCAGCTATTCCCAAATGATTCGGCTTTTTCAAATATTCAGCCAATTTTGAATTATGACAGTTTGAAATACATTAAAATGTTTGCTCCTTCTTGATTTTTATGAAGGAGCAGCAAGCAGAGTGGCACACTGCTGGCTGCTCTTTTTCTGATATTCAACTAAATTGTCAAACAAATTCCTCTAACGTTCATATAGTTTAACGTACAGAAACAAGTTATACCTTAAAATGTAGGGAAAATTGTCCTCTTTCAGCCAATGTAACTACTAAAGAGCTCACATTTACAGATTTTCAGCTATGGGCCTTGAAGCGAGAGCAGCCTTTCAAATTCTCTCACTAACTTCAATGGAGAAGTGGGTAAAATCCGTCAGAGAAAGCAGGAAGGAAGACGATTTCGAAACTGCCGGTAGAGACATATTTCTGACCGCACATACATATAAAGGACATCTCTACTTTCGGCAGAGTCTTGGGTCTCGGAAAATATCCTCATTTTATTGATTGGACGTGTAGTTTTGCGTCTAGGTCAACTTGTTTGAGGTGTGGATGCTAGGTAAATGTTCGTTTTTCTCTCTGCCTAGCTCGTTAGCGATCACAGCTGCTCCATCGCCGTGGCAACCAAACAAACACGCACCAGGAAAGCAAAAGGAACACGTTTTTGAAACTGCAGGTAGAGTCGTATTTCTGACTGCACAGACATATAAAGAATATCTCTGGTTTCGGCAGAGTCTTGGGTCTCGGAAAATATCCTTATATTTTGGATTGGACGTACAGTTTTGCGTCTAGGTTATCTCTTTTGAGGTGTGGATTCTAGCTACATTTCTCTGCCCTCAGCGCGTTAGCAATCATAGCTGCACCATCACCGTAACGACAGACGCGCACCACAGTCTCTCACACAGGTGATTGGTACCTTTACTTGACCATGAGAAACCCGATTACTAGCAATTGTCGGTTTATGCCAATAATACGATTACTCCATTTACATGTGTAATTGGTTATGCGATTACTCAATAAACGCGTTTACATGATTCTTTTTTATTAATCGTTGTATGCTCCACGGACAAAACTTGCACCATTATCCTTCCGCAACAAAGTGTCGCCGTGTCTTCCTCTATCGGCTCTACTGCTGTATGTTTCATTCCATCAACACATTGAATCCTACTAAGAAAGCCGAGTAAACGCATAGGCTACATCTGCTACTGCTAATACTATCCCAACTATAATTTCATCTGTTAAAACGATAATATTCTTGTTACGACTAGCTAGCCTACTTCTTCTTCTGTTTCAGCTTTCAGCTTCTCCCGCATTGTAGGCTATTTTAGCTCTTAGCTTTGTTAAGATGATGCAGTTCAGCTTCCACACTGCCTCTTTTGTGTGACTCACACATTTTTTAAATTCATTTCAGCTTTCAGCTTGCGGGTATTTTCTCATTTCTCACTTTTATACTTTTTAAAATATTAAGGTTTTTGTGCAAATTATTCTCCCTTTAAAAGTAATGGTGAATCCTTTCAAATCATTGTTGGAATGCTGCTCCAGCCCCTTTCAAAAATACCTTTCGGTTGCTTTGAAGCTTCAGCTTATAACTTTCTACTAAATGTTCTCAATTTTCAGCTTTTTTAGCATGGTCAGCTATCCCCATTCAGGTTTTCAGCATTCTCACTGCTGTTTCGCAGGAACAGCCTTTTCTAGTTTCACCCACAAATCGTTTACTTGTAATCTAATGTCATAATAAATCCTACAACGAAAATGTATTTGTGAGGAATGTTTATTTTAACGATTGAAAACAGATGCATCATAGACCACTGAAGTATGTGTTGCCCGGGCAACAGAGGCTAATGTCATGATGCTAATACTTCAGTGAAATAGTAGACTACTTTTTCCGAAAGTATATGTACTTCCTTAATAATATCATCTTATATTGTACATTACACATCACAATTGTGTGTCATATCACAAAGTAAAATGAGTACATAGTTATCACCCTGGCCTCTTTACATTTACATTTAGTCATTTAGCAGACGCTCTTATCCAGAGCGACTTACAGTAAGTACAGGGACATTCCCCCGAGGCAAGTAGGGTGAAGTGCCTTGCCCAAGGACACAACATCAGTTGGCTTGACCGGGAATCGAACTGGCAACCTTCGGATTACTAGCCCGATTCCCTCACCGCTCAGCCACCTGACTCTTTGCTTGTGGCGTTTCTGCAGCTGCCTTGCAGTAAAGCTATAGTCACACGTGTTTTCGTGACGTTAGTGACGTTAGTAACGTCAGTGACTGTGGCTAGCAAATTAGCTGCCTTGCAGTAAAGCTATAGTTAGCCTTGCTATCCCGTATGTTAACAGATGCGAAACTAATTTTCTGCCAAAGGTAGTCACGCATGTTTTCGTGACGTTAGTAACGTAGTGACGTTAGTAACGTCAGTGACTGTGGCTAGCAAATTAGCCACCGTTAGCTTCTCTTTTCGCCACAAAAACTTAACTTGAGCCTAAACCATGCAAAGGAACGTAAATCCCAATAGAAGCAACTCAATCGCTACCAAGACGAAACTTTTGACACCTAGGCTGTCTATGTAGGCCACATATTGACTGAGTTTTAGGGGGGCAAAAAGAAAAAATAAATAAAATAATAATAATATATATGTGAGAGAACAAAGGTTGTGCCCTTGCCGAAGGCAAAGCACAGCCAATAATTGGAGACGGCAATGTTATAATACACTTATATCCCTGTATGTTTAAATTTAAACATACAGGGGAAAACATTTTAAGGGAAGAAACTGTTTTTGTGGCGTGTGGTATTGGTCCTGATGGACCGCAGCCTTCTGTCGGAGGGGAGTGACTGAAACAGGGAGTGACCAGGGTGGGAGGAGTCGGCCACAATCTTCCTCGCTCGCCTCAAGGTCCTCGAGGTGTGCAGGTCCTCGAGGGCAGGCAGATTGCAGCCAATCACCTTCTCAGCAGTGCGGATGATACGCTGCAGCCTGCTCTTGTCCTTGGCAGTGGCAGCAGCGTACCAAATGGTGATGGAGGAGGTGAGGATGGACTCAATGATGGCTGTGTAGAAGTGCACCATCGTTGTCTTTGGCAGGTTGAATCTCTTCAGCTGCCGTAGGAAGTACATCCTCTGTTGTGCTTTCTTGGTGAGGGAGCTGATGTTCAGTTCCCACTTGAAGTCCTGGGAGAGGATAGTGCCCAGGAAGCGGAAGGACTCCACAGTGTTGACTGGGGAGTCACACAGGGTGATGGGGGTGAGTGAGGCTGTATTCTTCCTGAAGTCCACAACCATCTCCACTATTTTAAGAGCATTGAGCTCTAGGTTGTTCTGGCTGCACCAGGTCACCAGGTTGGCCGCTTCCCACCTATAATCAGACTCTTCTCCACCAGAGATGAGCCCAATGAGGGTGGTGTCGTCCGCAAACTTCAGGAGTTTGACGGACAGATGACTAGAGGTGCAGCTGTTGGTGTACAGGGAGAAGAGCAGAGGAGAAAGGACGCAGCCCTGGGGTTATCCAGTGCTGATGGACCGGGAGTCAGAGACTTGTGTTCCCAGCTTAACGCATTGCTTCCTGTCAGACAGGAAGTCTGTGATCCACCTGCAGGTGGAATCAGGCACGTTCAGCTGGGAGAGCTTGTCCTGAAGCAGGGCGGGGATGATGGTATTGAAGGCAGAGCTGAAGTCCACAAACAGGATCCTGGCATAGGATGCTGGGGAGTCCAGGTGCTGTAGGGTGAAGTGGAGGGCCATGTTAACTGCATCGTCCACAGACCTGTTGGCTCTGTAGGCAAACTGCAGGGGGTCCAGTAGAGGGTCAGTGATGAATTTAAGGTGTGCCAGCACCAGGCGCTCGAAAGACTTCATTACCACAGAGGTCAGGGCGACGGGTCTGTAGTCATTATGTCCTGTTGGCCTTGGCTTTTTGGGCACAGGGATGATGGTGGAGGACTTGAGACAGGCTGGCACATGGCATGTCTCAAGGAAGGTGTTAAAGATGTAGGTTAACACCGGAGACAGCTGGTCAGCGCAGTGCTTGAGGGTGGCTGGAGAGACAGAGTCCGGCCCAGCTGCTTTGGGGGGATTCTGCCTCTTGTAAATTCTGTTAACTTCACCCTCCTGAATGGAGAGAGTCGTCACTGTAGAGGGGGGGAGGTGGGAGGCATCCTGGGTGGGAAAGGGTAGTTCAGGACTGTCCAATTGTCTTTCAAATCTGCAGTAGAACTCATTCAGGTCGTTGGCCAGGCAGGAGTCGTTAGTGGAGTGGGGGGCTCTGGGCTTGAAGTTGGTAATCTGCCTGAGCCCTCTCCAGACAGAAGCAGAGTCGTTTGCAGAGAATTGGTGTTGTAGTCTCTCCGAGTACAGTCGTTTAGCCTCCCTCACCGCCTTGCTAAACCTGTTCTTCGACTCCTTGAAACTGTCTCTGTCCCCACTCCTAAACGCGGCCTCTTTCGCTGACCTCAACCTTCTGAGTTTAGCTGTAAACCAGGGTTAGTCGTTGTTGTAGCTCACCCTGGTGCGTGTTGGTATTGATGAAGAAAGTGTTTGTCCGTCTCTTCATAAACGGAGTGACTAAGTTCAGTTGAGTTCTGGATTTTAATACGTATTTATCAATCTGCAGATTGGGAGAGAAAACCAGACCTCTGACAATAAATGACAACACAACACCAGGCTTAGGTCTCAATCATGTCTCTCTCAGCTCTGAAAGCCAGAGGACCATCTTTTATAGGGCACAAGAATGTAAACATAGATTGTGACAGTCAGGCAGTAATGACGTTTCAACAGTCTCAGAGAAAGAGATTCACTGCTCCCAACACATGACAACTCTCAGACTAGAGAGTTCATAGTTGGAGCTCTCCTTGTAGTCATGACAAGAAACGTTTAGCCAGTACTTTCTCTTGACCCCGAACATCTATTAACCCTGACACATAGACACAATATACTCTTATTAATAGCAAGCTTACATGAGAACGTACTAACTAGTATCCAATGACTAGTTCTATTGATTAGTTAAAAATGTAAGCACACAGGAAATCCCAATTTCTTCCACAGTATACAGCAGTCCTCACAGAAGCTGATGTATGATGTCACAGCCTCTGTGAGCTCATCCAGACTATTGGTAGCAGTCGTGAACATGTCCCAGTCAGTGCAGTCCAAGCACGCCCGCAGATCCTCCATAGCTTCACTGGTTCACTGTTTCGATGTCCTCACAGCAGGCTTACAGCACTTTAGCTTCTGCCTGTATGCAGGAATCAGGTGGACCATGGCGTGGTCAGAGTGACCCAGTGCTGCTCGGGGGACCGCATGGTATGCTTTGCTGACTTTAGAGTAGCAGTGATCCAAGGTGTTTCCTTCTCTGGTAGGGCATTTGATGAATTGTCTGTATTTGGGGAGTTCTTGAGTGAGATTGCCTTTGTTAAAGTAGCTTACCTACCAATTATCATTTCATATATAGCGCTCATTGGAGTATATCGCATTGATTTGTGTCAATTATTGTAAGACCAAGTAAAAACATTAAACTACTTCAAGTGCACGTGTATTTTTTATTGGGAATGCGGATTTGGACAAAGGGAGTAAAAGAGCGTCAACCTAGGGCTTCATTCAAGAAACCTACAATATGATCATAATGAGCACTGTCACAATCCTCAAATAGAATGTAACAATGCCATCTCCATAGCAATGGAATGTCAACATTCCACTTCCCTCTCAAAAACCTGACAGAATCAAGTTACAAGCAGATGCACATTGGATTTCACCTGACAACAACTGCTTATTGACTGTTCTTTAATCAGTACTTTCTAAACAGACATGGAATTCACTAAAGATCAAATAAGGGTCCTTTATCGACCCTTAAAGGTACAGACATTGCTTGACATGTTCAGATTCTTGCCATGTGTAATTATTTGATGAATACTGAATGATTTTAAATTCTCAGGCCTTCTGGCACAGTCCACTGTATGACCGCATATTTTAGATCTGCTGGGCAGAAAGGAAATATGAAACACAAGTGTAGCAGAGCCAACAGACAAACCACGTACCATCACACCTTTCCCCTACCCCCGACAAGGAGAAAGGGTGTTTTCCCCCTTTGTCCTTATCTCCAGAGCAGGAGCTTCAAAGCTTCTGGCCCAGCATGGGGTCAGAAGGTAGACCAAAATGGCCTTACAGTATGGAGACAAAGGATTTTAAGGAAGAACTAACTTTTCTGGATTTACAAACATATTCTCAAGGACTACATGGCTCAGGGACACTATTTCAATGACAGTAGTTGATGTGTTATAATGTATGCTTTCCCTTTAATGCTGTGTTGATATAATTTGATGTTTTAATGTAACTTCCCTTCCTGTTATGATAAATCAGTCAATCTTGATATCAAAATGATTCGAATCTACAAACTAAACCATTTATGAATGTTGTATTGTTATATTTTCAAGTATAAGCAATACATGGACATTTGAAATAGCTGAACTCTGAAAAGTTATCAACCACTTCACACCCATACGTCAATCTCAGGATGGACGCCCAGGTGGGAGTAACTGACCAATCAAAGAGTTCACCTCCAAAAGGATACCCCCTTTCGCAAGTATTATAAAACCTCGACGCACAAGCAATCCTGGCTTTTTCGCAAGGATTCACCGGAAGTGTTCGCGACACATCTGACCTATCCTTCTCAATCAGCAACTCACTGGACCACTAGGAACTTGAACGAAAGATTCCTTTGCTCTAACCGTTTGATAACGACAACGGAACTTTGACTCTTCTTCTTCAAACTGACAACAGTAACTGCGATATTGCTACATTTCTTACTTGTGAACATTGGCATATTGTGATTTAATTTGTTACGTTTGATTTTAGTTTGCAAATGATTTAACCCTCGTGCTGCCTTCGGGTCACATGACCCAAAGGTTCATAACGAACCATCGTTGTGTTTACCCAATTTTACCCAATACAAAAACAAATAAAAATAATTTTCTTTTAACCATTCCAATGTGGGGGGTCTGAGACAGCCCGACAGTTAAAAGAAAATGCTTCACTTTGTTTTTGTATGAGGTAAATTTGTCGCAATACGACGGTGGGTCACAATGACTGATGGGTCAGAATGACCCGAAGATAACACAAGGGTTAAGCCTAACTTTCGTTAGGATTAGTTAACATACTCTCCCATTGTTCTCCAGAAGCCTATCTCTCTCTCTCTCCCTTCCCCCTCCCCACGCGCTCTCAACCTACCATCTTGTACCAACCCTCATCATAGTTTAGGACCTACTGTATACAGTTCAACTCAACTCACTTTCAACTAACCTATAACTTCTCTGGTATTTGTTCATTATAATTACATTTCCTTAAATAAATCATTGTATATAATACTCGTTATCCCTCACGTTATCTGATCTGCTCTACTTTCATAGAATCCACTACTTAAGATTAGACTGATTATTACGAAGGCTATTATTTCAATATTATTCAATAAGGTTTCCTCTATCCCTTTAACAATAAGAGGTGGTGCCCCCAAGAACTACATACTTTATCATAAATTAAGTATTGCTAATCTTAAACGAGCGAACCCCGCTACGCAAGTATTAAAATCCTGAGTAATATTTCTGTTTCAGAGTTCTGTAGTTTAATTTGCAACTGTGTGTTGAGAATATAATATTTCCTGTATTAGACCTGTATGGTCTAATACTGTATCACCTGGTTGGGCAGAAGAAGTTCTTGAAACATTTACATTTATTCATTTAGCAGACGCTTTTATCCAAAGCGACTTCCAAGAGAGAGCTTTACAAAGTGCATAGGTCACTGATCATGACAACAAGATAGCCACAAAAATATTGCGAGTAGCTAAAACATGAAGCACACATTGTGAACAACCAAAGTAAGTGCCAAAGGGAAGAGCATGTAGTTAAACAAGTTACAATTAAACAACATGAATCGCTATAAGTGCAAGTGTACCTGTGGAAAAAACAAGCAATAATAATAAAAACAATATATCACAGCGAGTACAAAAATTTAGATCAGTTACCACTAACCACAAGAGCAACAAGTCTCTAAGCAAGAGTCATTGTGATCCTTGAGGAAACTAACATCGGGTCAAGCGAACCATTCCTAAGTACCGTTGTACTCCCGGAACAAGTGTGTCTTGAGCCTTTTCTTGAAGGTGGAGAGACAGTCAGTGTCTCTGATGGAGGTGGGGAGTTGATTCCACCACTGGGGGGCCAGACAGGAGAAGAGCTTGTGTTGGGACCGGGCGGTCTTGAGCGGTGGGACCACCAGGCGGTTGTCTGAAGAAGACCGTAGGTGACGGGTGGGGGTGTAAGGCTGCAGGAGAGACTTGATGTAGACGGGTGCAGTCCCGTTCACTGCTCGGAAGGTCAGTACCAGGGTCTTGAATCTGATACGGGCCATGATAGGTAGCCAGTGGAGAGAGATGAGGAGCGGGGTAACATGGGAGCGTCTGGGTAGATTGTAGACCAGGCGGGCCGCTGCGTTCTGAATCCTCTGAAGAGGGCGGGTTGTACATACTGGTGCTTGGACTAGCAGCTGGGTGGAGTGCTCAGACAGGTATCTCCTGATCTTCCGGATGTTGTAGAGGGTGAATCTACACGACCGGGAGACTGCAGCAATGTGGATCGTGAGGGAGAGCTCGTTGTCCATGGTAACCCCAAGGTTCCTGGCAGAGGATGAAGGGGTCATCGTCGCAGATCCCAGGGTGATTGAGAGATCGTGGGAGATGGAGGGTTTAGCCGGGATGATGAGAAGTTCTTTTTTGGCGAGGTTCAGCTGGAGGTGGTGCTCGGTCATCCAGGTGGAGATGTCTGTGAGGCAGGCCTCAATCCTAGCTGAGATCCCCGGATCGGTCGGGGGGAACGACAGGTACAGCTGCGTGTCGTCAGCGTAGCAGTGGTAGGAGAAGCCATGGGAGGTGATGATTGGTCCAAGTGAGGTGGTGTACAGAGAGAAGAGAAGGGGTCCAAGGACGGAGCCCTGTGGGACACCAGTGGAGAGCTCGCGAGGGCCTGACAGTTTGCCTCCCCAGGAGACCTGGTAGGATCTTCCCGACAGGTAGGATGAGATCCACTGGAGTGCAGTGCCAGTGATGCCCATCTCAGAAAGTCTGGAGAGCAGGATCTGGTGGTTAACCGTATCAAACTCTGCAGAAAGGTCCAGCAGAATGATGACGGATGACCTGGAAGCCGCTCTGGCAGACTGGAGGGCAGTGGTGACTGACAGGAGGGTAGTTTCTGTGGAGTGGCCAGTCTTGAAGCCCGATTGGTTGGGGTCAAGCAGGTTGTTCTGAGAGAGAAAGTTTGACAGTTGGTTAGATACAGCACGTTCAATTATTTTTGAAAAGAAGGGTAACAGTGATACCGGTCTGTAGTTCTGGAGGACGGCAGGGTTAAGGGAGGGTTTTTTGAGTAGAGGGGTAACTCTAGCCTGTTTGAAGGCAGAGGGGAAGGTGCCGGAGGTAAGAGAGGAGTTTAGGACATGGAGAAGAAAAGTTATGATGGCGGGGGAGATGGTTTGAAAGAGAGGGGAGGGGATAGGATCAAGGGGACAGGAGGTGGGGCAATGAGAGAGAATGAGGTCAGAGATCTCTGCCTCAGACAGGGGAGAAAAAGAGTTTAGACATTTAGTTGGGTCAATCATGGAGGGTGAGAGGGTAGGAAAGGTGGGTTTAGGGAACCGACTGCTAATGTCGGCGACTTTTTTCTCAAAGAAGGAGGAGAAGTCGTCTGCTGTCAGGGTGGAGGGAGGGGGTGGGGGAGGTGGGTTAAGAAGGGTGGAGAAGGTAGAAAAAAGTTTGTGGGGGTTTGAAGCGGAGTTAATTTTGTTCAGAAAGTAGAGGGTTTTAGCACCAGTTATGTGAGAAGAGAAGGATTTGAGGAGGGAGTGATACTTATCAAGGTCCAGACCGCCTTTGGACTTGCGCCATCTCCTCTCAGCTGCCCGAAGGGTGGACCGTTCTTCACGAATAACATCCGTAAGCCACGGGCAGGAGGGAGAAGATCGTGCAGGCGTGGTTGACAGGGGACAGAGAGAGTCAAGTGATGCAGTTAAAGTGGTTAGCAAGGTGTCGGTGGCAGTGTTAGTGGCAGCTAAATGCGGCGGTCTCAATGTTCACCTCAGCAGGACACTATTTGCTCTCAGCTGATTCCAGGTGACCGCAGCTTTTTAAACCTAGATTCTACCACGCCCCCAATTACTATCAAACAAAAGGCAGCTCGAGTACCCTGAAACCGAAACTGACTCACTGGCTAGCTATTCTTTGATCAGTGTAAACTAGTTGTCTAACTGCTGTCCCTTAAGTTCTTCCGATGAGACTAGGGTTTAGCTAAACTCAATGTTAAACAACAGCCCTGATCACTCGCAGTCAATGCGGTGGTCTCGATGTTCACCTCAGCAGGACACTATTTTCTCTCCATAAAACTTCAACACCAAAACAAGGTCCATTCCATCATCCATGCCGAGCACATGATTGACTGGCTAGAGACACAAGGGAAAGCTACTGCTCAGGAACAGTGAGTACAGCTAAAGGTCTTAAGAAAATGAAGGACACTATAATAGACAATACAGGAAGGAAAGTAAAATAAATGTTGTTTCATTTGAAGGGAGAGATAGAAACTTCTAGTTGGCAATGACCTTGCCAAAATGGTAAGACTCAAGTTTATTTATGAAGTCAATCAATACTCCTCAATCCCAATGAATTAATGTCAGTTTTTTCTGTAATTTCTGACTAAACTAATGCCTTACGTTTCCTAACACCAAACTCAAAATGAAGGGAATTATAGAAGAGGCTTCTTCCAAGAGTCATCTTTAGACAAGCTACTCCAAAGCAACTCTTTCCAACCAGTGAGTGTGCCCTCATACAGCATATGTCCTGTTTGTATAGAGACACACTATTCAGGATGCCATCGACATACTCAGACGTAATTTCCCTGCATGTGTGATTATGTTGGTGTAGGGACAGTAAGGTGCATGGGCTTGTAGAGAAAGCCATCCAGAGCCTGGCTAAGAAACTCCCTAAGACCTCCGTGTCCAGGCGCCGCAGTCCCAGAGACGTAGTGGTGGACATCGTTCCTAGCCTCCTGAAGGGCCGTGTTTCCCAAGCCCAGGAAGTCAGGCGACAGGCTGGACTAGTACCTGCTCAGTGACATCACTGTGGGAGTAGCACAGGCCGTGTTGGACAAGCTGAAAACCCAACCGAGGCCCTGTCCAGCGCCACGGTGGAGGAGATGGTGGTCACGCTGTTGAAGAAGATCACAGAGAACTACGTTCCTCGAATAGAGACGCCTGTGAACGCTCCTCGATACATAACCTTCATTACTGAAACCGTCACAGCTGAGGTAATGACCATCTTTCAAGGCACAGGCACTCCAAGGGCAGGAGAGAAAAAGGACAGCAGGGACACTACCAGAACTGCTGGGGACCCTAACAGACCTGCTGATGACACACTCAGGGCTGCTGAGGACACTACCAGGCCTGATGAAGACACTACCGGGGCTGCTGAAGACACACCCAAAGCTGTTGAAGACACTACTCAGTGTTTGAGGTTTTTGAATCGCGATTCCATCTTCTACTCCATCTTCTACTTCTACCCAGCTAACACAGTTACGTTGCCCTTACGTTGCCGCAACGTCACTCGATGACCAAACATACGTTGCCGCAACGTCTTTGGCGACGTTGCGGGACCGTGCATCTGTGGGACGCCAGAACGTAACCGCAACGTAATCTTTTGACGTTGCCAGTCCGTAACCGCGACGTCGTGGCAACGTTATTTTCCGACGTTGCCAGTCTGTAACCGCGACCTCCTAGCAACGTTGTTTTGTGACGTTGCCAGTCCGTAACTGCGACGTTAATTAAGTAACCTATATTTCATATGCAGACCTCATTTGCCCAAAAGGCTACTTGTTTTGGTATGATAGGCTACATGGTAGCCAACGTTAGGAGGACTATGTTTGTGTGATGTGTAGCCTAACTTCAGCTAAATCATAAACGAGGCAGCATTTCAGAATCAGAGTGTTTTAATCGCCATGAAAGTTTGCACAGACAAGGAATTTACTTTTTACTTTGACGTTGACGTTCTCTCGTGCGTCAGGGAGTTGTTCTTGCCTCCGCGTCCCACCTGCTCGGGTGCCGTCTCCACCCAGATTCAAGGTTGTTTCTGAAAATGAAGAGATAGAGACACAAAGAACAGCCTGCTTCCCACACTCAGTGTGAGACCCAATGTTTAAGCCTGGGCACACTTCTAAGTTCATAACTTTAATAAGCACAATATATTCTTTAATCCCTCTTTTGATCTCTGAAAACACCAGAGATCAATCAACATAGCCCGGACCAACCACCGCCTCCTCGTCCTGGTCAGCCAGCCCCAGCAACGGCATTTGGAACCCCGTCTTTGGGTTCTCCACAGCTGAGCCAATGATCTGGTTGCACAGGGACCTGATACACGGGATAGAGCAACAATCATGTTGATATTGATATAGCCCACTCTTAAGTAAAATAGCGGAAACCTTCTTAGTCCAGTACTATTCTAGTGTGGTCAAGCAGTATCACTCTTGACCTAGTCGTAACCCTCTTTTCCGGACTCTCACATTCGTAGCAATAGCAAAAGGTTCACTGGCCCTTCTCCACCAACTCCTGCAACGTACAACTGGATTCTGGAGCAGCAGAACACATGCTCCAGTGGTACCACGTACTTCCTTTCCCCAGCACCCTTAGGGCGTGCGAGGTTCTCTCGATGACCTTGAATGGTCCTGTCCATAAATGTACAACAGGCTTCCCCGAACATCGGATGATGTATTGGGGCAGGTGGGGCAGGGTCTTCAAGGGGAAAGGGGGGGGGGGGGGGCAGACCACTCCTAGGTCTGATGGGGCATAGGGGCAGATGGGGCAGGGTCTCCAAGGGGAAGGGGTAGATCATCCAGTGAGAAGGGGGGGGGGACAGGGTCTCCAGGGGAATGGGGCCTTAGAACAGGGGTTAGGTAGTCAGACCCGCCGGTCTGACTCGTCCTGAAGCAGAAAAGAGTTACAGTCCCAGCATCACCTTATCTCCCATGATCCATGATCAAGCAGTAACTGAGTCAAATGAGATGCGAACAGTCGAACACCAATGATTAAACACAGATATTGAAATCAAGAACCCATTCGAGGATTTAAAGTGGATATTTTTAAAGTTCAAATAAATCCCTCTTTTCACACCCTGTTAGGGTGTGACAACAAACACAAATTAAAAAATATCCCATTACTGATTACACAATGTTGGCATACAAATCAACAATAATGATGAGACTATGCAGCGTTGTGGTGAGGACACACTGGACACAGTGGGAAAACCCTAATGATGTGAACCGACATCTGTGGTTTGGTCTCTTCCTGGGTCATGACCAAGGATGTCTCCTGGCCAACACAATCTGCATAGGGAGAATCGGACTGATTGTGGCCTAGGTCGAGGGTGCCAACCCAGACCTACTCACACATTAACTTTCACCTACTACAGATATCACCACCCCCCCACCCCCATCCAACGCCTTCGCCTGCTTGTTTCCCCAGGGTGGCTGGCGGATCTGTGTCCAGCGCCTACCATGGCTGCAGGTCCAGATGCTGCTTGTCTACCCCCCCCCCCCCCCACTCCCCGTTGCAAGTATCGTGTTTTTGTCAATGTTGTTGTGCTTATGTGCTGAGGTTTTTGTCTGTTCCCACACTGTACTCCTCTAGGAGCATTGTCTGGGTGTTGCCTTTTTCTCTCCTCCTCTCTCCTCATGTTATGCTGTAACTTTCTAGTTGGCGCCGAAATTGGCTGCCTAGGTAGGCTCTCCTGCCAAAGTAAATTCCTTGTCTGTGCAAACTTTCATGGCGAATAAAAACCCATTCTGATTCTGATGTTATAGGGGAAAACCCACCGTCACTCCAGAGTGGACATTCGGCATCCATGTATCCACGGCAGACCTGGACATACTCACAGGCCCCCTTCACCACATACATACAACTTCAGCCAAGCTTTTAGAATTGTAATAAAATAAACTAAATTCGAAACAAATAGAAAAACCAGAAATTAGACAGGATATTTTAAAGTTCTCATAAGATCCCTCCTTTCATTGATAACTTTAATCAATACCCAATCTCCTCGTTTGACTCCTCCACTCTTTGGTTTACTGCTTCACCTGGAACAGAATTTAGCAGAAGACATCTCTTTTCTAGTTAGCATTTTTTATAAAATTGGTTAACCATTTGATTCGCCTCTTCATCATGCTATGTGAAAGGTTTAAGTTGTGGTATTACATATGATCTCCAATAAATCAATTCAAATGGTGTTTTGCATCTGGTATAGGACTGGGAAAGACTTCAATTCACATAGTAAACATACTGTATCTATATTTACCAGGCAGTATTGACCCTTCAGTTTTCTTATTGTTGAGCAAACACATGTAACAGCATCTAATAAGACCATACATCATCATTTGATAGTCAACTCCTATTAGTCATGCCTAGAAATGACAATCTGTTTCTTTGTTCCCTTCTTTAGAAAATCAACTGTTAGTCTAATTTCTTTCACTTCAAAAAACCTTTTCTGTCTTTTAAAACAGTTAAGTTTGAGACCAATATTGTTTTAGATTCTCTATTTTACCAAATCACACCTCTTTCCATCAAAGATATGATAAAAGCAATTTTCATTATGCCAAACCAGAATCCGTATGCTTCTTAAATGAAATATAAACCAAATAATGTTCTTAATGTAGCTATTAACCAAACATTTTTCCCAACTATATTTTCTATAAAGGTCAGATAGGTATAACTTCATAACTCGTTTTGCTGCAGTTCAAAACGAGACAATTAGCTCAAACCATCATAACCACAATTTATCAGACTTGATGAGTCTTCCCAAATTATTTCAGAACTGAATGTTATAATAACACTCTTCATAATACAACATTATCACAGCCTAACTGTTTATCCCAAACAGTATGCCAGGCTCTGATAAAACTCTCAAATAAAACTTAAAACCAAATTACAATTAAACTCCAAATAAAAGTACATTTAGTTATTTTCTCTTTCTCATTTTTAACCAAATTATATCTAATACCTTTATCAAAACTCTTAAAAACCCTAGATTTTACTATTTTGACTTAAAATGTTATCCCATATACCTTCAAAGTATATTCATAGTTTCCTCTTCAAAACATCAGTGTTTAAACCAATCATCTCTTCACATCCACAAAACGTTCTTGTTTTATTTCATAACCTTCCATGATCCTCTCTAAACCAATCCTTTATGTAACTTTCCAATTGCTTCCTCATAATTTTTCACATACATTTCCTCAAACCATTCTTTGACCAACACAGCTGTTTAGCGTTTACCGTCTATTCACTTAATTTTGCTCTAGTATAACTCTTCCAATTGTATTCGAACCAATTTATAAACCAGGGGTATACCCTCTGGGATCACCTTTGTAAGATCTCAACGTAACTGGACTCTTATAGCCCCCACCTTTCTCCAACTCTCCTCGGGATTTCTGTAACTTCTTGGTCAAAAAAAAAGCACGAGATTAGTAAAAGTGAGTGATTGCACAAGAAAAAAGCACGAGATTGATAAAAGTGAGTGATTGCACAAGAAAAAAGCACAAGATTGATAAGTGAGTGATTTCACAATTTGAAAACTTGTTAGACTTTGCAGTGAAGGCAATTATGGTCCTTGGAGGGCACCTAGTGGATTTATTTATTTATTTATAAAGAACGACAGATCTGTTTAAAATACCATTCAACTCAACCCGATTCCACACAAATATTACTTTTTCAGGGACTGTGACCCTTTTGTACCAGAGAGGACAAAGGAAAGAAAAAATAAACACACACACAACAAATTCAGGGACTCTAACCCTTGGAGTGCTCCTTTTTTAAACACAAAACAAGTTCAGGGACTCTAACCCTTGGAGTGTATTTTAACCTCTCCTTTTTTAAACATAAAACACGTAGGCCTACAGGGACTCTCACCCTTTTTGAAGAGGACTCTAACCTCTCCTTGACAAAGACAAACCACGTGTTAGGACTCTCACCCTTTTGAAGAGGACTCTAACCTGTCCTTGACAAGACAAAACACATATAGGGACTCTCACCCATTTGAAGAGGACTCTAACCTCTCCTTGACAAGACAAAACACGTGTAGGGACTTCCACCCTTTTGGAGAGGACTCTAACCTCCCCTTGACAAAGACAAACGTGTAGGGACTTCCACCCTTTTGAAGAGGACTCTAACCTCCCCTTGACGAAGACAAGCCACTTGTTAGAACTCTCACCCTTTTGAAGAGGACTCTAACCTCCCCTTGACGAAGACAAAACTTAAAAACGGTTGATTTCCCACCACTGTTCGTTTGACTAGGTACGATGAAACATAGTAATCGTCTAAATTGGGTTCTCAGTTCCGAATAGCAGTACTTTGAATTAACAGGTGTCTGCTTACCTTTTTTTTTATGTTGAGGCGCCTCTGACGATTACGTCTGCCTCCTCGTACCGGTGTATGGGTCTTTCTCCCGATCTGTCGGTCGGGCCGAAACCCTCTGGACTCCCTCTTTTCAGCGTCGGGGTCACCATTTGAAGGATTCATATATCTATGTGTCTATTCCAATATGTAATGATAGTATTCAATGACACAAATCTGTGTTCTAGAAAGAGTGGTCTGGAGTCGCAGAGGTCCCATAATATCAGCTTTAATGCAGCAGTTGGAAATCAACAAGTACAGAGCTCTGGGGTTGTCTACGTTACCCTACCCGCAACAGAGTTTTGGGCTGGTTCACGAAGTCCAACTGGCTATCTTTCCCTTCCCCAGCATATCATATACAATGCAATTGAAAACACAAGTATCAAAAAAAGGGTTGAGCTTGTTCTCTCGTGCGTCAGGGAGTTGTTCTTGCCTCCGCGTCCCACCTGCTCGGGTGCCGTCTCCACCCAGATTCAAGGTTGTTTCTGAAAATGAAGAGATAGAGACACAAAGAACAGCCTGCTTCCCACACTCAGTGTGAGACCCAATGTTTAGGCCTGGGCACACTTCTAAGTTCATAACTTTAATAAGCACAATGCATAACTTTAATAAGCACAATATATTCTTTACAACGTCACAAGATTACGTTGTGGTTACGTTCTGGCGTCCCACAGATGCACGGTCCCAACGTATGTTTGGTTATCGAGTGACGTTGCGGCAACGTAAGGGCAACGTAACTGTGTTAGCTGGGATATATCTTAATGATTATTTGTATTTTCCCATGGGACCAGTGTGGTATCATCCCTGTATAATTAATATATCTCATATGTATTTTGTCCAAGAATAACTGGTGGAAGTTGTGGTTCAATGGCTAAATGTACGAGCCAAAAGAATCAGCACTACAACAAGCTGGATGATTATCAATGACATTTTCTGTTTTGAGTACATTTCAAGTTAATAGCCATTTCTTGATGATGCTATATATGAAGGTTAAGAGAATTCATCATGAATTGTGTTGCCGATGATGAACTCAGAAGAACGGACCACACTACTTAAGGCCTTGCAGTCCCTGTCTGTGCAGCTCCCATACCACACTGTGATGCAACCAGTCAGTATGCTCTCTATAGTGCATCTGTAAAAGTTAGTGAGGATGACTGAGTCCATGCTGAACTTCTTCAGTCTCCTCTGGAAGAATAGGCGTTTACGGGCCGCTTTGACCACCTTGTCCGTGTGAACAGACCAGGTGAGATCATTGCTGATTGTAAGGATGAGATCTCTGTCTCCAGGCAAGCCGGAAGGAGGCACGACAATTAGAAAAGGGTTGACTCGGTTTTATTAGTAACGACGTCGGATCATGCCATCAGTCTATGACAGAGGGATAGCATGAGTGAGAAACAAGTCTCTCAGAGGTCCATTATATACATGAGCTAGCCCATACAGATATAGTAACCACCAAAACATGCCCTTAACCCTCGTGCTGCCTTCGGGTCACATGACCCAAAGGTTCATAACGAACCATCGTTGTGTTTACCCAATTTTACCCAATACAAAAACAAATAAAAATAATTTTCTTTTAACCATTCCAATGTGGGGGGTCTGAGACAGCCCGACAGGTAAAAGAAAATGCTTCACTTTGTTTTTGTATGAGGTAAATTTGTCGCAATACGACGGTGGGTCACAATGACTGATGGGTCAGAATGACCCGAAGATAACACAAGGGTTAAACGGTACACATTTCACAACTTAATGCACAGGAGAAACAGCACACAGGTGATGCATCATAACTCATTGTTTGTACTTTTCTCAAAGGTTAAACAGAGCACATTTCCTGATCTATATGTGTATTGTCAAAGGCCCGCTGCGTGACCTCTTGACCACAGCAAGAGACAACCTCACATATGTATAGAAAATCTGCATATCACTGATGTTCACCCCGAGGAACTTGAAGCAGCTGAACCTCTCCACTTAGGATCCGTTGATGTGTAGGGGTGCATGCTCCTCCTCCTGCAGCCTCCTATAATCCACAATCATCTCCTTGGTCTTGCTGACGTTGAGAGAGAGGTTATTGTCCCTGACACCATGATTTCAGGGTATCAACCGCCTCTCTGTAGGCTGACACTGTCAGAGATGAGGCCCACGATGGTTGTGTCGTCAGCATACTTAACAAGGAGGTTGGAGCTGTGCGTTGCCGCACAATCGTGAGTGAACAAGGCTGAGCACACAGCCCTGGGGGGTGCCTGTGTTGGTGATCAGTGTGGATGAGGTGCGGTCACCGATTATCACCACCTGTGTCCTCCCCGCCAAGAAGTTGAAGATCCACTTGCAGAGGGAGGTGCTTAGTCCCAGGTCCACAAACTTGGAGACAAGTCTGGAGGGGATAATGGTGTTGAATTCTGAGCTGTAGTCAATGAACAGCATCCTCACATACGTATTCCCTTTGTCCAGGTGGGAGAGAGCGGTGTGCATAGTTAGAGCGATGGCATTGTCTGTAGACCTGTTGGACCGGTATGCAAACTGCATTGGGTCCAGGGTGGGGGGCAGCGAGGAGCAGGGGAATGATTTGACTAGCTGCTCAAAGCACTTCATGATGACAGAGGTCAGTGCTCTCGGGCAATAGTGGTTCATACATGTGACCTTGGTGTTCTTGGGCACAGGGATAGTGGTGGTCCTCTTGAAGCAGGTGGGGGGTACAGACAGGCTGAGGGAGAGGTGGAAGATGTCACTGAAGACCCCTGCTAGCTGGTCAGCACAGCCCGAGGGCCCTACCTGATACACCGTCTGGGCCAGGTGCCTTGCGAGGGTTGATCTTTTTGAAGCGCTGCCTCACCTCAGCTGCAGTTAGTGTAGGATAATGTAGGAAATATGTGTTGGGCTGGTTGACCTCTCAGACTGTCTTCCTGAGAAAAATGGACACACTAGCATGTTGTACCAGTGTAGGTGTGGAATACAAGGACTTGTGTTTATGAGACCAAATGGCCATTGTTCTGATGTTTTAGGCTCAGCCAGTTGCGAGAATGGATCATTATATTGTTCTGGGGATTTCTCAGGTATGGTAGTTTTATTGATCATCTCATGTATAAATTGTTTCCTAACCAACACTACTGGGTCCATTAATAAAAATCTCCATGTAACTACAGTCTACAGCATTCTCCTTGGGCCAGGCTGTGCCCCCAACACAATCGCATACTATACAAATGAATAGAATAGATCTTTATTGTCATTGTCACAGGTACAAGGAAATTAAAGTGCTTCCAGTCAGTGCATCATTCATTGACTTAAAAATCAGTAAAAGTGCTAAAATTACTAAAGTGCTAAAATTACTAAAATAAATAAGAATAAATATACCTAAGACTGTACCGTTAACAACCACACACAGTCATTACATAATACATAACATAACATTGTACACATTATGTTTTGGCAGCATTAACAGTGGTTATTGCAGTTGGATAGAAACTATGTTTTAGTCTGTTTGTCTTTGCCTTGATTGATCTGTACCATCTGCCTGAAGGCAACATTTCAAACAGGGAGTGCCCAGGAGTGTGAAGTGTCTTTTATGATGTTCTGGGCTTTTTTGAGACAACGGGATCTGTGTAGGTCTTCCAGTGCGGGGAGAGGGCAGCCAACAATCTTTTGAGCGCTGTTGATGACCCTCTGGAGAGTTTTCCTCTGAGCCACTGTACAGCTGGTATACCAAATGCATATGCAGTATGTGAGGATGCTTTCAATGGAGGCTCGGTAGAAGGACACCAGCAGTCTTTGTGTGATGTTATTCTTCCTGAGTGTTCTCAGGAAGTACAGTCTCTGCTGGGCCTTTTTCAGAAGCTCAGAGGTGTTCACACTCCAGGATGGGCTGTCCTGTATGTGGACCCCCAGGAAGCGGAAGTCTGCCACCCTCTCCAAACTTCACTCCACACACGTGAAGTGTAACAAGTTTACTTTTTACGCTGTGTTGGTTGACTATGACGGCACAGAGCACTGCCCAGCTTCCATGTCCAATTATGTGCCCACGCCATTTTCAAATAGCAGCGCAGCAGCATGGTGAGCAGCAGAGGTGGATAATGTCAGTTGTCCTGCTTCACGGAGGTCATCCATGTACCTGCAGTAATGAAAAACAGGACACAAATTTGGAACTACAGTCAAATAGTAGCCTTTGCCTCAGATAGGACAGTGGGGAGCGACATGACACAAGTGTGAGAGAGGGTGCCCTAGCCAGCTGCAACACAGGTAAGGGCACAATCACAAACTGTTTAATGACACACATTTTGCATATTCCAATAGCCAATAACTTGTCATGCAACACCATAACCATATATTGGCCCTTATTGTTAGAACTAAGCTAAATGCAAGTTCCATTGTGTAGTCATTGCCTTGGTGATGGTGTTTTTTAAAGGTCTCAAGGCATACAAATGTCACTTTATGAGGTTATTTAACATTAATATGAGTTCCCCTAGCCTGCCTTTGGTCCTCCAGTGGCTAGACATTTTGATAAGTATAAACCAAGCCCTGATATTCTAGGTAGATAACATTAGCGCTCGACGGCTAGCTAGCAAGCTAGTTTAAGTCATATAACCTATGGGGATCTCTAATACAAGGTATATTTGGCTAACCATACTACCATTGTATGAGTAATGTTATTCTAAAAGCGAAATCCAAACGTTACCTGATGGCATACGAGGGTCTGAGAAGGCGTCTTCGCTGTGCTCTCTAATTGACATCGAGTGCGTGATGAGAGCTCGGAGTTCTGAAAGACTAGCAACAAGTTCTTCCATTGTCTCCATCGATAAAATGCCTTTGAGTCTTCTTAAATTCACAAGTGATGAATCAATAGGCATCAATTGTGCGTGGCGTATGTTGCCTTGTTGGAAAGCTGTTCAATAACACGTGTGTGCCATTTCTGAAATCGGTTCGCGTCGATATCTTCTCTGTAGTGCTGTCTTCTGTGAGGTGTGGTCTTCAGCAGCTAATTTGCATGTTAACTAGATATCTTCAGAAGCTAATTTGCATGTTAACTAGATATCTTGGTGGCAATAGTTACTAGTAACTAAAGAATAGGTACTAGTATCTAATGAAAAGTTACTAGTAAAACGGGAATAGATACTAGTAACTATTGGAATAGATACTAGTTGGAAACAAATAGTAGATATCTGTAAAGCAGAGCCCCATAGAATACAATTGTAAAAATGTGCAATTTGTTACTAGTAAAACGGGAATAGATACTAGTAACTATTGGATTAGTTACTAGTAACTAAAGAATAGTTACTAGTATCTAATGAAAAGTTACTAGTAAAACTGGAATAGATACTAGTAACTATTGGAATAGTTACTAGTAACTAAAGAATAAGTACTAGTAACTTCAAAATAGTGACTAGTACGTTTGTAGAAATAAATGTTAAAACGGCTTGCCATAGATCATTGTCAGTAACAACGCAAAATGCGATATAGCCCTGTGTGGAGAAGCTGCCCCGGTAAATTGTACTACTACAGTACAGTACTAGACTACTGCTGTGTTCGTCTTGGTAGCGATTGCGTTGGTTGAATTGGATTTAACGTTCCGTTGTACGGTTTAGGCTGAAATTAATTAATTTAATGAACAGATTGACAAAGTTTAGTCTGTGGCAATGAAGTTCAGGTTAGTAGTCAGATAGTTTCACCTATTGAAAGACTTTTGATTTAAGTAAGGGGAGTGCCGAACATGTTCTGTCACCGTTTGACTTCCTAAACAGCTGTGTAAGTTAGATGTTTTTGTAGTGTGTCTCGCGTAGGCTACAGCGTTGCAGTGAGCAACACTGGTTTGAAACCACAGGTAATGATAATTTCACCAACAAATCGTTTACTTGTAATGTCATAATAAATCCTACAACGAAAATGTATTTGTGAGGAATGTTTATTTTAACGATTGAAAACAGATGCATCATAGACCACTGTAGTAGCTATGTGTTGCCCGGGCAACAGCGGCTAATGTCATGCTAATGCTTCAGTGAAATAGTAGACTACCGTTTCCGAAAGTAGATGTGGGCCTACTTCCTTAATAATATCAGCTAATAATGTACATTACATTTCACAATTGTGTTTCACATCACAAAGTAAAATGAGTAAATAGTTATCACCCTGGCCTCTTTGCTTGTGGCGTTTCTGCAGCTGCCTTGCAGTAAAGCTATAGTTAGCCTAGCTATCCCCCAAGTTAACCAACCCGGTCTCATCCCAACTCGTCAAATATTGACGCTTGGGCAGAGCCCTTTGGCGTCACTATACCGACGCCGGGGGACGCCTTTTTCGTCGTTTTTTGACGCCTAGGGACGCACATTGACTTCCACGTTAATATGTTCGGCTTTTCCCGTAGAAAATTGTGAAATATGGCATCGTATTTTGACGCATTAGGTCTCCCATAGATTTTGATGAGTGGCTTTCGGATTTTTACGAAACGTCACCAAAATAAGTCGGGTGATTTCGTAAGAATCCGGCCGATGTGCTTTCAACATGATTTCTTTTGTTATATCCAAGACATAAACGTTATAAATGACATAAACCTTATTTAAGGACATAAAGGTTATTTATAAAATGTACTGATACAAAATAAACCGATCTAAAAACGTAGGCTATATGCATAAAAAAAAAAGGAATATCATTTTTATTTTAATCATAATTTTAAGCGCATTGAAGCAAGCACGTCAAATGCACTGACAGCAAAACCTATAAATTATCCAACATTATTGTAATTTTATTATTACACACAAGTCGCTGAAAAGTTTGACGCTCAAGATCTGGCTGGAACTACTTCTTGTCAACCAAACCTCCGCTCTCTCGTTCTGAAAAGGTAAGCTATTATCGATTAGGTAAACGTATATTTAAGATACTATCCTATACAGTTTTTTAAAATTGTTTTTTAGGTTGGTTTAATGTTATTATGTTTGACGTACATTGCCCGGTGCTTTGCATCACCAATATAAATTAATTGACTTTGTAAACTGCAAAAATAGGCTAATACACTGTGCTAGCTAGCTAGCTAGTCTAACGTTATGTCATGCAAGGTCATGAACCGGTGCACATTCATTGGACTCAGACCAATGTTTATCTTTGCTGGCGTGGTCCTTTTTACATCTCATAGCTTGCTAGGTATGACATTTATTGTATTGTATTTTGTATCTCTTCTTACTTGCAGCTCAAGTCACGCATTTTCTGGAATATCCTTATTACCTCACCATATCCTTGCCTTACAGTAGCCTATTTCATAATTTATCAGGACGTACCTGTGTATACCTGTGTCCACCTATCACTGTCACCTGTATTACGCCCTCCACAGGCTCTGCCTGTCTTTCTGTTTCTGTCTTTCTGTTTGTCTGTGTTTGTGTGCATCTCCAGGCTCCAGTGATCCAGTCCATCCTACCTGCACAAGATCCACACCTGCGGTCCAGTTTCCCAATAACTTGCGGACATACCCTGGTTTGCCCTCCACTCACCGCCAGATCATTGTTTTTACAACCTGGTAGCTACGTTCCCGGCCTCCTTGCACTTCCGAGTCTATTATCTACTATTTGTATTCAAAGTGTTCTAATATTGCACTTTCTTGTGTCCCAAAGAAACATCCCACTCGCCATCTGCCCATTTGTCTGTCTGCTCTTTCAACTCAATGATGAGTGATTTGCAGTTGATGGAATTGGAGGATGAGCTTAGGAGTGCAGATACATTTATTGAACATCTCAAGACAGAAGAGGTAAAGTAGCTTCTGTTTTGTCTATAGTTAACAGTATTCCTTCTTACCAGTCCATATAAGATACATGGAGGCATATTTAAAAGACATGAATCAGAAGGGTTACACTACTTTAACTGCTTTTTCTGTCAGTAGTTCGAAGGCATTTCCCATATTGGTAAACCTTTCTTAAACCATGTTGTAATTCTAGACAGAGAAGAACAGACAGAAAACTAGGACTGCATCACCAAAACCTGTTCATTGGAAGAAGAGGGACCACAATGGGGACATTGTTCACCAGCGCCCACGAGCCCTTAGAAAGCAGTCAACATCAAGACCAGACGAAGGAGGACATGTTTCTTCTTCACAGCCATTAGACCATGGCCAACACCTAGACCATGGTGATTAATCTTTTGTTCCAAATGCTGTATTTCAACAGTGTGTTGTGGCAATGTTGAAGTTATGATATTATTCTTTTTTTGCCTCAGTTTTGAAGATTTTAATATGCAGCAGCTTGAGGACCTTATACAGGACTCAGAGAACATTGAATCGCAAGATTTTGTTCAGCAGCTACCATTGTCCAGTTGGAGTCAAAGGCAGAAAGAGGTCCAACAATGTTGGCAACAGGCGAGGCCACAGAACCTTGACAATTCTGACAAGAGTCTGTGACACTCCATGATGGAAAATACATCATTTGTGAACAAGGTTGGCGTTTCTTTTTCAATTGATTGACAATTTTCTTAACAGATCATTCTTATCTGAAATTGAAATGTGTTATTTAAGTCATTACTCACAACCCAAACATTCTTAATTGTATACCTTATGGTTCTTTGCCTTGCAGATTGTGTTCTGCCAACAGCTCTACCTCAAAGGATATGCTCCTGTGACACCGCTGATGCAGCAGTCTCTGTTGGTAGATCCATCATACTGGTTTGCATAAATGGTAGGATCTTGTTAAACTATTGAATTTTTTTATATAACACATTACTTTGATTTCATGTTATTGATTTGCCTTTCATGTGCTCACAGGCCGTTATGATCTTCACGTTCCGGTGCTAACATGCAAACATTGCAACCAGAAATGGGCTCCAGAAGTCAGTGACTTTGTAAAGAGTGGTTACTGGCCCGCTACCATGCAGGCACAGACACTGTTCCACCAAGATCTCTTCCATTCCTTTGAGGCTATGAAGACAGCAGCTCCAGGAATGTCCAGACAAGCCTTTACAGCAATGTTGGACCAGAGAACAAAGCAATATGGAAGAGTAAGTAAAAAGCAGTTCAGGGTCCACAAGTGGCTGTAGTAGGTAGAACATATATCAGATAATAGACTGAAGACCTTACCACACAAAAGTCATTTGCATCCTTATGGATTTGAAAAGTTGCATACAAAACACAAAACATACAAAGGCAAAGATGTAGTTTATCGTTCTTGAAAGCTGTATTATATTCTTTCCTTTAGACTGGCATAGTGAATGCAGATGCATTTCAGAGAAGTTTTCTGCAATTTGTGTACGGCAACTATGAAGAGAACCAACCTCTTGGAAAGGAGCCATTGGTCTGTCCAGCCTGTAGCCCTGAAATGGTGGCTGTTTCTGTGGATGGCAACAGAAAGTTGTACAGGTTCCAGAAAACAAACCAGTGAGTTCTGTGCACACATTATAAACAGCCAATGTAGTTAATATACAGTATGTCCAGCTGTTAATGTCACTGTTAATGTCAATGTTTTTTTTGATAAGTGCTACATATATAAAAGGTCCTATTACAAAGGTAGTCCATAATACATTGTCTTAAAGGAGTGAAGAGCCAGGGTTCTTTGATGGAGTGTTTTTAGCCCGAGACTCTGAGGTGTCCAGTTTTGTTGAGGAGGTCTGGGGAAGTGTCAAGAGTGTAAGTTTTACATTATTCTGAACAACATTTATTGGGAATATTTTGTAACTAGAAAACACGATTGCCTTTGGAGAAGGGAGTCTATGATCAGGTGGGGATACAGCACTAGATTCTTATCCAGGGGGCACAGTACATTCATACTGCATATTGCTTTATCCTTCAAATGTAAGATAGGTCATGCCAAGTGTGGAAGAAATTGCGATTTCCTGTGTGCTTACATTATTCACTAATCAATAGAACTAGTCATTGAATACTAGTTAGTATGTTCTCATGTAAGCTTGCTATTAATAAGAGTAGATTGTGTCTATGTGTCAGGGTTAATAGATGTTCGGGATCAGGAGAAAGTACTGGGTAAACGTCCTTTGTCATGACTACAAGGAGAGCGCCAACTATGATCTCTCTAGTCTGAGTGGTCATGTGTTGGGAGCTGTGAATCTCTCTGAGACTGTTGTAACGTCATTACTGCCTGACTGTCACTATCTATGTTTACATTCCTGTGCCCTATAAAAGATGGTCCTCCGGCCTTCAGAGCCGAGAGAGACATGATTGAGACCTAAGCCTGGTGTTGTGTTGTCATTTAGTGTCAAAACACTTTCTTCATCAAAAGACAGAATCTTGACAGTTAAAGTTTGCGTGAACAGTCCTGCAATCTAGTGTACTTGAATTAACTATTATCATGTTCAAATGATTTACTTTGGTAGACTGCAGGAAAAGCGATGTGTGGTGACTCCCAATGGAATGCAGCAAGAGAGACTTCAAAGCGGGCCAACAAGTTGGATGAAGAAGGTGTGGAAATTGCTGTGTGTAGACATGGATTTCTTCTCAAAGGTTGGTATGGGTCTGATTAAGTAGTAGTAAAAAGATAAATAATATATATTTATATTATGATCTAATGCCTCTTTCATGTGCATTGTGCTTTTTTGTAAAGGTCTGAATATGTATAGAGGAGAAATCTTTGCATATCCAATGTTTCTCCAAAAAGAGTTCCAGAGTGCTACATTTTTGGCCATGGATGTGACCTGCCGATATGTGCCATACTTGACAAAAGTGTCAGAGGCCCTGACTCATCTTCAACCCCTTCAGGAAATGAGACATTGCTTGTCTGTGATGCATGCCAAAGCCCACAATACAAAATGCGAGGTGATGCTTTTAGCTACTTGACCTTTACATTTTAGAGTATGATGTGGCAAACTGAGTGTAAAATGCCACATACCACAGTGGTCTGGACTGACCCATACAATAACCTAGGAGTGCGTTTAAAGTTTTTCTGTAGCCCCTAAGTGCTGCCCTCTAAAGTTGGTAATCTCAGGATATGCTTTAATATCGTGTGTCCACACTGCTTTACACATTATCTTCTTCCTGTAGATTCTGTGGACTGCAAGGAACCAGGAGGGTGCCGGCACCACTCTCGGTGAAGAAGTTGAGCAAGTGAATAGTTTTCTCTCCAGATGTGCCCTTACCACCAAGTATATGGCCAAGTCAGGTTTGTAAGCTTATTTCCCCCTGCCAGCCTGCAAATGTACATGTGTTACAAAATTGTATTTTGATTTTGTTTTGTTTTTCACAGTAAGAACTGACATGCTGACTGTCCATGCTATGGGGTGGAATGAACGGAAAGAGAATGGCCTCCATATAGCCTTGTCTTCCAGATTCAAGAAGGTATGTTCACGTACTGAAGATGATTAACTATTTAAAGCAGTTACATTTAAACGTAACTTTTACTTATTATACCCAAAATGCATCACGTTGTTATAGTACCCCCTAGTAGACATTGTAGTGGTACAGGACCTCTGGTAGTTTAAAAGACTGCCTTCTGTATTGCTGTTTTCAGACAGTAGAGAAGACTGTGGATGTAGCTGAGAGCCTGAAGACAATGCAGGAGCAGTTGCATTGCTGTGATGACATGCTGAAACAATGGGTTGTTGATGTCAAGCAGTGGGCCAGTAGCAGTAAGAAAAATACTTAATATATAAACACTCTCAGTCACTTGGTTGTAATGCGTATCTGTAGCTTAAATGTTAAAAGTTTATTTATTTTATCTTTAATCAAGGAAGTGCAGCACCTGGTCCTGTTGATGCTCAAAGTTTGCAGATCACAATCGAAGCACTCTTTGTGAGCATTGGTCAGAAAAAGCACTACCTTTACAGACAGAATGGTATGTATAGTGTAAACATAACTAATGCAGATTAATCTTAGGCTATACTGATATCTTCATTACCATGGCAGCTCTTTTTACGTACTATTGTTTTTACTGTATTTGCAGATCGCAACAAAAGGCGACAGAAAATAACTCAAAAGATAGCCCAGGAAAAGAAACGGTTGCTGGAAGACATCCAGAGATACAACCAACAGCCTGATGGTGACCTTGTGGACACAGACTTAGTTGTGCAGAAACTCTCTAACAAAGCTGCAGAGAGCATGATCTGGCCTTGGCAGGAACAGAACACAGGTGTTGCATCAAGATTTAACTTTAAGTATGCATATAAAATGTCAATTAATAGTAATTTGTTTATTAATGTCAAATATTTTTCTTCCTTTACAGACGGTGTGGACATCCTCACAAAGAAGAAGCTCTTTGACCACGTAATGCTTGCCTCACGACTAAAAGAGGAAAAGCAGATCCTTGTGAAGGAGATGCTGCAGCACTGCCAGTACCTCAAGGACTCAGTGGCAAAGGTCCAGACACTGATGGGCACTGTTTTAGTGAGCACACAGACAGGAAGTAAGTGTAAATCAAATTATCTGGCTACATGCACGTTCAAATTTATAGGTCAAACTATTTAAGTGGAAACCAATCCTGCTAGTATAGTCTTCGGTAAATTAATTTCAACATCAATTAACAACATTTCCAGGCTTGCCAAATGGATTAACCGAGGAGGGGTCCAAGGGCCTCATCAGTGCACTAAAGAGAAGACTGCAAGACCTGAGACTCCAACAGCAGACCATAGCAGGCACCTACAGATGCACTCTCAAACCAAGTAACAGACTGGTGGAAGAGGAGGACAGGGAAATGGAGGAAGACATGGACTGGCAACGTGGCAACAGCTCGGATGATGATGATAGTGATGAGGAGGAGGATGCAGAGAATTGAACTCAAGTCACTTGGATTTGAATTACTCAGTCACAGCTGTAATCGCCTGAGACCTAACTTGATATACTGTGATGTATACTGTGTGTTCTCTCCCTTTGATCTCTACCTGTAATGGCCCAGGCGAGTCAATTGCAACAGAGGCTGCCTCCAGAGCATGACTGCAGCAGAGCACAGAGCATTATTTGTAAATGAGTGGTAGAATATAACACTTAACTTATAACATGGGTGAGTTGGTGACCTAGCTAACGTTTTCGGGTTTTTGTTTTAGATTCACTGTTAGGTAAGGGAGTGCGCTGGCTCCGCCTTCCATTGCGGGGAGGGCCAGCGGCTACCAGGTTTTGGTTTTATTTTTACTAACTCAGTCTTGTTTTTCTGTTCAATAAACTTTGGTATTATTTTTTACATACATTGACATGCGTGGTTGGACTCACCTTATGTTGGCTGGCAGATTGGGCAATTGGGAAATTATGGGGATAAATTATTCATTTATTATTCATCATATATTTATTCATCATATATTTAAATTATCCCGATTGTTTTTGAAAAATTTGGATTTAACTCTGTATAACTCGAGACAACTATCATCTCAATATTTAGGCTACCACACACGTTAATATTGATTAGTGACCATTAGTGAAAATCCGAGTCTGGATGAGGATCAAGTTCTGTGTGTAATATATGGTGCGTTCGACTTCAGGCAGCGCTGGCGTCGCCTGCAGCCCGGCTGACTTGAAGCAGCCAATGGTATTCTCAGATTCAAGGCAGCCGGCTGTCGGCGCTGCCGGCGCTGCATGAAGTCGAATACACCTAAAGTCTCATGGGTAGGCTAATCCCTCGATGCGTCATCTCATTTAGAATACTACTCCATTGCCAACTAGGGCATTTAATGCTAATATTGATTACCTCTTCAACACCTCCATTATATTATAATCTATTCATACATACTTTGTATGTGATATATAAATCGTTAAGATGTTTTCAAACCCTAAACTTGTAAACTTTGAAACATGTAGTTGAACTACAAATATGGCATCGTTCAACATCTCGATTTAGTGTTTAATGGAATACGTTTGTAGTTCTTTTAGCAATTTGTGTTTTACACCAATATCATCTCAAATTTTATATCAGATTGATCAGAAATGTACATTTAAAATGTACATGTATTATAGATCAATAAGCATTATATATAATCAGCACTACAAAAGTAAACTTTGGCATGTATTTTTTTCATACTTTTTATTTTATATTATATTCAAGTCTTGAATGTTTTTTTCACACTCTGCATGGAATGTCTCAATGGAGCAACATGCACATTTTCAGCCCGGTAGCAGCATACATTGGAGTACAAGACACATTTTAGATTTGGAAAATGAACATTTCAAGGTGGCGCTGATGAGCCTCTATCTGGCTTAGAGGTAAGGCCATATGAAAAAAAGTATTTACTAGTCCAAAATATTCGTCAAGGCAAGCCACGAACATGTACCACCAAGGACAACAAACCCCTAACCCTAGCGCAGTCTGTTTAGACCATGTCTTACGCAGAGCCACTAATCATCTTCTAAGTTTGGGGATAAACAAATGCACAAGTGGGTCTGTACCCTGATATTGTTTGTGCTAAACCAGGACTATGTGCCACCGAAACATAATTTGACTTTGACCACTGATGGTAGTCTATTTAGATTATGAATGGTCTTGGAATCTATACTTGGAAAGATACCTCACTGCAATGGCAGATTTGGATTTTAAAAAGACTTTGCCGTATAACAAAATCAAACCCATTTTTGGAAAGGTCTTAGCTTGCAGGTTCATTTATGTAAGTTTGACACATTCCTGTAAACCCTTATCTGATATATTGACCTTTGAACCCTTGCCAGGGGTCACCTTAAAGCCCTATATTTAGTAATCCTAATTAGGGTAATTAGGGTTAGGGTTCCTTTCATGGCACACAGTTCTGGCTTGGTACAGTGAATAACTGCGGTTAGATAAACTATGTCTTTCAGTTTCATAACCCTAGCCCCTACAGGGGATCAACAGCGCCACCTAGAAAAGGTAATTTCCTAAAATTCAATTCAATTTATTTTTACAGCTGAGGCTAGGAACAGCCTGGGATTTTGTATTTAGACCAATATTGACCCTCTTCAAATCATACTGGAACCATGTTTGAAGATTATGATGTAAAATAATGTTAAGTAAAGGTTACATATAAAGACATTTAAATGTTGACTTTTCGAGTACTGATACATTTTGTCTTTCATAAAAGACCAATGAATGTATATTTGTCATGTTAAGTGATTTAAATGTAACTGAGGACAAAGATCTTCTCAAAAGATTAGTTTTTAAATTGAAAGTAAAAAAGAACTACATTTCCCAGAACCAGAACCGCCAATATGTTTTAACGCTAATATGCGCCATATTTGTAGTCCATGTAAGTTCACTATGGTTATAATTTTTGTTAAGTGTAGCGCACATTATATATAGACCTATTCAATTACTTTAAAAACTTGTATAAGTCTTACCACGTGTTCAACACGCTAAAAATGAGAATATATAATTTATCATTCATATAGCCTACCTTCATGCCATAACCTTTGTAAAGGCATGGATTATTCTGAATGCGACGTCATCGCGCCGCACTCCCAGTACAGATTATTCATATTCAGCCACAAGGAATCCATCATTTAACATTGTATGCAATGTGGTGTTAATAGGGTAACAAATTTACATCTGCTTGTAATGGCCTAACTTTTAATCGAAGTTCTCTTCATATGTAGTCTACTCTTACCTCCACCAAGCAAAGGATCAGACGGTTGCTTGTAGGCTTACATAAGTGAGTCCAACCATGCAAGTCAATGTTTATAAAAATAATACCAAAGTTTATTCAACAGAAAAACAACACTGAGTTAGTGAAAATAAAACCAAAACCTGGTAGCCGCTGGCCCTCCCCGCAATGGGAAGGCGGAGCCAGCGCACTCCCTTACCTAACAGTGAATCTAAAACAAAAACCCGAAAACGTTAGCTAGGTCACCAACTCACCCATGTTATAAGTTAAGTGTTATGGAGGCAGCCAAGTTGAACCACAATCGATGCCCAGAACCCAGGAAGTTGATAACAAACAAAACATGAACAGAGAAAAAGACAGTGGCCGTAACAGTATCACAACAAGCTCATCAAATGTTACAGTGTATATCAATAACAAATACAGAACTGGGAACTCTTAAAACAATAACCAGGCAGCTAGGCACAGACATATTAACAGCAGGCTTCCAGGTATCCTCCCATTCTTTTACACTGTGAAAAGAAATACACATCAGAATCAGAATATGGTTTATTCATGTGAACAAGAAGAACAGAATTTACTGTGGCAGGGAGGGGCAAACAATAAACATACAGATCTTAAATTAAGTAAAAGTGCAAAAGTTTAACTATTTCTAAGAACTAAAATCTAAGAATAAAACAATTTAAATATAAAATATATATAAAAATAAGAATAAGACTAAGTAAGTACAATTTTGATAACATAGTTGTTACTTTATCAAAAGTTAGTGAAATAGAGTGATCAATGTAAACTTGTTTTACAATTTCACCACGAGATTTTGTGACTTAAGTTAAAGGTCCCCATGGCATGCTGTTTTCGGATGCTTTTATATAGGCATGGTCCCCTAATACTGTATCTGAAGTCTCCTCCCGAAATTTTTTTGCACGGCCGTAGCTCATTTTATCATTGGCGGGCCAAATTCCTTGGACGGGCAAAGCAGAGAAAGGGGAGGTAACCTTTCCCCTTATGACGACATAAGAGGAAAATTCCAGATTGGCCCATCTGAGCTTTAATTTTCTCAAAGGCGGGGCAGGATATCCATGGGCTTGGTTTACACCTATTGCAATTTCTAGCCACTGGGGGACCATAGGTAGGATAGGGGAACTCATATTAACGTTAAATAACCTCCTAAAGTGAAGTTTTCATGTCATGGGACCTTTAACACTAGTATAAGTAAAGGTTTGGAGAAGCACATTTTGTCATATTGTCTTAAATAAAATTCAAATCCTAATAGTAATCAAATCAAATGCTTGGACAGTAATATGAATCTGGTATCTGTGGCCGTTACAGGACTATAATTAACACAAAGAATAACGAATCCTTCTTGGATACTGCAGTTCTTTAGTAGAGTAGAAGTTAATCTCTCTGATTAAAGTTGGTGATAGTTTATCCACAGAGGCAGTGTATGTTTAATGATAGATGTTCAACTTTTACAACAAGAACTATAGGCTTTTCACAAGTTGCTTGTGTTGAAAAATTGCTGTTGGCTACATTTCATATGGAGGAAGGAACTTGAGATATAGCCAGTTTGAGAGTACAGTCTCTTAGAGTTCGATGGGCCTAAATGTTAACCTGACACGTCAGATAGTTTGTTGTACAGAACCATCTGGGGAAGTCATCCTTGGAAACTGTTAGGAAAAGGGCAGGCACTTTTACCCCAAAAATTGCAAGTGATTGTATCTGTCTATTAGGGCCGGGCGGTATGACGGTATATACCATGCGACGGAAGAAATGTGTCTATCGGGAGAGATTTGGCTATACCGTTTCAACCGCGGTATACTTTTTGACTACTTTAAAAAAAAAAATTGGTTGGGCAAAAAGGGCTCGCATCCAAAGTCTTTACAAATTCGTGATATTTTTGTATTTAACATGAGGTCATGCCGGGAAATATCAAACTGAGGCTTTAACGTATCGACCGAGCTTTAACGAGGTTGATATGCCGACACCGAAGTTAGATATGGATAGTAAAACTCAGACTGATTGCTTAGGGCATTACAGATCCTTATTGAGCTGTGAGTACGTCACCATGCGGATGGCATGACTGCGCATTAGCCAATCGGAACGCTCGTACTGTCGTTGCCTTTAAATAATAGCCAGTAACGTCTTGTAGTACATGCAATACCGTTTTTTCCACCACACGAGTGGTACCATTTCTTAATTGAATTTACAGAACAATTACTATACCGTGATATATACCGTAACCGTGATATAAAATTACTCATACCGTGATAGAAGATTTTGGCCACATCGCCCACCCCTACTGTCTATCACTCTCTGTCTAAGGCCTGTAGCTGCCAGGAGTTCCTCTGTAGGATGATAATTCGTTTGGCAGCAAGTGCATAACTTCAGACGGCCTAAGGTCAGGTGGCTGAGCGGTTAGGGAATCGGGCTATTAATCAGAAGGTTGTCGGTTCGACTCCCGGCTGTGCAAAATTATGTTGTGTCCTTGGGCAAGACACCTCACCCTACTTGCCTCGGGGGGAATGTCCCTGTACTTGCTGTAAGTCGCTCTGGATAAGAGCGTCTGCTAAATGACTAAATGTAATGTAAATGTAACTTGAAGCCTGGCAAGATGGATTCATGCACAAGCTAACTCAAAATAAGCCCCCACTAAAAATAATTTAAATAAAACACAATTGCATGCATCTGAGCTTACCTGCTTTGAACGTCCCTCTTTTTAAACAGGAAATTGCAGCCTGAAAATATATAAACAGAGGAATAACAAATAAGATGATTTGCCAGATTTTTTTGGGTCATTACAACAAATGATTGTTCATGATGCATAAGCCTATGACCCTTACATAAGACAACCTTTACGTTAAATTCTTTTTCTTTTTCCCGGGTACTGAATTTTGGGAAGACCTTTTTGAGGAGAAGAGATGAGGGAAGGAGTAGAAAGTGGGTAACATAGAGAGAGGGTTGGTGAAGGAGGTAAAGAGAGCGAGGGACTGGGGAAAGGAGGTGCGGAGAAAGAATGGGAGGGAAGAGCAGGAGAAGAGAAAGAGTGAGAGGGAAGAGGAGGTGAAGAGAGAGAGGGAGTCATAGGATGTGAAGAGAGAGAGGGAGTAGGAAGAGTAGATGAAGAGAGAGAGTTTGAGAGAAGAGGAGGTGAAGAGAGAGAGGGAGTCATAGGAGGTGAGGAGAGAGAGTTGGGGGGAAGAGGAGGTGAAGAGAGAGAGTTCGAGGGAAGAGGAGGTGAAGAGAGAGAGGGAATAGGAAGAGTAGATGAAGAGAGAGAGGGAGTAGGAAGAGTAGATGAAGAGAGAGAGGGAGTAGGAAGAGTAGATGAAGAGAGAGAGGGAGTCATAGGAGGTGGTTGCGGGACCGGGACAAGGTTAAGGGTGAAGGTTTGATCCTGAGTGGAGGCAGGGGATGTTGCTTCTGGTGTTTCTTCTGGTGTTTCTTCACCAGCTGTGGCAAGAAGGCTATTGTGGTCTGAGAGATAAAGACAAATAAGTAAATGTAGACGTAACATTATTTGAATCTAAGTATAACAGCCCCACAAATGAGGTTAATTTAAACAGAAATAGGGTCTAATCTGTGAATATTTACTCATCAACAATATTCTATTAGTATATTCTATGTTACAAAAAGTATTTAGAAACTAAATGTAAATGCAAAGTGAAGGATCTATTCCAATATGTAATGATAGTATTCAATGACACAAATCTGTGTTCTAGAAAGAGTGGTCTGGAGTCGCATAATATTAGCTTTAATGCAGCAGTTGGAAACAAGTTCAGGGACTCTAACCCTTGGAGTGTATTTTAACCTCTCCTTTTTTAAACATAAAACACGTAGGCCTACAGGGACTGTCACCCTTTTTTAAGAGGACTCTAACCTCTCCTTGACAAAGACAAACCACATGTTAGGACTCTCACCCTTTTGAAGAGGACTCTAACCTGTCCTTGACAAGACAAAACACATATAGGGACTCTCACCCATTTGAAGAGGACTCTAACCTCTCCTTGACAAGACAAAACACGTGTAGGGACTTCCACCCTTTTGGAGAGGACTCTAACCTCCCCTTGACAAAGACAAACGTGTAGGGACTTCCACCCATTTGAAGAGGACTCTAACCTCCCCTTGACGAAGACAAGCCACGTGTTAGGACTCTCACCCTTTTGAAGAGGACTCTAACCTCTCCTTGACAAGACAAAACACATATAGGGACTCTCACCCATTTGAAGAGGACTCTAACCTCTCCTTGACAAGACAAAAAACGTGTAGGGACTTCCACCCTTTTGGAGAGGACTCTAACCTCCCCTTGACAAAGACAAACGTTTAGGGACTTCCACCCTTTTGAAGAGGACTCTAACCTCCCCTTGACGAAGACAAGCCACGTGTTAGGACTCTCACCCTTTTGAAGAGGACTCTAACCTCTCCTTGACAAGACAAAACATGTATAGGGACTCTCACCCATTTGAAGAGGACTCTAACCTCTCCTTGACAAGACAAAACACGTGTAGGGACTTCCACCCTTTTGGAGAGGACTCTAACCTCCCCTTGACGAAGACAAAACTTAAAAACGGTTGATTTCCCACCACTGTTCGTTTGACTAGGTACGATGAAACATAGTAATCGTCTAAATTTGGTTCTCAGTTCCGAATAGCAGTACTTTGAATTAACAGGTGTCTGCTTACCTTTTTTTAATGTTGAGGCGCCTCTGACGATTACGTCTGCCTCCTCGTACCGGTGTATGGGTCTTTCTCCCGATCTGTCGGTCGGGCCGGAACCCTCTGGACTCCCTCTTTTCAGCGTCGGGGTCACCATTTGAAGGATTCATATATCTATGTGTCTATTCCAATATGTAATGATAGTATTCAATGACACAAATCTGTGTTCTAGAAAGAGTGGTCTGGAGTCGCAGAGGTCCCATAATATCAGCTTTAATGCAGCAGTTGGAAATCAACAAGTACAGAGCTCTGGGGTTGTCTACGTTTCCCTACCCGCAACAGAGTTTGTGCTGGTTCACGAAGTCCAACTGGCTATCTGTCCCTCCCCAGCATATATTTATACAGTGCAATTGAAACACAAGTATCAAAAAAGGGTTGAGCTTGTTCTCTCGTGCATCAGGGAGTTGTTCTTGCCTACGCGTCCCACCTGCTCGGGTGCCGTCTCCACCCGGTTTCAAGGTTGTTTCTGAAAATGAAAAGATAGAGACACAAAGAACAGCCTGCTTCCCACACTCAGTGTGAGACCCTATGTTTAAGCCTGAGCACACTTCTAAGTTCATAACTTTAATAAGCACAATGCATAACTTTAATAAGCACAATATATTCTTTAAAAGTTATAAAAAAGCATGTCCCAATGCAAAATATGTGTTCTTACATTTAAGATAGTATTCATAAAGGGTGGTCATTTTTTTTAATGATCTCCCTCACAGGCCCCTCTGGTATGAAGCCTATGCCTGCAATGACCTCTGCTGTAAACCCCCCCCCCCTCTCTTCTCTTTCCCCATGAAGAGCAGGGGCTTTAAGTCCAGTTCATGCAGCTTATTGACCTAAAAAACAGACATTAACAAGTTATCAGGCTTTGTCCTTTGTATCAGCTCTCTTGCCATCTGATCAACTACTTTTGAAATGGTATCATACTTCCTCCTTCTTTTCTTCGTATCTACTATACTTCTTTTCAAATTAACAAAGCTAGGGGTCCTGACAGGAAGACTATAAGATGTGATGCTATTGATGCTATTTATTGATTAAATGATATGGCCTGATGCCAATGAAAACTGGCATTTATATCAAGTTCTGACCAGTATAGTATGGATCTGAATGGAACAGTAACCTAAGACCTCTACATTCTCACTCACAGATATACGGGCTGAATCTATCACTATGCCTGCGTTGCGGTGCTTCTTTACATTCTCCCCCCAGTCCCCAACATGCAAACTCTCCTCCTTGGACTTAATCCTCTCTTTTGTTGAGAGGCTTGCAAAACATGAAAGGCATGTTTTGCGGTTGGCAGTATTCATGACCTGGCAGTAAGGGCAAGGCCTGCTTTTGGGTTTGGTCATTTTCTGCAAACATAAACACATTGACATGTTATAAGCATTACAAGTAGGAATATGAGTAACACACATTAAATAATTCTTAATCTTACATTTCATTCCTATGGCTTATGGGTATTGTAGTAAAGCATAAACTTCGGCACAATGGAAAGAAGTAATATATATATTTGTCTCACAAACACCGAGAGGCAGGTAGCAAGCAGAGCGGGTAGGCAGGCAGATGGAGAGTTGGGGTGAGTGGGATGTTTCTTTGGGACACAAGAAAATGCAATATTAGAACACTTTGAATACAAATAGTAGATAATAGACTCGGAAGTGCAAGGAGGCCGGGAACGTAGCTACCAGGTTGTAAAAACAACGATCTGGCGGTGAGTGTAGGGCAAACCAGGGTATGTCCGCAAGTTATTGGGAAACTGGACCGCAGGTGTGGATCTTGTGCAGGTAGGATGGACTGGATCACTGGAGCCTGGGGATGCACACAAACACAGACAAACAGAAAGACAGAAACAGAAAGACAGGCAGAGCCTGTGGAGGGCATAATACAGGTGACAGTGATAGGTGGACACAGGTATACACAGGTAAGTCCTGATAAATTATGAAATAGGCTACTGTAAGGCAAGGATATGGTGAGGTAATAAGGATATTCCAGAAAATGCGTGACTTGAGCTGCAAGTAAGAAAAGATAAAAAATACAATACAATAAATGTCATACCTAGCAAGCTATGAGATGTAAAAAGGACCACTCCAGCAAAGATAAACATTGGTCTGAGTCCAATGAATGTGCACCGGTTCATGACCTTGCATGACATAACGTTAGACTAGCTAGCTAATCCCCCTAACCCTAGCACAGTGTATTAGCCTATTTTTGCAGTTTACAAAGTCAATTAATTTATATTGGTGATGCAAAGCACCGGGCAATGTACGTCAAACATAATAACATTAAACCAACCTAAAAAACAATTTTTAAAAACTGTATAGGATAGTATCTTAAATATACGTTTACCTCATCGATAATAGCTTACCTTTTCAGAACGAGAGAGCGGAGGTTTGGTTGACAAGAAGTAGTTCCAGCCAGATCTTGAGCGTCAAACTTTTCAGCAACTTGTGTGTAATAATAAAATGACAATAATGTTGGATAATTTATAGGTTTTGCTGTCAGTGCATTTGACATGCTTGCTTCCATGCGCTTAAAATTATGATTAAAATAAAATGATATTCCTCCCCCGCCGGATTTTTTTTTTTTATGCATATAGCCTACGTTTTTAGATCGGTTTATTTTGTATCAGTACATTTTATAAATAACCTTTATGTCCTTAAATAAGGTTTATGTCATTTATAACGTTTATGTCTTGGATATAACAAAAAAAATCATGTTGAAAGCACATCGGCCGGATTTTTACGAAATCACCCGACTTATTTTGGTGACGTTTCGTAAAAATCCGAAAGCCACTCATCAAAATCTATGGGAGACCTAATGCGTCAAAATACGACGCCATATTTCACAATTTTCTACGGGAAAAGCCGAACATATTAATGTGGAAGTCAATGTGCGTCCCTAGGCGTCAAAAAACGACGAAAAAGGCGTCCCCCGGCGTCGGTATAGTGACGCCAAAGGGCTCTGCCCAAGCGTCAATATTTGACGAGTTGGGATGAGACTGGGTTGAGTTAACAGATGCGAAACGAATATTCTGCTACAGGTAGTCACGCGTGTTTTTGTGACATTAGTGATGTAAGTAACGTCAGTGACTGTGGCTAGCAAATTAGCCACCGTTAGCTTCACTTTTCGCCACAAAAACTTAACTTGAGCCTAAACCATGCAACGGAACGTAAATAAAAATACAAGCAACTCAATCGCTACCAAGACGAAACTTTTGACACCTAGGTTGTCTATTTAGTCCAAATATTGACGAAGATTTAGGGGTGGGAAAATTTATAATAATAATATATATGTGAGAGAACAAAGGTTGTGCCCTTGCCGAAGGCAAAGCACACCCAATTAAAGATCCTGTAAAGTAAATTCCATGTTTTGCTTCTAAGTACATTATATACGTGTGAAATTAGTTCCTGAAAACGTGCAAAGTGCTTAAACTTTGTCACACTTAAATGTGGAGTTAAACCGAAGAACAGTCACTCTTCCGTTTTCAGATCAGGTTTTAATGGGCGGAGCCAAAAAATGCCCTATCTACGTTCGCCCTATCTACGTCAGATCACTGAATGGCTCCTCCTGCTGTACTGTTATTGTAGCCTACATCAGCTAGCTTCAGGATGTCTCCCACCACCCGCAACTGGATATTCCCTGGATGCAAGAACTCCAGCTGCGCTGCAACGCCATTTAAGTTCCCTATTGATAATGAAAGGAAAAATAGGTGGATAGATTTTGTGAAGAGCCACGCTCATGGAAAGCTTCGGATTAACTCCAACAGCCGCCTCTGCACTGACCATTTCACGGCGGACAGTTTTAACATGGACCAGAGACAGACGGGGTTCACCAACACACGGCTTCTCTTGCAGCGCGGAGCCGTACCGAGCATCGCCCCTCCGGCCGTTCATCCTCCGGTCGCACCTCGACCATCCACCGCCGCCAGCAGTTCATCACTCAGTTCTGTGTGCTTGTTATAATTATACTAAACTTTTCCAGAGGTATCTCTGCTATGAGTTAGTGCAAACCGCTAAATTGATATTAGGCTACTCGGTGTAGAATGATGGTATTTTGGTGAAATGGTAGCTAATGTGTTAGAAGTAGCCTAGTTGGAGAGCTCACTGTCTGCTGTCTCTGGTGTCCATTTTGACTGTTACAGCTCAGGGGAACATTTCATTTATATGCATCTGTATGTTTCACTCATTGAACAAATAAATTGTAATTCTATACGGTTTTGTTCGGCTTGACATAGCGTTCATTATCTGGGTCGGAGGTAGGCACTAGGCAGCGAGGGGCGGAGCTTCAGCTCCTTCAGGCGACACGCCCCCCCAGTCTCAAGCAGAGAAGACTACTGATTTTTTCACGATTTCAAAGCCTAATTTAACATACTTGTCGATGTTATTTTTTCATTCGAATTTGGATGGGTAGTTAATAACACATTATTCTGTGGTATGGCGAACTTAAAACTCGTTTCCAGGTCCACTTTACAGGATCTTTAAATAAACACATATTTGGTAACACACAGTAAAATCATATCCAAATCGACTAAAAACAATAGACCATAAAATAAACCATTAAGTGCAAATACAAATAATAAAGTAATAAACCATACGTTCACTTTTGATTAGATCTGTTGCTACAGAAAGGCATTAATTACACTACTTTACATATTCTTTACATTTCGATCTCATACCCACACACAAGCGGTCGGCAACATAAAAGAACAAGAGCCTCCGAATGGCGACAAAACTTTGTGAACAGTCTGCACGGCAGCTACCTTAAACTTGAATTTGTGGAACATTTACAATAAAAAAAATATAAACTTAAAAATATAAACATTTTCCAAAGCACTTGAGCAAGTTTACTTGCTTGAATGAGGCTTTAAATATGTTTTTACGATTAACTTGATACTGAACATGGCAACTCATAAGTTAATACAAACCGTCTGGTGTGAACAGCTTTTGCTCAGTCGTAGCCGATCGTAGCCGATCGTGGCGCTGCGCGTCCAGGCGCTTCGCAGACAGTGTGTCTCAGGCGTAATCCCCACAGTAGCGTTTAGCGCCCTATACTGGTTTGGATGTCACCCAAAATAAAAGACACAGGAAAACCAAGTCCCCCACCCCTCGCCCCTCGGCTTGAAGCAACGGCCCCGGTGGATGTAGGTGGTATTGCATTTCTTGTTAGACTTCCGGCTCTTCCGGTCGTTTTTATTCTATTAACTCCAGTCAACATTTACAAAACTATCTCCCCCAATAATTTTTGTTCGATTCTTGAACCTGGCTCATACTACTAGCTTTTTCATAGAATAATTTTTCCTGATTTTTGCTAAGTTTGAAACCAATCCGAAATGGGTAAACTAGCACCCCATTTATTTGTTTACGTCAATAAAAGTTGCCTGCAAATGTGCTCTCGGATACTAACTGGGCACGAGCACAAAAGTTCATATTGGCCGATAGCCGATTTACCTGGAGCTGAATGAGCCATATTGAATGAGCACAGGGAGGAATGGCTTGAGTTGCCTGCCCTGTTGTAGCAAGTTTAGCAAATGGTTGTCACACATACATGAAATGTTGTTAATATAGTTAATTCCCGTTATTTTAAAACAGATTAGATTTTTCTGTCAAGAACGTTTTTACGTTCATGACATGATGGCAAATCAGAATCAGAATGGGATTTATTCGCCATGAAAGTTTGCACAGACAAGGAATTTGCTTTGGTGCATACAATTAACATATAGGGACCTAAAATTTAAATATGGACTATCTATACTAAGGGTACATAAACTAGCAGTACTAAGTGGAATTAGAATTAAATAAAATATACAATAATTATAAAAATAATTAAATATTATATAATATTAAATATATATATAATATTAAAATATTATATTATGTTAAGCGTGAGCATAGATTGTTGACATGTCTATCTGGAGCAAAGACGAAGATTAATACTTTAACTGATAACCACAATGAGAAATGATATAAATATGATTAGTCTTGCCTTCAGAAGCTTTTGTTAAACACCCCCCTTATTCTTTTTTTTAACCTTGTCATCAAGCCAGACTGCTTTTGTGGGACAATGAAGGTCCTCAGTGATTATGTTTCACCCCCACTTATATCTGATGGAAACGTCTTGTATATAGGCCTAGTTCTGTTAATATGCCCCTTTCAAAGGCAAATGTTAAATAAAGTATATTTTAGACACACTTCTCCAAGCTTTTATTTATTACATTATTTCCAAGTCTTATTAGATCACGTTATATCCATTAATAGGCGTTTGGTTTTGTAGGTTGAACATATAAAACAGAGGCCACATTTCTACACTGATATGTAAATTGAAGGCAGTGTGAATTTCGTGGCATTTCGTTTGAATATACAGTTGACAGTGAGCCCGGTCGTGTAGATTCACCCTCTACAACATCCGGAAGATCAGGAGATACCTATCTGAGTATTCCACCCAGCTGCTAGTCCAAGCACTTGTCCTCTCAAAGTTGGACTACTGCAACTCGCCGCTCACCGGTCTCCCAGCATGCGCAACCCGTCCTCTCCAGAGGATTCAGAACGCGGCGGACCATCTGGTCTTCAATCTACCCAGACGCTCCCATATTACCCCGCTCCTCATCTCCCTCCACTGGCTTCCCATCACGGCCCGTATCAGATCGGGACTGCACCCGACTACAACAAGTCTCTCCTCCAGCCTCCCCCCCCCCCCCCCCCACCTACGGTCTTCTTCTGACAACCGTCTGGTGGTCCCACCGCTCAAGAGCGCCCGGTCCCAACACAAGCTCTTCTCCTGTCTGGCCCCCAATGGTGGAATCAACTCCCCACCTCCATCAGGGACACTGACTGTCTCCCCACCTTCAAGAAAAGGCTCAAGACGCACTTGTTCCGGGAGTACAATGGCACTTAGGAATGCTTGGCTGACCTGATGTTAGTTCCCTCCAGGATCACAATGACTCGTATTGAGAGAATTGTTGCTCTTGTTGGTTAGTTGTAACGGTTTGAAATTCTTGTACTCGCTGTGAAATGTTTTTACTGTTGATTGTTTTTTCTACAGGTACACTCTTGCACTCATGTGGGGAGTTTCATGTTGTTCAATTGTAACTTGTTTAACTGCATGCTCTTATGGTTCTTCCCTTTGGCACTTATTTGGTTTTCCACAATGTATGCTTCATGTTTTGGCTGCTCGCAATGTTTGGGGCTATCTCGTTGTTATGATCAGTGACCTATGCTCTTTTGTAAAGCTCTCTCTTGGAAGTCGCTTTGGATAAAAGCGTCT
The DNA here is from genome assembly GCF_038355195.1 of Osmerus mordax. Taxonomy (NCBI): domain Eukaryota; kingdom Metazoa; phylum Chordata; class Actinopteri; order Osmeriformes; family Osmeridae; genus Osmerus; species Osmerus mordax. The sequence continues at coordinate 18,408,412 of NC_090061.1, forward strand.
GCTAAATGCATAAATGTAAATGGTAAGTCTGCATTATGGAAGATTTCTGTTACCAAAATAACTATTAAGCTTTCTTTGCCTGGCGAGAACAACGACGGAGCTAGGTGTTCATGTTAACAGTTTATTTAATCCGATACCATGCGTTGGAAATCATACTCAAATCACAAGAAAAAAAGCAACATATGTGATGAGTTCCATCTAGAATAGCCCTATATTTAGCCCTATAGCCTATTTCTAAAAACCAAGTGAAAACCAAGTGAAAGGAATACTATACAGTGACAGCATACATTTCCGTAAAGTTTACATCATGTCTCTGATTCTCATCGGACTTGTACCCCATTCTGCCACTGCAATCCCTTACAAAAAAGAAGTATATTAAAGTATACTATAAGTATACTAAAATATGGATAGTACACTTTTAGTTCACTTTTGATATACTTTTAAGAAGTATACTTAGAAAATAGTTCACTGTTAATATACTTTTAAGTATGCTTTGAAAATAGTTCACTTTTGATATGCTTTTAAGAAGTATACTTAGAAAATAGTTCACTTTTAATATACTTTTAAGTATGCTTTGAAAATAGTTCACTTTTGATATACTTTTAAGGAGTATACTTAGAAAATCGTTCAGTTTTGATATACTTTTAAGTATGCTTTGAAAATAGTTCACTTTTGTAAGAAGTATACTTAGAAAATAGTTCACTTTTGATATGCTTAGAAACAGAAAATGGTATACATTTCTTCTGGAGTAGGATGTATGTGTTCTATTATTACACAGCAAAAACAGTCAAAATAATTTAAGAGTACAATACAGGTTACATTTTTTAGATCCATCTCATTCTAATTATTCATGTCTAGGAAAGTCTATTATGCATTGCACATTGAATCTATTTTGTTACTGAAGCTGCAACCTTAATTACTGCCAAAACATTCTGAAACTCTAATACTAATAATTATCAATTGGAGTATTAATGGAAAAAACGAAAAAGCTACTTGAGAAAGAAGCAGACAGAAGGGTTGCATTTGAAGGTTATACTGTCAAACTGACTGAAGAATGAAATGACGTGAAAAAATGAAGATAGCGTGGCTCATTGGCTGGTCAATTCCCATGATGCAAGGCGGTAAATAGTGTTAAATTAGTGTTAATTTGCTGCTAAGTTTGCCGTTTGTTCGAAATACAAATGTGACTTCATGAATTTCGTTTTTTAAATGTGTCGGCTTAGAATGAAGTGTTTTGTTGAGTGGAAACTGTCATTGTTGTGCTGGTTTGTCATTGTAGCCATGAGTTAAATGACTGTTTCATAAAAAGAGCTGGATTATTACACCGTTAGTGTTTACGCAGTAATTGGGTGTGCTTTGCCTTCGGCAAGGGCACAACCTTTGTTCTCTCACATATATATTATTGTGAGAATGCTGTTCAGCATTCTCACTATTGTTTTTCAACTTCTTAGTTCTTCCGCTGTTTTTTGGCCTTTAACTAGTCCTGCATACTTTCACCGATTCCTACAATTTTTGTATCAAAACGTTCAGCTCCTTCAGGAGATGTTGGCTATGACTTTTGGTATTTCTCACTTTTATACTTTTAAAGACATTAAGGTTTTAGTGCAAATTATTCTCCCATTAAAAGTAATGGTAAATCCTTTCAAATCATTAAAAAGCTTCCTCCTCTTTCAAACGTAACTACTTCAGCATACTTTCAGCTAGAGACACCATTCAACCTTTAAAATGTTCACAAGACATTCAGCTATTCCCAAATGATTCGGCTTTTTCAAATATTCAGCCAATTTTGAATTATGACAGTTTGAAATACATTAAAATGTTTGCTCCTTCTTGATTTTTATGAATGAGCAGCAAGCAGAGTGGCACACTCTGCTGCCTGCTCCTTTTATGATATTCAACTAAATTGTCAAACAAATTCCTCTAACGTTCATATAGTTTAACTTACAGAAACAAGTTATACCTTAAAATGTAGGCAGAATTGTCCTCTTTCAGCCAATGTAACTACTAAAGAGCTCACATTTACAGACTTTCAGCTATGAGCTTTGAAGCGAAAGCAGCCTTTCAAATTCTCTCACTAACTTAAATGGAGAGGTGGGTAAAATCCGTCAGAGGAAGCAAGAAGGAAGACGATTTCGAAACTGCCGGTAGAGACATATTTCTGACCGCACAGACATATAAAGGACATCTCTAGTTTCGGCAGAGTCTTGGGTCTCATAAAATATCCTCATTTTATTGATTGGACGTGTAGTTTTGCGTCTAGGTCAACTTGTTTGAGGTGTGGATGCTAGGTAAATGTTCGTTTTTCTCTCTGCCTAGCTCGTTAGCTATCACAGCTGCGCCATCACCGTGGCAACCAAACAGACACGCACCATGAAAGCAGAATTGGGTACACAGGTTTTCGAAACTGCCAAGAGTTGTATTTCTGACCGCACAGTCATATAAAGGATATCTATGGTTTTGGCAGAGTTTGGGTCTCGGAAAATATACTTATTTTTTGGATTGGACGTATATATACGCTAAACTATACGCTAAACTATACTAACTATATGTACTAGTGTTATTAGAAAATTAATGACAGTTTTGTCTCCAAACATGAAAAAATAATCTCCATGACTAATTTATATTGTTATTGCTGTGTACTATACTTTTTATTCTTCTAGTGAAAGATAAGTTTAGTCTGCAGCCAGACAGCTTCAGTGAGGGCCAGCTCACCATCACAGATAGGTCAGGAACAGGGGTGGATGGAGAAATCTTTGATGAGCTTGTCAAGTCAGGTGTCTTGACCTTCAAGATTCCTTTACCAGTAATGGGTAAGGATGTGGAGGCAGGGATTTGATGAGGTATCACAGGCAGCGCCAAGTAGAAGGCACTGTTTTTTGTCGAAATATATTTTTGAGGGACCTCAAACTATGCAATAATTTGATATACTATTGATCATTATCTTAAATACATATTATCTATACATGGGTAGTAATTAAAGAAGAATATATTATGCTTAGAACTTTTTAAATTTGTATTAAGATCGTTTTGTTACTGATGGGTACATTTAAATTGTCTTTGTTCTGTCTGCCATTTTGTAGATCTGGATGTTGAGATGGTCGCAGATCAAGCATCCTCCTCTGTACTTACTTCACTGTCCCCAACTTCATCCCATTCATCCTTGGTAGTGACAGAGACTGCACTATCCCCAGCTTTATCCCATTCTTCAGATTCTACAGTTATTCTTGAATCCACAAGAAAGAGGAGGAACCCAACAGGGTTAATGGATCAGAATGAAGCAAGACAAGTAAGCTTTGAATACATCCATTTCAAATCCTCAATTAATTAGTTTTTTTTGTACAAGTGTTTTGTAAATATATTCTCAGTAAAGTAATGCCATTAGAATAATGTAATTCTTTAAAAATCCCACTAAATTACCATTAGCATGCCATAACAATGTAATTTTTGGGGGTAGAAAGTTGATGGTGTTCTAAGGGCGAATCCAAAGGGTGAAGAAGTCTTCAACGAGTATGATAAGACTAAAACACTAACAGATGCAACACGTAAACAAATGGTGAACATCCTGGTTGCAGACATGATGGAGCTACATGGGTAAGAATTGCATGTCACTTTGTTATTGGAACAGTCATGTGTCGTAGCTAAATAATGCTGTTCTGTGTTAGTGGTAAAGGTGTATTTATTCTTACAAAACATACATGCTTAAAAGTAAACTATGACTTATTTTGAAAGGAGGATTCCACCGTCAAGCGTGAGAACCAATTATGCACTGGGAATTGTGACTCTTTTTCCATACCTCCAAGATCCATTCTCCAAACATGGATATGTAAGTTCTTGGTTTCTATCTGAAAACCAAATCAGTGTGATTTCAATATTTTATTCAGTTTTCTAGTTTGTACTCATCTTGTTTCAGATGAGTTTTTATAGGTTGCTCACCCTTGCATTTTCCACCTGTTTTTGTAATATGTTTTGCAGTATATTCACTGTCTACAATTATTGTGTTGAGTAACTTATTCTTAAAGTAAAGCACGAGATGCCTCTGTTTGGGTCTTTCTTTAAAAAGGAAAACTACTATGATCCTGAGGGTAATACTGGCTTCATTTCATGGAGGATCAAGACGGTTCAACGCAACACCTTTGCTGGTTCACGGGCTCGTTCCAAGACTGTTCTTCAGGATGGTCCGGAAACCAGACGAGAATCACTGTTAACCTGTCAACAGCTATTTGGTGAGGATTGCAGGGAGGCGATATCTACAATAAGACATTCCTGCGATGAATCTGTGGTTAAAGAGAAGATGAGAGCGACTTTCCAGTAGTGATGGGCATTCCGGCTCTTTTTCGTGAGCCGGCTCGTATGGCTCAGCTCACCAAAAAGAGCCGGCTCTTTTGGCTCCCGAACGGCTCTTTAAAAAATACATGTTTTAACTATGAATTTGACTATGATGGGTGTGAAAACAATTTGAATTAAATTATGAAATGAAATCATACTCGACTGTAACCACATATCTTTAAAAATGCATTGATTTGTCATGGCTCTCCTCCGAGTTTTGACTACTCTCTGACTGTGTGAGTTGGCTCGGCCCTCCCTCATGCAGGATTGACAGGAACAGAATGTGAGGATGATCGTGTGCGCCTTTAAGCCTACAATTATTTTTTTGTTGTTCTTTGAATTAGTCAATTATTTTAAATACAATTAAAATTAGTTATTTCATAATCATTTAGTTTTTATAGGCTGTATTAATCTATTAAAAATTGAGTCGGCTCTTCAGATATGCGAGCCAGCTCCCGACGTTCACCTTCAAGAGCCGGCTCTTAGGACCGGATCGTTCACGAACGACCCATCACTACTTTCCAGTATCGACAGAAGATGGTTGGTGATGATGCATCATCTTCAGTCCTGGATGTGTTCCCTCGTTTCCTTGATGTACCTGGATTGGTAAGAAAAATCTTTTGCTTTGGTAGTAGTAGTCCTGTCCAGTATTTACATTTAGTCATTTAGCAGACGCTCTTATCCAGAGCGACTTACAGTAAGTACAGGGACATATAGAACAGTAATATAGTACAGTGCAGGACAATAAAATAGTCTACTGCACTATACTATAATGTCTTTAATTTTCTTCCAATCTTCCATTTCAGTATTTGACCTTTTATCAATTTTGTCAGGTATGCTTAAACCTTTATATTAAAATATTGTTTTCTTTGTTTGTAGATCGACCAGGATTTCTCGATGATGTTTGGTGACGAAGTTTCTCAAAGTGGTCAACTTTCTTCAAGCCAAAAATCATCGCAGACTGCAAGTCTTTAAAGAATATAGATGAGTTGCTGTCAGCAACTGAACCCGAACCTGAAGACAACAACGGTCAGTATAAAAAGTTTTGCTAAAATATATATTTCAATGTTATACTAATTATACTAAATAAATACATATATTTTTTATGCCTTTAGGATGGGACAGCGATATGTCCTCAATCCTTTTGCTGCTGCATCTGCTCCCTCCAACTTCAAGGGGCCAGAAAAAAACTGCCAAGATCAGTTCAGCTCAAGCAACCAGCCATCTTGTTAGATATCTTAAGGTATGCAAAAGTTCCTTTTTAAACATTATAGATCTGAATGTACACCAAGAATCTCGGAATGGATCTTGGTATTCTGAGACAATTGTCAGAATTGGCAGCTTTTGATGAACTGTTCAAAGCTCACTACGTCTTCAGTCTCTCATATGACGAAGCTCTCTGTAATTTCTACACATTTATCCAAACTACTATTTATAACATCGATGTCGGAAGAGCAAAGGAAAGCCCCCGTGTTAAAGAAGTTCGAGCACGACTGCTGCAGCGTGATGCTGTAACCGATAAACAGCCTTGAAGATGTTGACATGTTTTGTATGTAAAACTAACCACAAAACCTGTATGGTTCTTTGTCAACATTTAAAATTCCAACATGGTTTATATCCTGGTAAAAAGTTGCGTTTAAAATGTGGAGAGCTACGTTGCCCATTATCATTTTGTACTTATAGTGGCTTCCGAAAGCACCTCAGCAAGGTGCATAGTCAGATTGATCAAGAGATTGACATTGTTCATGGTGTTTCTACTTCTTGTACTTGTGAGGCGGAATGTTCAAATGATCGCCCAACTTTTGTTGCCACTTTGCAAAACTCACAAAGCTCTGTTGATACAAGTCAACTATTGTCAATGTGTGGATCAATTGTTGCGCATTCGCAAGCATCGGGTATCTCTGAAAGTGCTGTACAAACAATTGTTTGTTCAATGGAAGAAGTTGTCAATGATGTTAAGAGTCAGGCACAAAATGCAGTTCTTAAGACATTGTTTTCAGAAAGTACAGACACTACAGGATCCAGAATAGATGATTGTTTTGATCAATTAGGTAATCCTTTTTCAGAATTAAACACAGAGTCAAAAAGGCGTAAATATTATGAGGAAAAATGGGAAATAAATGAACCTAAAGAATGTGTCCTCGGGGTGAGACTGGGTTTGCGCAGAGATAGAATAACAAGGGTATACAGTCAGGTTCCTGTAACAGACAAGTGCATGTATGTACCCATTCTGGGTACACTTAAATCCATATTCAAAAATGATCAAGTAAGAGAAAGCTTTCTACAGGACAAACACAGTGAAAATGGCATTTACAAAGACATCAATGATGGGTCATATTGCCAAAACCATGCCCTATTCTCACAGCAAAAGCATGCTTTACAGATTCTACTATATTACGATGACTTTGAAACGGCTAACCCTCTTGGTTCCAAAAAGGGGATCCACAAACTAGGTTGTTTCTACTTTACTTTAAAAAATCTTCCACCCAAGTGTAACTCAGTTCTGATGAATGTACATCTTGCAGTTCTGTTTCACTCTGAAGATCTGAAAAAATACAGTTTTGATGTGATACTAAAGCCTGTTATTGATGACCTGAAGCTTTTAGAAACTGAAGGCCTAAAGCTTCCTTGTTTTGAACAACCATTGTTTGGCTCAGTCATTCAAGTAACGGGAGATAATTTGGCTTTAAATGGCTTGTTGGGCTTTGTAGAATCATTCAGCGCAACCCATTTCTGTAGATTTTGTTTAATCAGTAAGCAAGACATTCAATCTATATTTACTGAAGATCATCCTGGGTTAATTTTCCGTTCCAAAGAGCTTTATACTGAACAAGGCACTAAATGAAAATCCTGAACTGCGGTCAATATATGGTGTTAAAAAGTCATGTGTACTCAACTCCTTACAGTATTTCCATAGCACTGACAACTATGCTGTTGACATCATGCACGATCTGCTGGAGGGTGTGGTACAGTACGAACTTAAGCTGGTTTTTGAATACCTTGTTAAACAGGACTATATCTCTTTGAAAACATTGTCAGACAGGATACAGAGCTTTAATTATGGTTACACAGAGCGTAAAAACAAACCAAGTGGGGTCAAAATGGATGATAAGAACAAACACCTGGGTTTGAATGCCATCCAGTCATGGTGTCTCCTGCGTAACACTCCACTAATATTTGGTGATGTCATTGAAAAGAATAACAGTCACTGGAACTTTCTGCTGCTTCTGATTCAGATTGTCAATATAGTGTTCTCCTACACCATAACTGATGGAATGATATGTTACTTGAAACATCTGATCTGTGATCACCACACTCTGTTTAAAGCTTTGTTTCCTGACAAGAAGTTGATTCCCAAGCACCACTTGATGGTACACTATCCCAGATGCATTAAAAAAATTGGCCCTCTTATCCACATCTGGTGCATGCGATTTGAAGCTAAACACAATTTTTTTTTTTATGTGGCAAAAAATTTACGAATCTCACCAAATCATTAGTAAAACAACATCAGCGTCAATTGGCATTTAACTATGAAATTTATTGCTTTAGAAGGTTTGAATTTGGTCCTACATCATCCAAAGAAATCTGCAACTTGCAAGGTGTGGAAGAAATTAGTGAGACATTACATTTAGAAGCCTGTTCAAATGTTACAAGTACAAGGTGGGTCAGATATTACGGTACTGAGTACCAGGATGGGTTGTACATATGCACTGGATGTACCGATGATCTCCCTGTGTTAAAAAAGATCTGTGATATTATAATACATGAACAGCGTGCTTTCATAATATCCTGTAAAGTAGAAACAATGTACTATGATGGCCACTTAAATGCATACTGTATTGAAGACCAAATGAATGAGTTTTCTGTCATCTCTGTGAAAGAACTGACTTATTTTAGACCATTTGACAAGCAGTGCTCTAATGAGAATAGTCGAAGAGCGTACATAGTGCCTTATTGTTACATTTAGATAAATTGACAGTAATGAAAAAATATTAAGTAATGTTGATGAATTTGAAAAAATAAAACTGTTAAAGTAATCAACTTGTCATTCATATTTTTTATTGACCAAGATTTTTCATTATTGACATTTATATTAAATATGTGGGGGGGGGGGAGGGGGGAGTAACAGCAATAACACTTTATAGTGTTAATGAGGCAACTCCTTTATAGTATACAAATCACACTATAAGAGTTAATTAATTACTCCTGTGAGTGTTAATTTCTAACACTACCCACTGGTGTTGAGAAACTAACGCTTGAGTAGTGTTAAATTTCAACTATAAAAGAGTTAAAATTAACTATATAACAGTGTTAAAATGGCAACACTTTAAAAAGTGTTACATTGACACTGTGGAGTGTGGACCCCATGGGACACTTTAAAAGTGTTAAAATTAACTCCAATAGTGTTAATTTGAGTCTGTCGATTTTGCTGTGTAGGTTAACTTGTTTGAGGTGTGGATTAGGGATGGGCGAACGATGCCTTGTGAAGCTTTGGTGGTTTCTTCCGGATTGTGCCGGCCCAAAGAGCCGAACTATCGGCGCATTGAAAATGAACAGCGTCATATAGCAGCCGTTTAAACTGGCTGAATGAGGCGAAGTGGTTGTCTCCGACGGTAGACTACCCTACGTTATTTAATATTTTAATTAAGGCTACATGTGTTCATTTTTATCTGATATTAGTGCTCACACATTAAAATGTTGTGATACATCTGAAGGCCGTTAGAATTATATAATTTTCTCACAGTAAAAGTTAAAGAATATCTTCAGAGGTTCCCTGCACTGGGGCGCAAACTCGGGTAACCAGCCTCGCATTATCAATACGTTGTCGTACAACGCTTTAACCAGCTACACCACCGAAAAAGCCGTTACCTGTTGATGGGGGTGGACGGACTTTATACGATACGGTTTTTATATCAATTAAACTAGATTACACAGATGTTTTCTTATTCTTAACATTTGTGATATGTAGGCCTATTGTGAACTGGAGGGACTTTATTTTTACTAATTATTATTACTGTTGACAATGTTGACGAATCATCAACATTTGTTTTCTGGGCACTGTATAGACCTACCTAGTCCTATCATGTTACGTTTCATTTCAATAAAATAACACAACACTGTGTGCACGGATTTATAATTATTACAATACGGATTTGGCTAAATAATAATGACTGATGGAAGAAACTCGAGCGATGCCTGGTGCTGCTTCTCTGGCAATGTGAGATTTGTCTTTAACAAGAAGCGGTGGCTTCGTTCCTTCTATGGCTCTGGTTCAGAAGAGCGGCAAAACTTTGAACCAGTTTGTGACGTTTGAAGCATTGAACGTCATCTATCACGTGGTTTCGTAATTTAATACAAGCTCCAAAACACTTTTTCGAAACTGTGCGTATTGGTTTTGCGACACAAGCATCGATGCGTCAGTGCCATACGTCCCATCCCTAGTGTGGATTCTAGCTACATTTCTGTTATTCTCTCTTATAATCGAGCTAGCGCGATGGCTCTCCATAACTAAAAACGTTTCGACTTCTTTTCCACAATCGACCAAATTGGCCAAACAAGGTATGTACATTGAGCTTAAAGTGTACCTAATCTAGCTACATCGTTTTTATTTTAGCAAGTTTCACAGAAATCTGCAAAAATCGAGGCTCAAGACTGTCATAGCTGACCGTCACGAACAGCCAAACAGGGAATGGGGTAAGTGTTTGCTGCAGCTGGCGTTAATCCTACGAACAAATGCTTCGTAACTGGAAAGTTTTTACTTTTAATTGACGATATTGAACACAGATGTTAAGTAAATTGTCTTTACTCTAAATATCTTCTCAGTTTTCAATTTGAAGCAGTAAATCTAACACAGTAGGAATTCTCCCACGACATCCGCTCGCTCTGCTTTGACTAACAAATGTGTTTTCTCAGTCCACCATACATTAGACGAGCTAATTTTCAAGCACTTTCGATACAAGATACAGGCCATGTTAGAGTTTATATAATTGTGTGGGAAATGTAGAACAGCAGACAGATTTGAAATATGATCTTTTGTTATGGCCATTCTAGTGACACTACGACTGTCATCATACGGCAAAACCAGGTCACATAGCTAGCTACGTTTTTTCAGACATAATATTCGTTACCTAGCTACAAACAAATGCTTCGTAACTGAAGAGTATTTACTTTTTATTGGCGATATTGACAACAGAAGTTAAGGAACTTGTCTTTAATCAAAAGATGGTCTCCGTTTTCAATTTGAAGCAGTAGATATGGCTTACTGTAGAAAGTCTCCCATTGAATCCTCACTCTAGCTTCGCTTCGACCAAAGATGGACGACGATGACGACCATGCATGCATTATTCACGCCTACAGTACGGTGTTCTGTACAAATACCACTTTGACATACTTGATCCGCTGGCTAGATGTAACATGATCTTATCTACTACCCACAATAGTTCAGCCTTTTTGCAGCAGTAGTTTGATCAGAGTTAGAGTAGCTTTTGCAGTTGCACAACAAAGTCACGTAATGTGACGAGATTGAATTTAAAAGTATAAAAAAAACTCACCAGGGACAAGGACAACATCGGCAAACCTGCACCATGGATTATTATATTTATGTCATCTTTAAATTCAGTGTCTGGACAGGACTGGGTGTGCACACATGATTAGTTTCTCCTCCACCTTGAACCTGAAACCTAGATTCTAGGTTTGCTGACAATGACCATCCATTGCTACGTTACAAGAAACAAGAAACCAATCCGATTGGCCAACGCTCTTCATCACTATATAGAAAAACTGTTCCACTGTTCAAACTGTATTTCTGTTTTTACATCTTTCAATTATTAATACTTTTCAGAATCAGAATGGGTTTTATTCGCCAAGAAACTTCAAACAGACGTGGAAGTAGAAGTGCACCATCATTGTCTTTGGCAGGTTGAATTTCTTCAGCTGCCGTAGGAAGTACATCCTCTGTTGTGCTTTCTTGGTGAGGGAGCTGATGTTCAGTTCCAAATCGCGGAAGGACTCCAGTGTTGACTGGGGTTGCACAGGGTAATGGGGGTGACTGTCTTAAGAGCATTGAGCTCTAACATAACGCTTTAACATTTATGAAATTAAATAAGATACCCTTTTCATTTCACTCTTTTTTCTCCTTTGTCAACCGTAAGAAAATATTGCAATGCATGACTGACAGATATACCTTTAACACTGTCTCACCATTCTGGTTTCAAAGCAACTCTTTTTTCACCTTCATACTGCTGACATACTTTTGTCTGCTATAATATTGATAGAGCTACTAGTAACTGTTCTTATTTATGCAATATGGCAGCACAAAGCACTTAAAACATTAATAGGTTTAAATGTCACAAATTTACTTCCTTGCTGCTCACTACATGTTTAAGCTACCTACTCCATTCAAACATCAATGTGTTCTATTGACCAGCTGTTTACAGCTTTAAACCCCCCATCTTTCTATATTTTGAAATGGTCATGTTTTAAAATCAATGGAAGTCAATGAAACATAGGTTGCTAGGCTTGTTAAACTGCTCCGTTCATCGAGTCACGCGCTCAACCTGAAACTTAACAAGCCAACTGTCATTTTCAAGCAGTTGCTACAGTTGACTCGACAGGTAAGTCCAGTTATTTTGCTTGAAAGGTTGGTAAACATTGCTAATAGATATTAAAAAATATTATACGAAATGATGTTTACCTTGGGGTAGGCTATTTAAGTATTTACAGGAGTACCTCTAGTACTACCAACTGGCTATCTAGAAAGCGTACGTTTTAACACAGCTAGCTAGCTAGCTAGCTAACTGTTATAACCAGACTACCGTAGCTAGCTCGAGCGCGACAGTAATGAGCATTCTTGTTAGCTAGGTAGCTAACCATGGTCTGCTGTTCTAGCTGAAAAATTATGACTCTGAGTCAATGGGTGGAAATCATTTCTGAAAACAATCTTCTCTCTTACAGTGCTTGTCCAAGTGACTGCTGTACGCCTCACTGACTTGTGGTGAGTTTTCTTATGCTCTGACTTACTGTACTGTAGTAACGATAAAATAAACCAAATTGGCATTAGTGCTGTACAGTAAGCCGGGGAGCCCATTATAGGTCGGCTAGCTCTCGACACTCGGAATGTAAATGGAGTTAGCTTATACTCCAAATATAAAACGTTATGTCACAGCATTGTACTTTAATATTTAAATAGACACCTACAGCATATCTAAACATCCCTGCTTAGAAATCAAATCCTTATATGTCGTCAACGTCAGAGTTTGAATCGTCGGTAATGGGTCACATCCAAACACTTTCACAATAGACAATGACTTTAATATGAATTCCCTTCTTTTAACGGCAGATACTCATCGTGGTGACCGTCCTACATTGACCTGTGGTGAGTTCGCATAGACACACAAATGCTGCCATTACATTTATCTTTCTATGAAGACGACGATGACATTGAAATACATTTCCTTTTCTTAACAGTAGACACTCGCTCTCCAGGCAGATATTTCTTCTCAAGAACTGGTAAGTTGATTTTTTGAGGGTTTATTTTTTTCCTTAACATTATGTACAATGAGCTATTATGATTAATGTACAAAAATGTTTCAGACACATACAGCTCTGAAATTGTGTTGAAAATGTTATACACACATTACTCTAAATGGGCGGTAATATTTCATTTGTGTACAGCTTTATGAACTAGATGTTCAACTATTTTTTTTATGGTTCTGTCAACTAAATTACTTCATTTCTTTGGTAGGTCTGTCCTGGGAGAGAGGAAGCTGTGTGCCTTGGGTGTGTTGGTCTCACCCCCACCAAATTATCGGTGTTGGTTTGAAAAAACCTCACCTTGAACTGAAATAAATCTCTTGGTTTGGGTTTTCTTTAAACCTCACCTTGCCAGAATATTTTTCTTGAAATACGAGAATTATAAATCAACTTGAAATACCAGAATTATAACAACAACTTGAAAGATCTGAATCTCTCTTGGTTTGGGTTTTCTTTAAACCTCACCTTGCCAGAAAAATCATTTCTTGAAATACCAGAATTATAACAACAACTTGAAAGATCTGAATTATCATTGTTGGTTGAAGAAAAAATTCACTGTGTCCAACTGTAAGCATTTGGGTGATAGTGTTTAACTACACACCCCACACAAGTTTAAGAACCATCTTTGAATACTACTGATATATATATTTGTATATTGCTGAATTCAAAACAACTTCATATATATATACACACACACACACAAACTTTATTACTGCAGGCTTGACAACTGTTTAACTTGTTTCTGTGAAATTCCCTGAAAGCATTTTAGAAATATCCGACCTTCATCTTTGAGTAAATTATTGTCTTTAGTTTTTTTTGTGAATTATAGAATATTGGTTCTTTACTGTTTTGCTGTAGTTGTACTAATACATCTGATTGTAACTCAAGTGTTTTGTTATTGTAATCACTTATCGAAATATTAAAGAGAACATTAAACATTAAAAAGAAAACTGCTGGTTTACCATTTGTAATTAATCTCCTGCACAAAAATGCAGAGGAAAGGAAAAAGATCTGCAGCCGCAAAGCAGGGCTGCACGAAGTTGGATCTCACAACTGTAAACATGCCAGATTTACAGAATCAGATGCAAGGTCCTTGGAACAGACAACAGGTGGTACAGCACACTCACATTGAAAATGCAGAAAACACCCACAGACTGGATGTTGTAAGTGTTCAAGCTTCCCACAGTCAAAGTGATAATAAATACGGTTCTTTCTCCAATAATCAACAGTGCACTTGTAATGCGCTAACATTTCTTGTCCATCACTTTGAGAATGAGCATCTGCAAGGACCGGACCTTGATGATATATTAAAGAAAGGTGACGCCATGTACAGAGAGGTTAAGAAAAAGGGAGTCAGATGGCTGAGTGGTGAGGGAGTCGGGCTAGTAATCTGAAGGTTGCCAGTTCGATTCCCAGCTGTGCCAAATGACGTTGTGTCCTTGGGCAAGGCACTTCACCCTACTTGCTCCGGGGGGAATGTCCCTGTACTTGCTGTAAGTCGCTCTGGATAAGAGCGTCTGCTAAATGACTAAATGTAAATGTAAAAAGCTGATGAAAGAGGGAAAACTTGTATCTAATTATTTGGCATTTGATGAACTTCCATGCAGAGTAACGACTGATGGACATCGGTACATTGTATTAAAATCACCTGTTATGAATGGTTACATGAGAGCTTCTGCCCCGAGTAAAGAGATGGAGGAGTGGTACCTTAATCTTTCAACAAGACTTGAGTCTTTGGCATCAGGTGCTAACTATGTATTGCTCACACTGGCTTCAAACACCATTGCTCTGTTCAGAGACAGCTCTGGAAGGTATGGAATCTTTGATCCTCACTCAAGAACGCCAGAGGGGTTTGCATGTCTGAATGGTACGGCCATAATGCTCACTTTCAAACATTTAGGTGAAATGATCGATAGGATCCACACAATGTTTTCAGATGTGTCTGATGTCAGCAGCTATGATTTCAAGCCACTTTCCTTCCAGAGCGTAATAAGCTACGCAAATGACAACCAAGACATACACGTATCCAATCCTCAGAGTCCTGCGATTGAAGATACATCTAATCCTCAGGAGCTGTGCATCAACTGTGATGAACCTCCAACATTGAACCCCCTCAAGAAATTGAGCAAAGAGAAGAGAATTAAGACAATGAAAAAACAGAGAGAACAACAAAGAAATGAGTCAAGGAAGCAGAAATGTAGACAAAAATATGCAGATTCCGCATTTAAACAGCAGAATTTTTTTTTGAGTCTGCTAAATATAAAAACAAACTGCTGCATGATAGGAACAAATATGCAAGTTGTCTTAAGTACAGAGTGAAAAAACAACAGTCAGTACTTCATAGATATTCACATGACATACAATACCGTTCAAAACAGAAATCTTGTGCCACAGACCGCTATAGTCAAGATGAGGCATTCAGAAGGAAACTGAAATCTCGTGTCACAGACCGCTATAGTCAAGATGAGGCATTCAGAAGGAAACTGAAATCTCGTGTCACAGACCGCTATAGTCAAGATGAGGCATTCAGAAGGAAACTGAAATCTCGTGTCACAGACCGCTATAGTCAAAATGAGGCATTCAGAAGGAAACTGAAATCTCGTGTCACAGACCGCTATAGTCAAGATGAGGTATTCAGAATGAAACTGAAATCCTATATCACATCTCAATATGCAAATGACATGCAATACAGAGAAAAACAAAAACTGTACATTCTTAACCGGTATAGAAAAGACACACATTTCAAACACAATCACGTTAAACGTTGCACACTTCGTTCAAATTACAGATATGTTAATGAACCATTTTATAGAATGTTGCACAAAATGAGGTGTGCGGTACACATACGAAGAAAATACCAAAGGCACGTACACATCAACCCACAACTGACAAATGAAAATCAAACCCCAGTGGTTCAAGTGGAAGAGGTTAATGCAACAAGCTATATCTTCCTTCAAGTTAAAGACACAAAATGGGCCCACTTATGTTTGCACAGTTTGTCACAGAGCCTTGTTTCCAGATCAAGTAAGGGTATGCAAACGTGAAAGCTATCAAAAGAATCCAGACATGGTATCAGTTTGCTTGACTGGTAAATATTTTCATGTTTGCACTGAAACATGCGCTGATCTTGAGCAATGTACTGTTCCTGAGAGGAGAGAAGAATGGGTCTGTCATAGCTGTCATGAAAATCTTAAGGTGGGAAACATGCCGGTCATAGCTGTGGTGAACAAGTTAGAGCTGTCACCCATTCCCTCTGAACTCTTTGATCTAAACATACTTGAGAGACACATTATAGCCAAGCACATCCCATTTGCTAAAATCATCACCCTTCCCAAAGGACAACAGAGAGCAATTCATGGTGCTGTGGTTTGTGTACCTTCAGAGGTGGAAACGACTGTAAACTGTTTACCAAGACCAAATAGCCAAAGTCAGCTGATGAAAGTGAAGTTAAAAAGACGCCTGAGCTATAAAGGTCATTATCAGTTCCAGACACTGAACATGAAGAAAGTTTTGACAGCCATTTTGAAGCTTAAAGACATTCATTCCGAGTACAAGGACATATCTGTTAGAGATGATGCCGCCTCTTGTGATCCAACCATTGACAGCATGGCACAAGGTAATTTTGTCAATGACACAAGCGATCTGATGGACACTGATAGCAGGGATGAAACAAGTAACACAGAAGAACATGGACAAGATGATCTGGAACTTAACTCAGACAAAGAAGGGAATAACCAGACAACTGGTGTTGTATTAGACACATGTTTGCAACCAGCTGACATTGGACAAGAGATATTAAGTTACAGTGACGGTGTATTTTGTGTTGCCCCTGCCGAAGGAAATAGCCCTGTAAGCTTTTTCAGAGTTCCAAAATTGGAGGCTATGGCTTTCCCAGTTCAGTTCCCTACTGGAGAGAACACATTAGATGAGCTCAACCGAATGAAAAAATTATCACCGAGCAGATATTTCAACTCTAGGCTCTTCTGTGTTGACAATCGTTTTGCCAGGGACACAAATTACATTTTCTTTGCACAGTTTGTGACAGAGATTCACATGGCTTCTTCCAGTATGAGCATACAGCTCCGCAAAGGGAAAGTAAGAACCAGAGATGGACGCAGAATATGCAACAGATTGCTGCAAGACAAACGCGAGGTTCAAAGATTGGTGCAAAACAAAGATGCAACCAGATTCATGATGCCACTGAGAGGGACTCCAGCCTATTGGGATAAAACCCTGAAAGATCTTTTTGCTATGCTCAGGCAACTGGGAACTCTGACCTTTTTCTGTACGTTTATCCCTGTGCCCAAAAAGCCAAGGCCAACAGGACATAATGACTACAGACCCGTCGCCCTGACCTCTGTGGTAATGAAGTCTTTTGAGCGCCTGGTGCTGGCACACCTTAAATCCATCACTGACCCTCTACTGGACCCCCTGCAGTTTGCCTACAGAGCCAACAGGTCTGTGGACGATGCAGTTAACATGGCCCTCCACTTCACCCTACAGCACCTGGACTCCCCAGCATCCTATGCCAGGATCCTGTTTGTGGACTTCAGCTCTGCCTTCAACACCATCATCCCCGCCCTGCTTCAGGACAAGCTCTCCCAGCTGAACGTGCCTGATTCCACCTGCAGGTGGATCACAGACTTCCTGTCTGACAGGAAGCAGTGCGTTAAGCTGGGAACACAAGTCTCTGACTCCCGGTCCATCAGCACCGGATCACCTCAGGGCTGCGTCCTTTCTACTCTGCTCTTCTCCCTGTACACCAACAGTTGCACCTCCAGTCATCCGTCCGTCAAACTCCTGAAGTTTGCGGACGACACCACCCTTATTGGGCTCATCTCTGGTGGAGACGAGTCTGATTATAGGTGGGAAGCGGCCAACCTGGTGACCTGGTGCAGCCAGAACAACTTAGAGCTCAATGCTCTTAAGACAGTGGAGATGGTTGTGGACTTCAGGAGGAACACAGCCCCACTCACCCCCATCACCCTGTGTGACTCCCCAGTCAACACTGTGGAGTCCTTCCGCTTCCTGGGCACTATCCTCTCCCAGGACCTCAAGTGGGAACTGAACATCAGCTCCCTCATCAAGAAAGCACAACAGAGGATGTACTTCCTTCGGCAGCTGAAGAAGTTCAACCTGCCAAAGACAATGATGGTGCACTTCTACTCAGCCATCATTGAGTCCATCCTCACCTCCTCCATCACCGTCTGGTACGCTGCTGCCACTGCCACGGACAAGAGCAGACTGCAGCGTATCATCCGTACTGCTGAGAAGGTGATTGGCTGCAATCTGCCTACCCTCGAGGACCTGCACACCTCGAGGACCCTGAGGCGAGCGAGGAAGATTGTGGCCGACTCCTCCCACCCTGGACACTCCCTGTTTCAGTCACTCCCCTTCGGCAGAAGGCTGCGGTCTATCAGGACCAATACCTCACGCCACAAAAACACTTTCTTCCCTTCTGCTGTTGGCCTCTTCAACAAGGCCAAGGGACCACACTGACTCAAATGACTTATTGCTTAAAACACTCTGCTTTTGCACTGCACCACAACATGGTATCTTGTACATTTGTATTTTTTGTAATATTTGTATTTTTGTATTTTTATATTGTAATTTACGGCAACTTATATTTATTCCACTTAGTACTGCTAGTTTATGTACCCTTAGTATAGTTAGTCCACATATTTAAATTTTAGGTATATGTTTATTGTATGCACCTTCCTGCCAAAGCAAATTCCTTGTCTGTGCAAACTTTCATGGCGAATAAATCCCTTTCTGATTCTGATTCTGATTAGTGCAGCAGAAATGAGATGGCCAGAAGTGATAACAGCAATAAAGGCACAGCAAGGTGAACAAGTTAACTTTTCAGAACTAGACTGGTCCACAAAATGTGACATACTGAGAAGCAACCCAGTGACAACCATGCGCATTTTTGAAAAACGCGTTGAGGCTTTAATGAGAGACCTGCTCATGTCACCTGCACAGCCCCTGGGACACTTGGTTGACTATTTTTACCGTGTTGAGTACCAAGCAAGAGGGAGCCCTCATATTCATATGTTGGTATGGATTCAAAATGCACCGGTATTCGAGGAGAACTCTGATCAGGAGGTTTGTGAATTTGTCGATAGGCACATAACATGTCAGCTGCCGAACCCCAACACTGATCCAGAACTTTACAAAATTGTAACGGAAGTACAGACTCACAGCAAAAATCACTCTTGTAAAAAAAAAACTCTTGTAAAAAAGGTAATAAACACTGTAGGTTCGGATTTCCTAAACCTCCTGTGAAGAAAACCATGATCACCCGACCGTTGTTAGCGGATGTCAGAGAAGCAAGTGGCGAGGCTGAATCGAGTGCTGAATCGATCATGACCCCAGACAATGCCAAAATGAAGTTAAAACCAGTGTGGGATTTGTTGACAGACCCTAACCAATCCTTTGAAAACACTGCACAGCTGCTTGCACAGTGCAACTTGAGATATGACGAATACGAACAATGTGTAGAGTCTCTGACCAACTCCAGCGTGGTTGTCATGAAGCGTGATCCAAAGGACTGTTGAGTGAATGGATATAATCCACACTTGCTAAGAGCATGGAATGCCAACATGGACATCCAATACATATTGAATCCCTACTGCTGTGTCATGTACATTCTATCCTACATTTCAAAGGCTGAACACGAGATGAGTGAATACCTCAAAACCATAATGAAAGACATGAGTCAAGCCGACACAACTGGCCGTGAAGAAATTAAACAGATCATGCAGGCATACTCTAAAAACAGAGAGGTCAGTGCTCAAGAGGCCGTTGCCCGCGTATGCAGTTTGAAGCTTAAGATGTGTACACGAAGTGTTGTGTTCATACCGACGGATGTCAATGCGCTAAAAATGAGTCTTCCGATGAGCAGTCTACATAACAAAACACCTGATTCTGAGGATGTGTGGATGTCGGGGTTGACAGATAAATACAAAGCTAGGCCAGAAGGCATTGAATTTGAAACCATGTGCATGGCAGAGTTTGCTTCAACCTACAGGATAATCTACTCAAGACAAAGGAACGGTAAAAATGTATTGTCCCTTCTAAATGACATGGGAGCCATTCAAAAACGAACACACGGGAAACCCGCAATCATCAGATATGCACGTTTTTCACAGCAGAAGCACAACACTGGCTCCAGCAACAGAGTTGGTTCGGTTGGAAAGCATTGCAGAATGGGAGGAAGTACACCCTGACGAACATAACGAACAAGATGATGTTCCCGAATATAGCGCTAATGCCACAGATATAGGAAGTAGTACCGCAGCAATGGAAGTTCCTCAAATAAACCCAGCAGTAATGCGAAAGATGTACCAAAGCCTGAACCAGACACAAGCCAGTGTATTCTATACAGTCCGAGACTGGTGCACAAAACGCGTTTGTGGTCAAAATCCTGATCAGTTTTCCAACTTTGTAACGGGTGGCGCTGGCACTGGCAAATCACACCTTATCAAGTGCATCCACACAGAGGCATCAAAGATACTCTGCAAACTCCCCCGAGTCCTTGAGGAAAGTGACATGTCTATGCCCACTGTTTTGTTGACTGCTTTTACTGGCACCGCAGCCTTCAACATTTCAGGCAAAACTCTGCATTCCATCCTTAAACTACCTCGATCTTTAAAGCCTCCATACCAAGGACTTGGAAATTGCTTTGATGAAGTGAGGGCAACACTGTCAAATGCAGAGATAATCATCATTGATGAGGTGTCAATGGTTTCAAAACCTCTTTTTGCATATGTGAATTGGAGGCTACAGCAAATCAAAGGGAGCAATAAGCCTTTTGGAGGTATTTCTGTACTAGCAGTGGGAGACTTCTATCAGGTGCCACCTCTTGGAAAGGCTAAACCTTTGTGTGTATTTGAGGAGCACATCCTTGACTTCTGGCAAGACCCCTTTCAGATGATCACTCTTACAGAAATTATGCGACAGAGAGAGGATGTTGCTTTTGCAGAACTGTTGAACAGAATCGTACTAAACAAAAGAAGGATGCTTTATCAGTGGCAGACAAAGAACTAATTTTCCAGGCTGTGATTGACTCTACAGATTTATCAAAGGATGTACTGCATATTTTTCCTACCAACAAGGAGGTTAAAGAATATATTGTGCTTATTAAAGTTATGTATTGTGCTTATTAAAGTTATGAACTTAGAAGTGTGCCCAGGCTTAAACATTGGGTCTCACACTGAGTGTGGGAAGCAGGCTGTTCTTTGTGTCTCTATCTTTTCATTTTCAGAAACAACCTTGAGTCTGGGTGGAGACGGCACCCGAGCAGGTGGGACGCGGAGGCAAGAACAACTCCCTGATGCACGAGAGAACAAGCTCAACCCTCTTTTCATCTTTCTGTTTTAATTGCACTGTATAAATATATGCTGGGGAGGGACAGATAGCCAGTTGGACTTCGTGAACCAGCCCAAACTCTGTTGCGGGTAGGGAAACGTAGACAACCCCAGAGCTCTGTACTTGTTGATTTCCAACTGCTGCATTAAAGCTGATATTATCGGACCTCTGCGACTCCAGACCACTCTAGAACACAGATTTGTGTCATTGAATACCATCATTACATATTGGAATAGACACATAGAGATTTGAATCCTTCAACTGGTGACCCCGACGCTGAAAAGAGGGAGTCCAGAGGGTTCCGGCCCGACCGACGGATCGGGAGAAAGACCCATACACCGGTGCGAGGAGACAGACGTAATCGTCAGAGGCCTCAACATAAAAAAAGGTAAGCAGACACCTGTTAATTCAAAGTACTGCTATTCGGAACTGAGAACCAAATTTAGACGATTACTATGTTTCATCGTACCTAATCAGACCAACAGTGGTGGGAAATCAACCGTTTTTGTGTTTTGTCCTTGTCCCAAGGGGAGGTTAGAGTCCTCTCCAGGGGTTAGAGTCCCTAAATTCGTTGTCTTGTCCAAGGGGAGGTTAGAGTCCTCTCCAGGGGTTAGAGTCCCTAAATTTGTTGTCTTTGTCCAAGGGGAGGTTAGAGTCCTCTCCAGGGGTTAGAGTCCCTAAACTCGTTGTCTTTGTCCAAGGGGAGGTTAGAGTCCTCTCCAGGGGTTAGAGTCCCTAAACTCGTTGTCTTGTCCAAGGGGAGGTTAGAGTCCTCTCCAGGGGTTAGAGTCCCTAAACTCGTTGTCTTGTCCAAGGGGAGGTTAGAGTCCTCTCCAGGGATTAGAGTCCCTAAATTCGTTGTCTTGTCCAAGGGGAGGTTAGAGTCCTCTCCAGGGGTTAGAGTCCCTAAATTCGTTGTCTTGTCCAAGGGGAGGTTAGAGTCCTCTCCAGGGGTTAGAGTCCCTAAACTCGTTGTCTTGTCCAAGGGGAGGTTAGAGTCCTCTCCAAGGGTTAGAATCCCTGAACACTGTCTATTTGTGTGGAGTCAGATTGAGTTTAATAAAAATAGAGAGGAGTGTGGTGTGTTTTTTCCTTTGACCAAGAAGTTAAAGAAATCCCGAGGAGAGTTGGAGAAAGGTGGGGGCTAAAAGAGTCAGTTACGTTGAGATCTTACAAAGGTTATCCCAGAGGGTATACCCCTGGTTTATAAATAGGTTCTAATACAATTGGAAGAGTTATACTAGAGCAAAATTAAGTGAATAGACGGTAAACGCTAAACAGCTGTGTTGGTCAAAGAATGGTTTGAGGAAATGTATGTGAAAAATTATGAGGAAGCAATTGGAAAGTTACATAAAGGATTGGTTTAGAGAGGATCATGGAAGGTTATGAAATAAAACAAGAACGTTTTGTGGATGTGAAGAGATGATTGGTTTAAACACTGATGTTTTGAAGAGGAAACTATGAATATACTTTGAAGGTATATGGGATAACATTTTAAGTCAAAATAGTAAAATCTAGGGTTTTTAAGAGTTTTGATAAAGGTATTAGATATAATTTGGTTAAAAATGAGAAAGAGAAAATAACTACATGTACTTTTATTTGGAGTTTAATTGTAATTTGGTTTTAAGTTTTATTTGAGAGTTTTATCAGAGCCTGGCATACTGTTTGGGATAAACAGTTAGGCTGTGATAATGTTGTATTATGAAGAGGGTTATTATAACATTCAGTTCTGAAATAATTTGGGAAGACTCATCAAGTCTGATAAATTGTGGTTATGATGGTTTGAGCTAATTGGCTCGTTTTGAACTGCAGCAAAACGAGTTATGAAGTTCTACCTATCCGACCTTTATAGAAAATATAGTTGGGAAAAATGTTTGGTTAATAGCTACATTAAGAACATTATTTGGTTTATATTTAATTTAAGAAGCATACGGATTCTGGTTTGGCATAATGAAAATTGCTTTGATCATATCTTTGATAAAAAGAGCTGTGATTTGGTAAAATAAAGAATCTAAAACAATATTGGTCTTAAACTTAACTGTTTTAAAAGACAGAAAAGGTTTTTTGGAGTGAAAGAAATTAGACTAACAGTTGATTTTCTAAAGAAGGGAACAAAGAAACAGATTGTCATTTCTAGGCATGACTAATAGGAGTTGAATATCAAATGATGATGTATGGTCTTATTAGATGCTGTTACATGTGTTTGCTCAACAATAAGAAAACTGAAGGGTCAATACTGCCTGGTAATTATAGATATGTTTACAGTGGATTGAAATCTTTCCCAGTCCTGTACCAGATGCATTAACAACATTTGAATTGAATTATGGAAGATCATAATTCCACAACTTAAACCTAATGCTCACGAGAAAAGAGATGTCTTCTGCTAAATTCTGTTCCAGGTGAAGCAGTAAACCAAAGAGTGGAGGAGTCAAACGAGGAGATTGGGTATTGATTAAAGTTATCAATGAAAGGAGGGATCTTATGATCTTATTTCTGGTTTTTCTATTTGTTTCGAATTTATTTTATTTTATTACAATTCTAAAAGCTTGGCTAAAGTTGTATGTATGTGGTGAAGGGGGCCTGTGAGCATGTCCAGGTCTGCCGTGGATACATGGATGTCGAATGTCCACTCTGTGGAGTGACGGTGGGTTTTCCCCTATATCATCATTAGGGTTTTCCCAGTGTGTCCACACCACTTGGCCATAACGCTGCATAGTCTCATCATTATTGTTGATTTGTATGTCAACATTGTGTAATCGGTAATGGGATATTTTTTACATTTGGGTTTGTTGTCACACCTTACTGTTCACATCTCATTTGACTCAGTTACTGCTTGATCATGGGAGATAAGGTGATGCTGGGACTGTAACTCTTTTCTGCTTCAGGACGAGTCAGACCGGCGGGTCTGACTACCTAACCCCTGTTCTAAGGCCCCATTCCCCTGGAGACCCTGCCCCACCTGCCCCAATACATCATCCGATGTTCGGGGAAGCCTGTTGTACATTTATGGACAGGACCATTCAAGGTCATCGAGAGAACCTTGCACGCCCTAAGGGTGCTGGGGAAAGGAAGTACGTGGTACCAGTGGAGCATGTGTTGTGCTGCTCCAAAATCCAGTTGTACGTTGCAGGAGTTGGTGGAGAAGGGCCAGTGAACCTTTTGCTATTGCTACGAATGTGAGAGTCCGGAAAAGAGGGTTACGACTAGGCCAAGAGTGATACTGCTTGACCACACTAGAATTGTACTGGACTAAGAAGGTTTCCGCTATTTTACTTAAGAGTGTGCTATATCAATATCAACATGACTGTTGCTGTATCCCATGTATCAGGTCTCTGTGTAACAGGATCATTGTCTCGGCTGAGGATAACCCGACGACGGGGTTCCAAATGCCGTTGCTGGGGCTGGCTGACCAGGACGAGGAGGCAGTGGTTGGTCCAGGCTATGTTGATTGATCTCTGGTGTTTTCAGAGATCAAAAGAGGGATTAAAGAATATATTGTGCTTATTAAAGTTATGTATTGTGCTTATTAAAGTTATGAACTTAGAAGTGTGCCCAGGCTTAAACATTGGGTCTCACACTGAGTGTGGGAAGCAAGCTGTTCTTTGTGTCTCTATCTTTTCATTTTCAGAAACAACCTTGAGTCTGGGTGGAGACGGCACCCGAGCAGGTGGGACGCGGAGGCAAGAACAACTCCCTGATGCACGAGAGAACAAGCTCAACCCTCTTTTCATCTTTCTGTTTTAATTGCACTGTATAAATATATGCTGGGGAGGGACAGATAGCCAGTTGGACTTCGTGAACCAGCCCAAACTCTGTTGCGGGTAGGGAAACGTAGACAACCCCAGAGCTCTGTACTTGTTGATTTCCAACTGCTGCATTAAAGCTGATATTATCGGACCTCTGCGACTCCAGACCACTCTTTCTAGAACACAGATTTGTGTCATTGAATACCATCATTACATATTGGAATAGACACATAGAGATTTGAATCCTTCAAGGTGGACCAACACAATTCAGCCATCCTTTCTGCTCTACATACTGAAATTGTAAACATTGACGCAGAGGATTACAAAAACTATCCACAAACAGCCAGATGCAGAGACAAGCTTCACCATTTAAAGGTCACAAAGGAGACACACTACAAACTGCAATTGGTGTTCGTGCAATGCTCACCAGAAACATAGATGTGGAGGATGGATTGGTGAACGGCTCATTTGGCAAGATATGTAGAATAGTTACCCGTGTCCAAGATGGCAAGACTGTTGTACAAATGATTGGTTTAGAACTTGACCATTCGGGCGCTGGGCAGAGACACCGCAATAAAATACCTGGGGAACCTGAGAACTTGGTGTACATTGAAAGAACAGAGGAAAGATTGAGAAGAAATGGTGTGGTTCGTCGTCAGTTCTCCATGAAACTAGCATTTGCATGCACTATACACAAGGTTCAAGGGATGACAACCACGTCTGCAGTTGTGTCATGTAAGCGTATTTTTGAACCTGGTATGGCATATGTAGCACTCAGCCGAACAACCTCACTTGGTGGATTGCGCATCACTGATTTTGATGAAAAGAAAATATATGCCGATCCTGACATCTCAACCACTTTGGAGAGCATGAGAAGAGCCACGATGGACAACGTTATGCCACTTTTAAAGGATGCAAAAACAACCAGCCAGACACCAAAGCTAACCGTCATTCACCACAATACAGAGGGACTCCAATCTCATATCAATGATGTCAAGAGTCATCATGAACTGCTCCTTGCCGACGTTTTGTGTTTCACAGAAACTCACTTGTCAGGATCTGTTGTTGCTGAGAATCTCCAACTAGATGGCTATATGATGTTTAAGCGCCACAGGCATTTGTCCAACAGAAATGGTGGCGGAGTAGCTATGTATGATAAAAACCACCTCAAAGCACATGTCGTGCAATACATGCAGAGTGTAACCGACCTAGAGTTTCTTGTCCTTAAAGTGGAATCCCCTGTAAGGGCATTAATTGCAACTGTTTACAGACCCCCAGATTACAGCCTGACTCAATTCTTGCCAAACCTGCGTAACCTCTTGGACTCTATGGAGATTTTGGATCACCACCCAGTCATTGTCTGTGGAGACTTCAATGAGGACCTGTTGGCCAACACAAGCAAGCCCATCTCAGACTTGTTACATAGTAGAGGGTTCACACAGCTGATCCAATCTGCCACCACTGAGAAAAATACACTGCTTGATCACATTTCTATTTCCAGACCACAGCATTTGGTCCATTCAGGTGTTTTGCAGACCTACTACAGTTATCACAACCCTGTCTACTGTGTCATGTCCTCTAACAGTTCATAAAGGTATCAGCTGAGTTTATAGAAAAATGTAAAGTACACTCTTGCACTTTTGAGGTTGATGTTGTTTAATTGTAATTTGTACAAAAGTACAAGATACAAATGTGTAAAGTAGTACAAATTACAATGTGTCTTATTCTGGTACACTAAAAAAATATCACTTGCCACAATCATGTTTTCTGTCTACATTCCTCCAACAGGTCTTAGAATTGTCAGGTAAGACCAACATCCACTGAGAATCATGTATTTTTGAACAATACCACATTTTTGTTAATCTGGGATCATGTAGCTGCTAATGTAAAGAAAACCTAATCATCTGGTTAAAATGCACTGTATCCATTGTTCAATATATATATTGTTGCACAATATATATAATATACATTTTCAATCCATTTTTAGGGTCATTTTAAGTGTTCACAGTATTGGATAATATTATGGGTCATATAGTTTTCCAGGTAACCATGTTCTGTTTAGCAATATTTTAACACATTTTGGCCTGTGCATTTATCAGGGTGGGTTTGGGTCAGGGTTGATAAAATGCACAGGCCAAAACTCTTGTCAGCAGCTGTGTACAGCATTGTACACAGCTGCTGTACACAGCTGCTGACGTTTAGTGTAGCAGACATACATCAGAAAGTATGTGTTCTAGATGTCATACTTTCTGATGTACGGATATTACTACCAGCTGAAACCCCACACTTCCATCCCCATTCATTTCATTTTAATTCTCCTGTGTCCTCTGTAATGTTAAGTTTCCTTTCTGATGGACAGGAGACACAGTCCTCCTGTGTCCTCTAATGTTAAGTTTCCTTTCTGATGGACAGGAGACACAGTCCTCTTGTGTCTTCTAATGTTAAGTTTCCTTTCTGATGGACAGGAGACACAGTCCTCCTGTGTTCTCTGCAATGTTAAGTTTCCTTTGTAATGGACAGGAGACACAGTTCTTGTGTGTCCTCTGTAATATTAAATTTCCTTTCGGATGGACAGAAGACACAGTCCTCCTGTGAGTAATATGTAAGGACCCGTGCTGGTCTTGGCCTGGATCACTATCTTAACTGTTCATCAACAGTGGACACATCACTGCTGGACCACAGAGACACGTGTTCTCCCTGCCAGTGTCGAGGTTTCTTCACAACAGATAATAAGGTATTGTTTTCTTATTTCATTTTATATGTGATTCCCAATGTTTTGTTTTAATTCTGTTTTCATTCATGTATTAATGTTGTATCAATGCAATCATTTTAATAACACTAATTGTACATCTAATATAACATTGTAATATTAACTTGTTCCTTCAGGTCTTCCTCCTCTGTGATCCCTCCACTTCACAGTGAAGACACTCAGGACTGCAGAGGGCTAAACACATTAAAGAAGCAGAACATCATGCAGCCGTATTCAGTTGTACTGGACATACATGTTGATCTGCCCTGCAGCAGAAAAGAAGGTATTTCATTATTGTGAATTATAAACCTTTTTAGCAAGTTTAGTTTCAGACTTTAGTTTATAACACTAACTTCCTGTTTTCTCTTGTCAGGACCAGCTCTGTCCTACCCTCCATCTCCATTTGTGCATCCATTGCTGTGCACTGTTGAGTTCAGTAGAGACTAACTACAGTTGGTTCTTAAGCGAGAGATCAGGTGTACGACTGGAAGGAAACAAATTGCTGCAGATCAGTCATCAGTCAGTCATCACTGTCACAGTGACAGCCCCACCTTTGTGCAGCATCAAGCTCCTCCCTAAACCAGCTGTAAAGGTAACAATTGTTATCACGTCCTTTGTAAAATATCTCTCTTTGACCACAACAAAAAAATCACTGTTGGTCTTACTACTTGTATTTATTATTCATGTCATCCTGCCCTTTTCAGTCAGTTTTTTTAACAGATATATGAAAGATGAAGGATGGAAATGTGTTTTTGTTGTTTTTGTTTGTCAATTGTTTAATTGTTACATGCATATGAACTAATTAACCTTGAAGAAATTACATATTTGTATCATAATGAGTCATTAGTATGGGGTTTCAGCTGGTAGGTATATTCAAGGTTTTTCACATGTGTATACCTATTCTTGGGGTAACCCAAACTCTAATGAAAAGACGAATATTCAAGCGTTAAATTGACTGTGTAATCAAAGATAAATGTATTATCTTCAGATTGGCTAAAAAATGACTTGGTTCATAGAGCCTTGTCAAAAGATTTAATTGGAAAACAGATTCTCCCAAGCTCGTCTTCTAATCTTGAGTCAACTAGTGATTCTAACCCAATGTTCCATCAAAGTAAGGAAAACCCAGTGTTTCAGTGAGCCTCAGTAAACTGAGCTTAATGTTGGTATAGTTTAAATGACAATGTTGATAAGACTGTAAGTCCAGGGCTACTGGTCCTTGAAGTCTTGAACTTCTGTGAGTATTAACCTAGGTCTGGAAACAATGTGAAAAGCCTTTGATTGTAGGAAATGAACAATATTGTAAACTATTGAAATTCTAATATATGTATTCATAAATATCAAACAAAGGGCCCAATGTTCAGAAAACTCTAAAATAAATTTGTCACTCTGGCAAAAATGAGTTTTTTAGCCACGAAATACATACAATTGTGTCATTTATTTACAAATATTTACTATTGTTTTTTCTCATGGAGAGATGGTGATGATTTTTTGTTTGTATGTGCAATATATGAGGCTTGTCTGCATGTTAGTTTTGACATGCTGATACTAACTACTGCTACTAATTATTTCAAAATTGTCGATTCACAAAATGTTTTCTAAATGTAAACAAATAAAACCTGTTTTTGATGAGGTCACCGTCTGCTTTATACTTTTAACATCACTATATTTGCTTGAATACTTTCAACGCTTTTAAACTGATGAAAGTAAATTAGATACTCTTTTCATCACTCCTTTTTCAACAGTAAGAAAATATTGAAATGCATATGTAAATATGTTTCTATCGTGATGGCATTAAATGTTTTTTCTCACCTATACTTTCACAACATACTCTCACATTGTTTATTGCACATACCTCTTTTAAAAACTTTTAAAAACCTTCTTCACTATTCACAGCAAACACACACATTTTCTTCAGGAAATGTACCTTTCTAGTTATTATTGGGTGTGCTTTGCCTTCGGCAAGGGCACAACCTTTGTTCTCTCACATATATATTTATTATTATTATTTATTTTTGCCCCCCTAAATCTTCGTCAATATTTGGCCTACATAGACAACCTAGGTGTCAAAGGTTTCATCTTGGTAGCGATTGAGTTGCTTGTATTTTTATTTACGTTCCGTTGCATGGTTTAGGCTCAAGTTACGTTTTTGTGGCGAAAAGTGAAGCTAATGGTGGCTAATTTGCTAGCCACAGTCACTGACGTTACTAACGTCACAAAAACACGCGTGACTACCTGTAGCAGAACATTCGTTTCGCATCTGTTAACTTGGGGGATAGCTAGGCTAACTATAGCTTTACTGCAAGGCAGCTGCAGAAACGCCACAAGCAAAGAGGCCAGAGTGATAACTATTTACTCATTTTACTCTGTGATGTGAAACACAATTGTGAAATAGGCCCACATCTACTTTCGGAAACGGTAGCGTTAGTCTACAATTTCACTGAAGCATTAGCATCATGACATTAGCCTCTGTTGCCCGGGCAACACATACTACAGTGGTCTATGATGCATCTGTTTTCAATCGTTAAAACAAATACATTTTCGTTGTAGGAAAAGTAAACGATTTGTTGGTGAAATTATCATTACCTGTGGTTTCAAACCAGTGTTGCTCACTGCAACGCTGTAGCCTAGGCGAGGCACACTACAAAAACATCTACACAGCTGTTTAGGAAGTCAAACGGCGACAGAACATGTTCGGCACTCCCCTTACTTAAATCAAAAGTCTTTCAATAGGTGAAACTATCTGACTACTAACCTGAACTTCATTGCCACAGCCTAAACTTTGTCAATCTGTTCATGAAAATAATTCATTTCAGCCTAAACCGTACAACGGAACGTTCAATCGAATTCAACCAACGCAATCGCTACCAAGACGAACACAGCAGTAGTCTAGTACTGTACTGTAGTAGAATTTACCGGGGCAGCTTCTCCACACAGGGCTATATTGCATTTGGCGTTGTTACTGACAATGATCACTACCAGTGAGCTTTTTATGAATGAGCGATTTTCCACTAAATAAATGTCAAGCTTATTTACGTTTTTGGGGGCATATTTTCAGTTAGCAGATGGTAATGTTTGAATCGCGATTCCATCTTCTACTGCCGGTAACGTCGTAGAATAATCTTCAAAGGGGGTTCTTTATTAATGAATGAATGCAATATGAGTAGGCTAAATGCCTGAAAATATCACGAGAAGGGAAAACTTAAAAGGACGTTTAAATCATAGAGATTAGGTCAATTTTTACACCGGTCTGCCAAATTTTTTCGTTGATTCAGCTATGAGGCTGCCTCTTGCAGGGGAAATGAGAAGACATCATATTTCATTCTACACGTAACTCGTATCATAGTCGATCCAAGATGGCGCCGATGATGGCTGCCTCGGTCGTTAGGTGCGCTCTTTTTTGTCGTAGCAGCTGGGCCGGACTCTGTCTCTCCAGCCACCCTCAAGCACTGCGCTGACCAGCTGTCTCCGGTGTTTACCTACATCTTTAACACCTCCCTTGAGACATGCCATGTGCCAGCCTGTCTCAAGTCCTCCACCATCATCCCTGTGCCCAAAAAGCCAAGGCCAACAGGACATAATGACTACAGACCCGTCGCCCTGACCTCTGTGGTAATGAAGTCTTTCGAGTGCCTGGTGCTGGCACACCTTAAATCCATCACTGACCCTCTACTGGACCCCCTGCAGTTTACCTATAGAGCCAACAGGTCTGTGGACGATGCAGTTAACATGGCCCTCCACTTCACCCTACAGCACCTGGACTCCCCAGCATCCTATGCCAGGATCCTGTTTGTGGACTTCAGCTCTGCCTTCAATACCATCATCCCCGCCCTACTTCAGGACAAGCTCTCCCAGCTGAACGTGCCTGATTCCACCTGCAGGTGGATCACAGACTTCCTGTCTGACAGGAAGCAGTGCGTTAAGCTGGGAACACAAGTCTCTGACTCCCGGTCCATCAGCACCGGATCACCTCAGGGCTGCGTCCTTTCTACTCTGCTCTTCTCCCTGTACACCAACAGTTGCACCTCCAGTCACCCGTCCGTCAAACTCCTGAAGTTTGCGGACGACACCACCCTTATTGGGCTCATCTCTGGTGGAGACGAGTCTGATTATAGGTGGGAAGCGGCCAACCTGGTGACCTGGTGCAGCCAGAACAACTTAGAGCTCAATGCTCTTAAGACAGTGGAGATGGTTGTGGACTTCAGGAGGAACACAGCCCCACTCACCCCCATCACCCTGTGTGACTCCCCAGTCAACACTGTGGAGTCCTTCCGCTTCCTGGGCACTATCCTCTCCCAGGACCTCAAGTGGGAACTGAACATCAGCTCCCTCATCAAGAAAGCACAACAGAGGATGTACTTCCTTCGGCAGCTGAAGAAGTTCAACCTGCCAAAGACAATGATGGTGCAATTCTACTCAGCCATCATTGAGTCCATCCTCACCTCCTCCATCACCGTCTGGTATGCTGCTGCCACTGCCAAGGACAAGAGCAGACTGCAGCGTATCATCCGCACTGCTGAGAAGGTGATTGGCTGCAATCTGCCTACCCTCGAGGACCTGCACACCTCGAGGACCCTGAGGTGAGCGAGGAAGATTGTGGCCGACTCCTCCCACCCTGGACACTCCCTGTTTCAGTCACTCCCCTCCGGCAGAAGGCTGCGGTCCATCAGGACCAATACCTCACGCCACAAAAACAGTTTCTTCCCTTCCGCTGTTGGCCTCTTCAACAAGGCCAAGGGACCACACTGACTCTAATGACTCTTGCTTAAAACACACTGCTTCTTGCACTGCATTACAATAATGGTATCTTGTACATTTGTATTTTTTGTAATATTTGTATTTTTATATTGGAATTTACGGCAACTTATATTTTATTTTATTGTATATTTAATTCTATTCTAATCCCACTTAGTACTGCTAGTTTATGTACCCTTAGTATAGATAGTCCACATATTTAAATTGTAGGTATATGTTTATTGTATGCACCTTCCTGCCAAAGCAAATTCCTTGTCTGTGCAAACTTTCATGGCGAATAAATCCCATTCTGAGTAGACTATAATAGTAGAAAGGAGGGTAGTAGTCTGCTGGAATCACACACAAGGAAGCAAACCCACTGTAGCCAAGCCTTGACACTGTTCAGTCTGTCTGCATCTGTCTATGTCTTTGCATGTGGGACATTCTTGAACGGGCAACTATGCCAGGAAATATGAAGGGTATACCTTGCTCCAAAGCAGTACCTGAATATTATCATCAGTTTTTCAGGTAATCTTGAAAAACAAAGAATCAAGGAGGACTTTTTATTCAATTGTATAAAGTATTTTACATTTACATTTAGTCATTTAGCAGACGCTCTTATCCAGAGCGACTTACAGTAAGTAAAGGGACATTCCCCCGAGGCAAGTAGGGTGAAGTGCCTTACCCAAGGACACAACGTCATTTGACACGGCCGGGAATCGAACTGGCAACCTTCTGATTACTAGCCCGCTTCCCTAACCGCTCGGCCACCTGACTCCCAATTTTCATTGTTTAAAGTAGCCTATATGTTGACAAGCCTGTATATTACCTCTCCTCTGGCTTCCCCAATATTATAGGTGCAATATACTGTCCCCATGGGTGTATCCAGGCCCATTGGAAGACTCAGGGGGTGACTGCCTGGTGCCCCCAAGGTTGAAAGTGTTTCTAAAATGCCCAGAGTGGCAGAAATTAGACCAAGTGCCCTACTGTCTGCCATTCACATTGTGAAATATGCTTGAGTGCACAGGATGCCCCATGCAATAAATGACAGTGTGCCCTCTATAAATGTAAAAAGAGATCCTTTATTGTATAGAAAATGTGATGCAGTACCCTATAAGGTGCCCTTACAATGGCCTAAATTGGACTGTTCCCATGCCCTTACTTCCAATGGAAAAAGGTGCTGTTATGAAGTGCCCTTTATGCTGCCCCTACATGACAGTGTCCCAAATGTTGCCCTTTCCAAAGAAGACAATTAGATTCTGTGCCCAACAGTCTCCCCTAATGTTCCCAGTAGGGCATGCTTTCCCAAAGTGAGGCTGTGACAACACTTGGCACAGCCACAGTCTGTCACTGTCCAAGCCCCCTCTGGATCTGTGGAGGCAGACAATGTTAATTGGAAATACTCGTAATATAATAATGATAGTCATGCTGAGCAATTTTAAATGACTGTTCTGCCAAACAAAGTGTGCAGTTTGGGTCACCTTCTGATCTAAAAAGTCAGTGCTGGATCTGTGCAATACTAGTCATTTCAGTGAATCCCCATTTAAGTCATGGTTATCTTTCCCTTTTATCTTAAAGCTCAGCATTTAGCCTTTCAGTTAATAAATGTGTGTGGCAAAGTTATTTTGAAGTAATTTTTGATTTTGTTCAAGATGTGAAGACAAAAACATTATTAGCCCACATCAAGTGCAATTAACCATGGCCTTCTTCAGTGTTTTGAATTTTATCCTACAATTTTCAATTGCTGCCATGTTCTTTTTTGGGCTATTATTCTCAATCTCCTGTTGAGAATATCGATCATAGGCTAGCCTGTCAGAACAGTTTCAGACAGCTCATCAAATTACGCTAATTATCAGTAGGCCTAAATGCATATATATATATATATATGTTAAGTAGATTTGGTAGGTCTACAATTTACGCATTTTAACGGTCGTAATGGTTTGACAAGTTGTCTCCCTTGCCATGTTAATTGCGGCAACATTGCCCTTTTTGGGAACAAAAAAAATAAAAAAAATCAATTTACGCTGCTGAAACAACACACCTCTGCTGGTTTACGCTATACTTTTTGCGACATAACTCCTCTTTTCGACGATCGCCTGATCTTGGCTGCACAGTCTAAGCTTATTGAGGTCTAGCTTGAATTAGCGTTGCCTGTTAGTGGAACGGAACGTTAGTGGAACGGCTTGAGGCTTAAGTCTAAGTTGACGTTTACCCAAGTGAGACTTATTCGTGTTAGAGCGACTTGCGTTAGCGACGTTGATGGAACACCCCCCAGGTTCATGAAGGAGGACGCGAGACATAGCGCGTCACTAGCAACGCGTCATATTATGCTGCAGGGTACTCCCTCCTAATAGGGCGGGGTATATAGCGGGGTATACCGGCATATGCATTGCTAGTGCGACATCAGTCCTACTGCCTCCGCCTCCCCGGCCTCCACCCTTGGTTCTGTTCTGTTGTAGGGGGAATGCGTCTCTGCTCGGAGGTTGAGACGGTGTCTCGTCGGATGCGGCAGGGAGCCGATGCAAGCAGAACCACAATGCCAAATCTATGGACAATCATGTATTGTAGAGTGTGCAATAAAGTATTAGTAAAGACATACTGAGTCCTCCTGCCTGAACCGAAAATGTGCGCAGTTTTTTGTTTGTTTTGATCAGTACTCAATGCATTGTGGGTGTCAAAGGGTCAACGAGATAACCTACTCTTCTCACGAGAAAAGACTATGAGGTGTACGGGGTCAAGTGGTACATCATCAAGGATCAAATTTGTTGCCGGAACACCTAAAAAAATTAATGATGGCCTCAAGTAGCTCAAAACAAGACGAAAAACAGACGGTTGTCGGATGTGTTGGATGCATATTTGTGAATGTATATCTACTAGTTCGATTTCTGGTTGGTTATACAATAGTAAAATGTGTTGAAAGTGATAGCCAAGTCAAGGAAAACTGATTATTTTATGGTTTACTAGGTGACGTGAGTACAGCGTGAATTGTCTGAACGTTTTCATATAGCTAAGGTAAACATGTAAAGGTAAGGTAAACACATGTTCATAATATACATGTAGGCTAATGCTGAACTCTATTGTGACATTTATAAACAAAATTGGATGTTCTAAAGGACGTGTTCTAAACATACTGGTATGTTCGTACGCTTCAGGGACCAGCCAGGACTCAACATACCTGTATGTTCTTATGCGTCAAAGGGCTAAGAACTGGAATTTTCAGACCATCTGAATATTATTGGGTGTGCTTTGCCTTCGGCAAGGGCACAACCTTTGTTCTCTCACATATATATTATTATTGTATTTTTTTGCCCCCCTAAAACTCAGTCAATATTTGGCCTACATAGACAACGTAGGTGTCAAAAGTTTCGTCTTGGTAGCGATTGAGTTGCTTCTATTGGCATTTACGTTCCGTTGCATGGTTTAGGCTTAAGTTAAGTTTTTGTGGCGAAAAGTGAAGCTAACGGTGGCTAATTTGCTAGCCACAGTCACTGACGTTACTAACGTCACTGCGTCACGAAAACACGCGTGACTACCTTTGGAAGAACATTCGTTTCGCATCTGTTAACTTGGGGGATAGCTAGGCTAACTATAGCTTTACTGCAAGGCAGCTGCAGAAACGCCACAAGAAAAGAGGCCAGGGTGATAACTATTTACTCATTTTACTTTGTGATATGACACACAATTGTGATGTGTAATGTACAGTATAAGCTGATATTATTAAGGAAGTACATCTACTTTCGGAAACAGTAGTCTACTATTTCACTGAAGTATTAGCATCATGACATTAGCCTGTGTTGCCCGGGCAACACATACTACAGTGGTCTATGTAGCGTTATCTGTTTTCAATCGTTAAAATAAACATTCCTCACATATACATTTTTGTTGTAGGATTTTTCTGACATTAGTAAACGATTTGTTGGTGAAATTACCATTACCTGTGGTTTCAAACCAGTGTAGCTCACTGCAACGCTGTAGCTTACGCGAGACACTACAAAAACATCTACACTACACAGCTGTTTAGGAAGTCAAACGGCGACAGAACATGTTCGGCACTCCCCTTACTTAATCAAAAGTCTATCTAACTACTAACTTGAACTTCATTGCCACAGCCTAAACATTGTCAATCTGTTCATGAAAATAATTAATTTCAGCTTAAACCGTACAACGGAACGTTAAATCCAATTCAACCAACGCAATCGCTACCAAGACGAACACAGCAGTAGTCTAGTACCATCTGCTAACTGAAAATATGCCCCCTAAAACGTAAATAAGCTTGACATTTATTTAGTGGAAAATCGCTCATTCATAAAAAGCTCACTGGTAGCGATCATTGTCAGTAACAACGCAAAATGCGATATAGCCCTGTGTGGAGAAGCTTCCCCGGTAAATTGTACTACTACGGTACAGTACCGTAGTAGTACAATTTACGATTTTGCGATTTTCCACTAAATAAATGTCAAGCTTATTTACGTTTTGGGGGGCATATTTTCAGTTAGCAGATGGTACTGTTAGAATCGCGATTCCATCTTCTACTACCGGGTAACGTCGTAGAATAATCTTCAAAGGGGGTTCTTTATTAATGAATGAATGCAATGAGTAGGCTAAATGCCTGAAAATATCATGAGAAGGGAAAAACTTAAAATGACGTTTAAGTCATAGAGATTAGGTCAATTCTTACACCGGTCTGCCAAATGTATTCGTTTTGATTCAACGATGAGGCTGCCTCTTGCAGGGGAAATGAGAAAACATCTATTTCATTCTACACTTCACTCGTATTTTCAGTTGTAAATGAGCAGCAAAAAAAAATGCTTTTAAATCTATGTAATCTTTAGAAATAATAAGTATGCATTTTTATATAAAATATACAGAAATATCAGTTGTAAAAATGTCATTCAAAAACAGACCCCTGTGCAACCGACACAAGCAAGCACACCCTACAATTTCCCCAGAAATTGTACCCTCTCTAGTTGTTTTTTAGAAAAGGTTGTGCAGTGCTGCTAAAGCGTCGTCCAGAAGTCCACAGCTCTGCACTTTGGGCAGTAACTGTAGTCTGCCTTCCACTGCTACACACAGGTTCCACAACCAACAGGCTGCTGCAGCATTGCCAAAAAATTGGCCTCTTCATAGGATCTGCAGTTTACATACAGAAGTGTTAACACCTCAACTAATTAATATATCACCACTGTTAACCCCTCCATGACAGAGATGCACTTATGCTCTCTTATTAATGGAACTGTTCTTATTTAAAAACCTAATCTAGACCCTACAGATCTTAACAATTTTAGGCCCATTTCTAAATTATCATTTATGTCCAAAATACTGGAGAAGGTAGTTCTTTCTCAGCTCTCTCCTTTTCTTAGTGATAATTTTGTGTTAGACAACTTTCAGTCAGGTTTCAGAGGACACCATAGCACAGAAACAGCATTGCTTAAGGTACTGAATGATTTGTTGTTGTTCGGTGATTCTGGGAATTGTGCTGTTTTAATATTACTTGACCTCAGTGCTGCTTTTGATACTGTGATCATGCTATCCTCCTGGATCGTCTCCAGCAATGGGTTGGTATCCAGGGTGTGGCTCTACAGTGGTTCCACTCTTATTTGAAAGATCGAACCTTTTCTGTCAATATTGGAAATATTTCCTCCTCTTCGGCAGCGATTACATGTGTATCTCAAGGTTCAATCCTGGGTCCAATTCTATTTTCTTTGTATATGCTCCCTCTGGGCTCCATTCTCTGTAAACATAATATACCATATCACTGTTATGCTGATGATACACAGTTATACTTACCGTTAAAACCAGGTGATACCAACTCTCTGGTGTCCCTTTTTGATTGCCTTAAAGATATCAAGTGCTGGATGGCCAAAAACTTTCTCCGACTTAATCCTTAATTAAAGGGCTCCTTGTCCACCAATGTACAGTCCTATGCCAGAAATGTGGGTGTTATCTTTGATTCAGCACTAAAATTTGACAAACAAATGAATTCTGTTGTCAAAGATAGTTTATTTCATTTAAGTACTATTGCAAAACTAAAATCTTTACTCTCTTTCAAGGACTTGGAAATTGTTATTCATGCACTTATATTGTCTCAAATTGATTGTAATTGGGTGTGCTTGCCTTCGGCAAGGGCACAACCTTTGTTCTCTCACATATATATTATTGGGTGTGCTCAAGCCTTCGGCGAGAGCACAACCTTTGTTCTCTCACATATATATTTATTTATTTATTTTCGCCCCCCTAAGGATCAGTCAATATTTGGACTACATACACAACGGCGGTGTCAAAAGGTTCGTCTTGGTAGCGATTGCGTTGGTTGTATTTTTATTTACGTTACGTTGCATGGTTTAAGTAGAAATTGCGTTTTTGTGGTGAAAAGTGAAGCTAATGGTGGCTAATTTGCTAGCCACAGTCACTGACGTTACTGACGTTACTAACGTCACGAAAACACGCGTGACTACCTGTAGCAGAACATTCGTTTCACATCTGTTAACTTGGGGGATAGCTAGGCTAACTATAGCTTTACTGCAAGGCAGCTGCAGGAACGCCACAAGCAAAGAGGCCAGGGTGATAACTATTTACTCATTTTACTTTGTGATGTGAAACACAATTATGAAATGTAATGTACAATATTAGCTGATATTATTAAGGAAGTAGGCCCACATCTACTTTTGGAAACGGTAGTCTACTATTTCACTGAAGCATTAGCATCATGACATTAGCCTCTGTTGCCCGGGCAACACATACTACAGTGGTCTATGATGCATCTGTTTTCAATCTTTAAAATAAACATTCCTCACAAATACATTTTCGTTGTAGGATTTATTATGACATTACATTACAAGTAAACGATTTGTGGGTGAAATTATCATTACCTGTGGTTTCAAACCAGTGTTGCTCACTGCAATGCTGTAGCCTACGCGAGACACACTACAAAAACATCTACACAGCTGTAGGAAGTCAAACGGCGACAGAACATGTTCGGCACTCCCCTTACTTAATCAAAAGTCTATCTAACTACTAACCTGAACTTCATTGCCACAGACTAAACGTTGCCAATCTGTTCATGAAAATAATTAATTTCAGCCTAAACCGTACAACGGAACGTTAAATCCAATTCAACCAACGCAATCGCTA
Organism: Osmerus mordax; assembly: GCF_038355195.1. NCBI lineage: Eukaryota > Metazoa > Chordata > Actinopteri > Osmeriformes > Osmeridae > Osmerus > Osmerus mordax. The sequence goes on from NC_090061.1 coordinate 18,447,997, forward strand.
CCAAGACGAACACAGCAGTAGTCTGCTATTACTGTACCATAGTAGTACAATTTACCGGGGCAGCTTCTCCACACAGGGCTATATCGCATTTTGCGTTGTTACTGACAATGATCGCTACCAGTGAGCTTTTTATGAATGAGCGATTTTCCACTAAATAAATGTCAAGCTTATTTACGTTTTGGGGGGCATATTTTCAGTTAGCAGATGGGACTGTCTGAATCGCGATTCCATCTTCTACTGCCGGGTAACGTCGTAGAATAATCTTCAAAGGGGGTTCTTTATTAATGAATGAATGCAATGAGTAGGCTACATGCCTGAAAATATCACGAGAAGGGAAAAACTTAAAATGACGTTTAAGTCATAGAGATTAGGTCCATTTTTACACCGGTCTGCCAAATGTATTCGTTTTGATTCAACGATGAGGCTGCCTCTTGCAGGGGAAATGAGAAGACATCTATGTCATTCTACACTTCACTCGTATTTTCAGTTGTAAATGAGCAGCAAAAAAAAATTCCTTTAAATCTATTTAATCTTTATAAATAATAAGTATGCATTTTCATATAAAATATACAGAAATCAGTTGTAAAAATGTCATTCAAAAACGGACCCCTGTGCAACCGACGCAAGCAAGCACACCCTACAATTTCCCCAGAAATTGTACCCTCTCTAGTTGGGTGTGCTTTGCCTTCGGCAAGGGCACAACCTTTGTTCTCTCACATATATATTATTGGGTGTGCTTTGCCTTCGGCAAGGGCACAACCTTTGTTCTCTCACATATATATTATTGGGTGTGCTTTGCCTTCGGCAAGGGCACAACCTTTGTTCTCTCACATATATATGATTGGGTGTGCTTTGCTTTCGGCAAGGGCTCAACCTTTGTTCTCTCACATATATATTATTATTATGTGCCCCACTTAAATCTCAGTAAATATTTGGTCTACATAGACAACGTAGGTGTCAAAAGTTTTGTCTTAGTTACGATTGAGTTGCTTGTATTTGTATTTACATTCCGTTGCACGGTTTAAGTAGAAATTAAGTTTTTATGACGAAAAGTGAAGATAACGGTGGCTAATTTTCTAGCCACAGTCACTGACGTTACCAATGTCACGAAAACTCGCGTGACTATCTCTAGCAGAACATTAGTTTAGCAGCTCGTTAACTTCTGGGAGATAGCTAGGCTAAATGCAAGGCAGCTGCAGAAACGCCACAAGCAAAGAGGCCAGGGTGATAACTATTTACTAATTTTACTTTGTGATATGACACACAATTGTGATGTGTAATGTACAATATAAGCTGATATTATTAAGTAAGTACACGTACTTTCAAACAGTAAAACAGTAGTCTACTATTTCACTGAAGTATTAGCATCATGAAATTAGTCTGTTGCCCGGGGAACACATACTACAGTGGTCTATGATGCATCTGTTTTCAATCGTTAAAGTAAACATTCCTCACAAATACATTTTTGTTGTAGGATTTATTATGACATTAGATTACAAATAAACGATTTGTGGGTGAAATTATCATTACCTGTGGTTTCAAACCAGTGTAGCTCACTGCAACGCTGTAGCCTACGCGAGACAAACAAAAACATCTACACAGCTGTTTAGGAAGTCAAATGGCGACAGAACATGTTCGGCACTCCCCTTACTTAAATCAAAAGCCTATCTAGACAAACTACTAACCTGAACTTCATTGCCACAGCCTAAACTTCAATTGTCAATCTGTTCATGAAAATAAATAATGTCAGCCTACACCGTACAACGGAACGTTAAATCCAATTCAAGCAACGCAATAGCTACCAAGACGAACACAGCAGTAGCCTAGTACTGTACTGTAGTAGTACCATTTACCGGGGCAGCTTCTCCACACAGGGCTATATCCCATTTCACGTTGTTACTGACAATGATCGCTACCAGTGAGCTTTTTATGAATGAGCGATTTTCCAATACATAAATGTCTTGCTTATTTACATTTTTGGGGGCATATTTTCAGTTAGCAAATGGTACTGTTTGAATTGTGATTCCATCTTCTACTGCCGGGTAATGTCGTAGAATAATCTTCAAAGGGGGTTCTTTATTAATGAATGCAATATGAGTAGGCTAAATGCTTGAAAATATCACGAGAAGGGAAAAACTTAAAAGGACTTTTGAGTCATAGAGGTTAGGTAATTTTTTACACCGGTCTGCCAAATGTATTTGTTTTGATTCAACTATGAGGCTGCCTCTTGCAGGGGAAATGAGAAGACATCTATTTCATTCTACACTTCACTCGTATTTTGAGTTGTAAATGAGCAGCAAAAAAAATATTGTAATCTCTATAAATATTCAAAAACAGAAGATTTCATTAAAAAACGGACCCCTGTGAAGAAGATCATGTCAGATCTAGAAAGCGTATCAGATTTTTGCTTAATGTGTGTAAAAGTTGTATTTTGTCTGCACACTTTGCCATGACATTATACGAACTACAGCAGTGACTTTAGAGAACTACGACTCTGCATTAATCTGTTTGACACGCCCCCTGAGCGTGGTGCACTGTGGGAAGAAGAGCGATGGCAAGCGATTTGCGTCGCTGCAGTGTAAATGCACTGTTATTTAGCAAAAAGCTAAGCGTAAACCAGCTGAGTGGTGTTATTTTCAGCTGCATAAATTGATTTTTTTTTGTTGTCCCCAAAAAGGCCAATGTTGCCGCAACTAACGACAAGGGAGACAAATTGTCAAGCCATTACGACTGTTAAAATGCGTAAATTGTAGGCCTACCAAATCTACTTCACATAACTAATGCATTTAGGCCTACTGATAATTAGCGTAATTTGATGAGCTGTCTGAAACCGTTCTGACAGTAATCACTGGCAAATATTCTCAACAGGAGGTTGAGCATAATAGCCAAAAAAAGAACGTGGCAGCAATTGAAAATTGTATTTGGAAGTTATGTATAAATTCAAGACACTGCAGAAGGCCATGGTTTGGACTTGATGTGGGCTAATAATTTTTTAGTCATCAGATCTTGAACAAAATTAATAAATTACTTCAAAATAACTTTGCCACACACATTTATTAACTGATAGGTAAAGAATATATTGTGCTTATTAAAGTTATGCATTGTGCTTATTAAAGTTATGAACTTAGAAGTGTGCTCAGGCTTAAACATTGGGTCTCACACTGAGTGTGGGAAGCAGGCTGTTCTTTGTGTCTCTATCTCTTAATTTTCAGAAACAACCTTGAAACTGGGTGGAGATGGCACCCGAGCAGGTGGGACGCACGAGAGAACAAGCTCAACCCTTTTTTTGATACTTGTGTTTTCAAACTGTAGCACACTTTACTTGGCATTTGAAGCTGGCTGTTTGAAGGGCAGGGGCGGAACATTTTAAAGGGCTGCTACTGCACGACATGGGCTCTCACCAGTGTAACAATGGGAATGGGACGACACCCCCACTTTGGGAAATAATGCCCTAGTGGGCACATTGTAGGGGAGACTGTTGGGCACAGCATCTAATTGTCTTCTTTGGGAAAGGGCACTTCATAACAGCACCCTTTTCCATTGGAAGTAAGGGCACGGGAACAGTCAAATTTAGACCATTGTAAAGGCCCCTTATAGGGTACTGCATCACATTTTCTCTACTATAAAGGAATTCATTAAGACATGATTTTAAATGTAGAAGGCACACTATCATTTATTGCGTTAAGGGGCATCCTGGGCACTCAAGCATATTTCACAATGTGAATGGCAGACAGTAGGGCACTTGGTCTCATTATTGCCACTCTAGAGGGCATTTTAGAAACGCTTTGGCAGTCAGCCCCTGAGTCTTCCAGTGGGCCTGGACACACCCATGGGGACAGTATATTGCACCTATAACATTGGGGAAGCCAGAAGGAGGGGATGAAGTAATACAGAGGCTTGTCAACATATAGGCAATTAAAATACTTAATACAATTGAAAAAAAGTCTCCTCTTTGTGTTTCAAGATTATCTGGAAAACTGATGAGAATATTCAGGTACTGCTTTGGAGCAAAGTGCACCCATCATATTTCCTTGCATAGTTGCTACAGAAGAAGCAAAGCCAAAAGCAAGGGCCAAAGCTACACAAGAAGCAAAGACAAAAGCAAAGGAAAAACCTACAAAAAGGAAACAGCTACTGAAGAAGCAAAGACAAAAGCAAAGAGAGGGGGCTCCTCTCCTTGGTTGAGTGTTGATAGGAGGTGAGTTGTTGGGCGACTTCAGAAAACATGAACACGTGCTAAAACGATGGGCGTGTTTGGCTCAATTAGGCCTTAATTAAACACAGGGGAGTGAGAGGGGTATGGCCTGGAGAGCCAATCACAATCCACAGGAGGTGGACAAGCGCCTTCCTCCAAATCCCTATAAAACTTCCTGTTTGGCTCAATCAGCTCAGTACTTCTCTGAGGAAGCCTTGATGAGGTGAAACATTAAAAGCTCTCTCTTCTTTTAAAAACTTCTTATTCTTGTATTCTTTTATGGGGGGAAAAAAACTTTGCTCTTTTTAATCCTATGGTTTTATTCAAAATCTTTGAACTTTTAGTCCTTTTAAAGATCAATTTTCTGCACATTTGGCACCCAATATATAGCACTTTATAGGCAGTGGGCACCTCCTGAGTTGGCTCAGCATCCTTCTTTTGGTGTGTTAGTGGGGGTGGATACAATTTTCATACACTTTCTTTTTTCTTTCATCTTCTTTGGTGAAGTGGCATGTAACGCCCAGGTATGAATCCATGTTATTGGAGGTCCACAAACTGCTCAGCTGTCACCTTCTCCTTGGTGTGGTATTTCTCACACACATTGGGCCTCATTCTCGAACGCAGTTAAGAATTTAAGAAGGAATTTCTTCTGAATTGGATTTAGGAAAACATTTGGCATTCATGAAAGTTGTCATCTGGGATTTGTTCTGAACTTTAGTAGAATTTCCGAACTTGAAATAGCAGTCGTAAATCGCCCAGAGTTGTCTCAAATGCGATTCCTTAAAAAAAACACAAGATGGGCAATCGCACTTACGCTCTACAGACATCCTCGGATAAAAATAATTATAATAATTTACCTTGCTTAGTGTGCACACTGTTAGATCCAGTGGAGAACAATTCCACTGCTCATCTTACTAGTATCAGAATCAGAATGGGATTTATTCGCCATGAAAGTTTGCACAGACAAGGAATTTGCTTTGGCAGGAATGTATGATGTTGTATGTGACAAATAAAACCATTGCACTTGTCAAATAGAACAATTAACTTGCACTTGAACATCATATAAATTCAACCAGGCCATCCAATTATCACTGATCACTCGACCTTTTTAAAGGGACGAGTGTGCACCATAGGCATACAATATGGCACAATTGCTTTTCGCTTGGACATAACTTACGTTCCTGTTGCTTTCCTAATTGTGTCGATTCTGACTGCACACATCACTGCTGTTGCGTGCCCTTATAACACAAGCTCTTCTCCTGTCTGGCCCCCCAATGGTAGAATCAACTCCCCACCTCCATCAGGGACACTGACTGTCTCGCCACCTTCAAGAAAAGGCTCAAGACGGATGTCTTTTTCTTACGTTGTTTTTCCGAAGCCCGTAAGAAACATTTCGAGAATGAGGCCCAATGATCTTTAACGCTCTTCTTGTTAGAGTTTTGGCTGGATCCATCCCAACAAATACTCTGAAGCCCTCATCCTCCACCACAGAAAACGTCTGTAAATCCTTCTCTACCATCTCCACCAGTGCATTATCAAGTGCTTGTTTCCTGGCTGTCAAGACAAATAATCGTTTGAATATGTATCACCATTTAACATATTAATTGTATTGTAACTTTCATACATATATAACTAGAGGGTACAATTTCTGGGGAAATTGTAGGGTGTGCTTGCTTGCGTCGGTTGCAGAGGGGTCAGTTTTTGAATGACATTTTTACAACTGATATTTCTGTATATTTTATATAAAAATGCATACTTATTATTTATAAAGATTACATAGATTTAAAAGCATTTTTTTGTTCCTGCTTATTTACAACTGAAAATACGAGTGAAGTGTAGAATGAAATAGATGTCTTCTCATTTCCCCTGCAAGAGGCTGCCTCATCGTTGAATCAAAACGAATACATTTGGCAGACCGGTGTAAAAATTGACCTAATCTCTATGACTTAAACGTCATTTTAAGTTTTTCCCTTCTCGTGATATTTTCAGGCATTTAGCCTACTCATTGCATTCATTCATTAATAAAGAACCCCCTTTGAAGATTATTCTACGACGTTACCCGGCAGTAGAAGATGGAATCGCGATTCAAACAGTACCATCTGCTAACTGAAAATATGCCCCCCAAAACGTAAATAAGCTTGACATTTATTTAGTGGAAAATCACTCATTCATAAAAAGCTCACTGGTAGCGATCATTGTCAGTAACAACGCAAAATGCGATATAGCCCTGTGTGGAAAAGCTGCCCCGGTAAATTGTAGTACTACGGTACAGTACTAGACTACTGCTGTGTTCGTCTTGGTAGCGATTGCGTTGGTTGAATTGGATTAAACGTTCCGTTGTACGGTTTAGGCTGAAATTAATTATTAACAGATTGACAACGTTTAGGCTGTGGCAATGAAGTTCAGGTTAGTAGTTAGATAGACTTTTGATTTAAGTAAGGGGAGTGCCGAACATGTTCTGTCGCCGTTTGACTTCCTAAACAGCTGTGTAGATGTTTTTGTAGTGTCTCGCGTAGGCTACAGCGTTGCAGTGAGCTACAGTACACTGGTTTGAAACCACAGGTAATGGTAATTTCACCAACAAATTGTTTACTTGTAATGTCATAATAAATCCTACAACGAAAATTTATTTGTGAGGAATGTTTATTCTAACGATTGAAAACAGATGCATCATACACCACTGTAGTATGTGTTGCCCGGGCAACAGAGGCTATTATGCTAATGCTTCAGTGAAATAGTAGACTACCGTTTCCAAAAGTAGTTGTGTTTCACATCACAAAGTACAATGAGTAAATAGTTATCACCCTGGCCTCTTTGCTTGTGGCGTTTCTGCAGCTGCCTTACAGTAAAGCTATAGTTAGCCTAGCTATCCCCCCAGTTAACAGATGCGAAATGAATGTTCTGCTTACAGGTAGTCACGCGTGTTTTCGTGACGTTAGTAACGTCAGTGACTGTGGCTAGCAAATTAGCCACCGTTAGCTTCACTTTTCGCCACAAAAACTTAACTTGAGCCTGAACCATGCAACAGAACGTAAATCCCAATAGAAGCAACTCAATCGCTACCAAGACGAAACTTTTGACACCTAGGTTGTCTATGTAGGCCAAATATTGACTGAGTTTTAGGGGGGCAAAAAGAATAATAATAATATATGTGAGAGAACAAAGGTTGTGCTCTCGCCGAAGGCTTGAGCACACCCAATTATGTACAACTGCTGAACATTATATGACTGTATTGTGTAAGCAATCATACCTCGTGGTAGGACCGCAGGCCTCCCAGCAGCATACTCTGCATTGGGTGCAGGTGGGTTGGCCAGCCCTGGGTGCTTAGCATACAGATGCCTTAACATTAAAGAGGTATTGTTACAATATGACAAATGCATAGAGCATTGCAAACACTGCACCTTGTTAGGGGAGACCATATCAAAGTGCTCCCACATAAAGGACCTTTGTCTCTTGTTGGCCCTATTCTGCATTTCTCCAGCTAGCACTAGGCCTACTATAAACTAGTCAGACAGCTGAGCGGTTAGGGAATCGGGCTAGTAATCAGAAGGTTGCCGGTTTGATTCCCGGCTGTGGGAAATGACGTGTCCTTGGGCAAGGCACTTTACCCTACTTGCCTCGGGGAGAATGTCCCTATACTTACTGTAAGTCGCTCTGGATAAGAGCGTCTGCTAAATGACTAAATGTAACTAATACTGAATATAAACTAACTATGGAAACACACAATGAACTAACTAAGGCAGCACGATAAAGTACACTAAAGCTAATATTAATAACATATATTTTATACACACCACACAGACAAATGAACAAAATAGGATTTCGCTAATGGCACACAAGTAACTAACTTTCTCGATCTCTCACAAATCTCTCAACCAAGGTCTCACGCATTCAAACCTTTTGCCGCCTCATTTTATACCCTGACACATCTGAGTCTTTTGGCAAGTTCCAGAATATTCACTTATTTATCTTGGGGTAATCATTTAACATGAACATAGCGGACTAGTGCCAGTGCAACTCCAACCCAGCAATGGGCTGAGACCTTCCCTAAACCTAACCCAGCCAGAGCCTAGTCCCAATGTAATTTTTTTAGATTGAATATTACAATTCCAGGAGTCAGGTGGCTGATTCCCAGGTGAGGGAATCGGGCTAGTAATCAAAAGGTTTCTAGTTCGATTCCTGGCTATGCCAACCAAATGACGTTGTGTCCTTGGGCAAGGCACTTCACCCTACTTGCCTCAGGGGAATGTCCCTGTACTTACTGTAAGTCGCTCTGGATAAGAGCGTCTGCTAAATGACTAAATGTAAATTCCCCATTCTTTACCTACCTTGAGTCCCCCTGGGGCCTCCCCTCCTCCTCCAGGACCTCCGCCTTCCCCCGGTCGACCTCTTCCAGCGCCCGCTGGAGGCGCCGCAGGGGCTCCAGCCCGTTCTGCCCCGCAGCCTCGACCCGCTCCACCGTACCACCCTCTGCGGGCCCCGGTTGCCCAGAAAAGAGGGCCTCGAAAGCGCCCCCCAGGGGGCCCCTGCGCCGCCGGGACCTCGTCCAGGGCCGACACCAGCACCAACAGTCCCCCCCTGTTCTCCCCCGGAGCAGGAACCGCCACGCCGACCACAGCCCCCGGGGCGCCCGACACGCCCGGGTCGGCCGGCACCTCCGACGTCCCCGGCTCCTCGACCTCCCGGGCCTCTGCCGCCGGGCCCGCCGCGCCCGCTGCTGCTGCTCCTCCTCCGTGGCCCCCCCAGGCCCCCCAGCTGCGGCCGCGTAAGATCGCGCCCTCGTCGGGCACCCCCGCCACACGTGCCCCCGCTCCCCACAAGCGTTGCATGTCTTCTGGGCGGAGCAGTCCCGCAGCAGGTGTCCCTCCACCCCGCACCCCCTGCAGCGGGGCCCCGGGCAGGCGGACCCACCGCACGGCACCTCCGGCAGTTGGGGGGCTGCCTGGGGTAATAAAGATACCCCCGGTCAGCCCCCACGGTGAAATAGGCCGGGGGGTGGCTGAGCCCGTCTACGCCCTCCGGATCCTCCCCCAGCTGGACCTGGTATTGCCTCCTGCCGACCCAACAGCCAAAAATGTCCCTGACGGGCCTTGCCGCCGAGATGACCGTCCCGTACCTCCCCAGGCAGGCGACGATCGCCTGCTCAGGCACATGGGGGCTGAACATCGTCACGGTCACCACACGGAGGTTCTGCCTGGCCAGGTCCACCACCTCTGCCCCAGAGCCCTGCACCTGGCCAGGACAGATGCCGCTATGGGCCCCGTCTTCAGGGTCAGGTCGAAACCCCTCTCTGGCACGTTGTCCTGGAGGCACAGGACCTCGGCCGGGGTGAGCCGTAGCATACCCATCACCACGCCCCTGGTGAAGTCATCCCTCACCAGCCTCTTGGCCGTAGGGTCGTTCCAAATGAAACGGATGGAATCTCTCATCCCCTGCTCCGGGCGACGCAGCCTCCTGGCCCCGCCCCCTCTAAAAAACACATGTGCTGGGTCAAATTGAAAAGTATGTATGTTAAAAGGCAATACTTAAAACAAAACAATACTTTAAAACACAGTGTGATAAAAGCCATAAAAGTGTTACATCTATACAGGGTTAAGAAATGTGTGTAAAAGTTTTAAAAGTCTCTGTTGTGCAAAGGAGGGGGAGCTTGGAGTGCATTAACGGTGCCGATTCCTCCCGCTCCACTGAATGATTCTTCTTCTGGGGCCCAGCGGAGATCCTCGACCACGGCAGCCATTCCGCCGCAGTCAGGCCGCGGCCGCCCGGACCACTTCACGTGGGTGGGGGCCCCTGTAGCCAGTATCGCCACTGCCTGGGTGGCCGTCTCCACGCGCTTCAGGGCTCGACAATAACGATGGCCAGTAAAAAGTAACGTCGGGACAGTTAAACTACCAACTCACTGGCCCGATCGGGCCACTGCAAATTATTGATTGAAAAAAAAATTTGCATTGTAAAAGTTAACATCCTTCATATGTTTTGCTCTCTGCTAAATGCATAAATAACTTTGCAGCTCGTGGGGCGCACAGTTGGCAAATCAACAGTTGAGGAGTGACGAGTGGTTGTCAAATTGTAATTCTCTAATCTCAATACATTTTTTAACAACTGGCGCGAGACAATAAAGTGAAGATGGCAGAAAAGTAGAGCTACGAGCTCAAACGGAAACAACTTTTTTATGGAACGAAGATGCACTGTGTCGTTTGTCGTCTGTTCCCGTCTAAAGCAGACAAAAGTGGATATTTTTACATTTTACAGAGGCACCGACAATTTTCGAAAACAATACCTGACCAGCCATGCTAGCAGTAGCAGACAGCACCTGGTTTGCGTGACAGCGAAGCGGATGGTTGACAATCCATCTTCCAGGCCGTTGACTATGCTGGTCAGGAATTTAAATGTAGATGCACATCGTGTTATTGCACGATTTATAACAACGGCATATCACGTAATTAAGACGGGCCAGCCGTTCGCCTCGTTCCCCCAGGCTATTGAACTGCAGCAGAAGAATGGTGTCGACTTGGTTACTTAGTATCATACTGATGAAATGCTATGGAAGCTTTTATATATTAGCATTGAGAGAAAGCCAGTCGTTGCCTAGTCTTCCCAAGTACACCACCCCAGTTCCCGCTGCCTAGCCCTAACCGGTCAAATTTAACCCCTAGAACCCTCAAGTCTGTTTGTGTGGTGAGTGTCAGTCCTGTCAAGTCCTGTGTGCGCCAGGGGCCGTGAAACTGGGCCTCTGTCTTGTTTCTGTTCAGTTTGGCCCCTGATGCCAGTCCGAACCAGTCAGTCCTGTCCAGAGTCCTGTCGATGGAAGGTCGGTCGGTGCATAAAACATTGACGTCGTCCATATATAAAACACATGTGGCTGAGAGCCGCCCGCTCCCCGGGACTCCCAGCCCAGTGATCCATTGGTCCCTTCTCAAAACCTGCACCAAGGGTTCGATACAGGAGACAAAGAGAAGGGGAGATAACGGACAACCCTGACGGACGCCGCAGCGGACATTAACTGCGTTTGTGAGTTTCCCTTTAACTAGAACTCTGCTGTGTATACCCCTATACAACAGCCCCACCCACGCTATAAACCTGTCCGGATAGCCCATTTTTTGCAGTACCTGAAACAGGTACTGGTGCGAGACCCGATCAAAAGCTTTTTCAAAGTCTAAATTTAGTACTGCTAAATGAATGTTTCTGTCTCTCGCAAGACAGATGGCGTCTCTGATCAGTACGAGGCTGTCGGTGATCTTCCTTCCCGGGATGGCGCAGGTTTGATACGGGTGGATCACTGAACCTAAAACCGTGGACATTCTGTTTGCTAAAAAGTTTCAAATCAAAATTTAAAAGCGTGATGGGTCTCCAGTGTGCTAAAATGTCCCAGAGTCTCCAGAGGCAGCCCATCTGCCCCCGGAGACTTCCCTCCCTTAAAACCCTTGACACACTTGTTTAGTTCTTCTATGTTAAAATCCTCCTCTAGTTGGCCCTTATTTTCGACTGTTTTCTCTAAAAACCCTAAAACCTCTTTTGTTCGTTCTTTTAAAATGTATTTTTCCCCAAACAGTTCCCCATAAAAATGTTCTACTACTTTTAAAATGTCATCAGTTTCCTCCATCATTTTTCCTTACTTGTTTTTTAATTTGGACATAGTACCACTCCTACTTAAACTTTTCTTTAAAAAGTACCTGGTGCACTTTTCTCCCTCTTCTAGATCTCTTTCTTTACTTCTTAAAATAACCCCCTTGCTTTTTTCCCACGATAAAATAGCCATCTCTTGTTTTACTGCTTTTATCTCCTCGTTAAAATCAATGCCCTGGTTTCTCAATGTAAAATATCTTTCTAAACGTTTCTGCAGTCCCACCATGCTCCTATCTGTTTTCTTTTTTCTATCTCTCCCTAACTGACTAAAAAAGGCTTTGGTCCTACCCTTCACCATCTCCCACCACTGTGCCCTAGTGTCAAAACAGTCCTGGAGGGTCTGCCAGTCCCTGAACTGCTCCCTGTACTGCCTTGCGGCCTCCTCATCCTCCAACAGGGAGCAGTTCAGTTTCCACAGACCCTTCCCTACAGTCACACCCGAGGATAGTGAAAGGGTGCAGGACAGCATAGAGTGGTCCAAGAAGAAAACCGGGGTCAATCTAGCATCGGTTGGGGGGGCGTCCCGGGTAAAAACGTAGTCTATGCGAGAGGCTTTGGTGCCGTCATCACTGAACCAGGTGAGGCCCTCCTCTCTGGGATGCAAGGTCTTAAAACAGTCAGTCAATCTAAAGTCTCGTACTGTACTGCTTAAAAGAGTCGACGCCTTGTCTACCTTAAAATCAACCCCTGCACCTCTCCTGTCAGCCCTGGTTAAAACACTGTTAAAATCCCCTGCTAAAATAAGGGGGGCCCTACCTAGCAGGTGGGACTGCAGATCTTCTAAAAGGGTATAACGTTAATTTTTTATCACTAAAACCATACACATTGATTTCTTTAAAATCCTTCCCTAAAAAAGTGACATTCAGTAAAAGCACCCGTCCATTTCTAAAAACAGTGCACCCCTTCACCAACACATGTGGATTCTTTATTAAAACCGCCGCTCCAGCAGGAGGGCCCGTGGCTCCACATCCGTTTCCACTTAAAATAAGAGTTTTTAAAAGGCAGTCCACATTCCTGTAATAAAATCACATCGCTTTTTACAGTACTTAAAAATGATAAAACGGACTGCGCCCTAAAAGTGGTCGTTATGCATCTGACATTTATGGTGCTAAAAGTGAGCGCCATTAAAAGGGGTTAAAAGGACGTGCATTTAACTAAAAACGTGGAGGGGGGGATCTTAAAAGAGGGTAAAACAATAAAACAGGTGCTAAAATCATAAAATCAGACTTATCTCTTCGCTTTTGACTCCTTTTTTTTTCTTGTCGCGTCTGGGGAGGCCTAAGCTCTCCTTGGGAGTGGAAGTCGTGAGATTCATGTTTAAAAACGACACTTGGTTAGGAGAGCTGGAAGGAAATACCCTAGGAGAGGAATCTGACTCTCCAGAGCTCACTTCAGGCCTCCCCTCTTTACTGGCTGCATCGATGTCAGCGGGCAGATCTCTATCGCGTTTGCCGAGTAAAAGGTGCCCACACTGGATAAAATCATCGCTGGCCGCCGCTTCACTGGTGCTGGGAGAGGAGCTGGAAGTTCCTGTCTCCTCAGATCCCCCAGCCTCCTCTCCCACGCTCTGCTCTTTCTCCATCGACTGTCTGTGCTCGGCGGACACCTGCTTAAAAGGGATTAAAACAGGGTCCGCCGCCACTTCCTCCACCTCTTCCACTTCCTCCGCCACCTTCTCCATTTCTACCGCTTCCTCCTGTCAGTCAGTTTTTCAACGCAGAACGCTTGGGTCACTTGATCTTTGCTCATCTCGAAATGTATCCAGAATTCTTTCAATACCATGGCCATGCTGAAACTGACATCAAAGCCCTGCCCGGCGGGCAAGGCCACGATGCAGTTCAGCTCGGCCGGCGAGAACCTGAGCAGCTTCTGCAGCATCTTCCTCGAGAAGTCCAACCTGGACATCTCCGCCCTCTTTCCTCCCACCACCTTGAACATGAAACGCACACTGTTGTGCCTCCTCATGCCGGCACGAGCGGCCGACATCTTGGAGGCACGAACAACACTAAACAAAAAAAACAATCAGAGATGGGGGGGGGGGGGACACACCAACACAAGAGGGTAGGGGAGAGACAAACACTGGTGTGGGGGGGAGGGGCACACTAACAATACAATGGAGGGTAACAAACACTGAACTGGACTACACGAACACCCCACCAAAAAACCAAATCAACAAAGAAAAGCAACTGAAAAGACCGGCCAAAAGAAATTAACCACAAATACACTTAGACAATACACACAAGACAAGAATAAAAGAATACACCAAACGAAAAACTACTGAGACAAACACTCACACTAACAAGACACACCTGCCACCAATTACCTGGCTTGCTAGGCCTGGCAACTGGCGGCACGTAAAGAATGTATAATACATTACAACACATATTCTAGAACTGTAATCACCAGCTGCATATCAGGCACGACACTAACTATGATCCCAGTTATTAATATGTGTGGCATCTTAATCACTGAATGCATCACGGGCACTGTGCACGAGTGAATATAACAACAGGATTTATGAAGGAGGCATGTCTTAAAGAATATATTGTGCTTATTAAAGTTATGAACTTAGAAGTGTGCCCAGGCTTAAACATTGGGTCTCACACTGAGTGTGGGAAGCAGGCTGTTCTTTGTGTCTCTATCTTTTCAGTTTCAGAAACAACCTTGGATCTGGGTGGAGATGGCACCCGAGCAGGTGGGACGCGGAGGCAAGAACAACTCCCTGATGCACGAGAGAACAAGCTCAACCCTCTTTTCATCTTTCTGTTTTATTTGCACTGTATATTATATGCTGGGGCAGGGAAAGATAGCCAGTTGGACTTCGTGAACCAGTCCAAACTCTGTTGCGGGTAGGGAAACGTAGACAACCCCAGAGCTCTGTACTTGTTGATTTCCAACTGCTGCATTAAAGCTGATATTATCGGACCTCTGCGACTCCAGACCACTCTTTCTAGAACACAGATTTGTGTCATAGAATACCATCATTGGGTGTGCTCAAGCCTTCGGCGAGAGCACAACCTTTGTTCTCTCACATATATATTATTATTATTATTTTTTATTTTATTTATTTTTTGCCCCCCTAAAACTCAGTAAATACTTGGCCTACATAGACAACGTAGGTGTCAAAAGTTTCGTCTTGGTAGCGATTGAGTTGCTTCTATTGGAATTTACGTTCCGTTGCATGGTTTAAGCGTAAGTTAAGTTTTTGTGGCGAAAAGTGAAGCTAACGGTGGCTAATTTGCTAGCCAGTCACTGACGTTACTAACGTCACGAAAACACGCGTGACTACCTTTGCCAGAACATTCGTTTCACATCTGTTAACTTGGGGGACAGCTAGGCTAACTATAGCTTTACTGCAAGGCAGCTGCAGAAACGCCACAAGAAAAGAGGCCAGGGTGATAACTATTTACTCATTTTACTTTGTGATATGACACACAATTGTGATGTGTAATGTACAATATAAGCTGATATTATTAAGGAAGTACATCTACTTTCGGAAACAGTAGTCTACTATTTCACTGAAGTATTAGCATCATGACATTAGCCTGTGTTTCCCGGGCAACACATACTACAGTGGTCTATGATGTAGCGTTATCTGTTTTCAATCGTTAAAATAAACATTCCTCACATATACATTTTCGTTGTAGGATTTATTCTGACATTAGAAAACGATAAATCAAAAGTCTATCGAACTACTAACCTGAACTTCATTGCCACAGCCTAAACGTTGTCAATCTGTTCATGAAAATAATTAATTTCAGCCTAAACCGTACAACGGAACGTTAAATCCAATTCAACCAACGCAATCGCTACCAAGACGAACACAGCAGTAGTCTAGTACTGTACCGTAGTACTACAATTTACCGGGGCAGCTTCTCAACACAGGGTTATATCGCATTTTGCGTTGTTACTGACAATGATCGCTACCAGTGAGCTTTTTATGAATGAGCAATTTTCCACTAAATAAATGTCAAGCTTATTTACGTTTTGGGGGGCATATTTTCAGTTAGCAGATGGTACCATTTGAATTGCGATTCCATCTTCTACTGCCGGGTAACGTCGTAGAATAATCTTCAAAGGGGTTGTTTATTCATGAATGAATGCAATATGAGTAGGCTAAATGCCTGAAAATATCATGAGAAGAGAAAAACTTAAAATGACGTTTAAATCATAGAGATTAGGTCAATTTTTACACCGGTCTGCAATAATGTCACGAAAACACGCGTGACTACCTTTGGCAGAACATTCGTTTCGCATCTGTTAACTTGGGGGATAGCTAGGCTAACTATAGCTTTACTGCAAGGCAGCTGCAGAAACGCCACAAGCAAAGAGGCCAGGGTGATAAATATTTACTCATTTTACTTTGTGATATGACACACAATTGTGATGTGTAATGTACAATATAAGCTGATATTATTAAGGAAGTACATCTACTTTCGGAAACAGTAGTCTACTATTTCACTGACATATTAGCATCATGACATTAGCCTGTGTTGCCCGGGCAACACATACTACAGTGGTCTATGATGTATCTGTTTTCAATCGTTAAAATAAACATTCCTCACATATACATTTTCGTTGTAGGATTTATTCTGACATTAGTAAACGATTTGTTGGTGAAATTACCATTACCTGTGGTTTCAAACCAGTGTAGCTCACTGCAACGCTGTAGCCTACTGTACCCGAGACACTAGTGTGAGTAGCTAACAACAACTCCTCAGCTGTTTAAGTCAAACGGCAACAGAACATGTTCGGCACTCCCCTTACTCAAAAGTCTTTCAGTAGGGAAACTATCTGACTACTAACCTGAACTTCATTGCCACAGCCTAAACTTTGTCAATCTGTTCATGAAAATAATTAATTTCAGCCTAAACCGTACAACGGAACGTTTAATCGAATTCAACCAACGCAATCGCTATCAAGACGAACACAGCAGTAGTCTAGTACTGTACTGTAGTAGTAGAATTTACCGGGGCAGCTTCTCCACACAGGGCTATATCGCATTTTGAGTTGTTACTGACAATGATCGCTACCAGTGAGCTTTTTATGAATGAGCTATTTTCCACTAAATAAATGTCAAGCTTATTTACGTTTTTGGGGGCATATTTTCAGTTAGCAGATGGTACTGTTTGAATCGCGATTCTATCTTCTGCCGGTAAAGTCGTAGAATAATCTTCAAAGGGGGTTCTTTATTAATGAATGAATGCAATATGAGTAGTCTAAATGCCTGAAAATATCACGAGAAGGGACAACTTAAAAGGACGTTTAAAGTCATAGAGATTAGGTCCATTTGTACACCGGTCTGCCAAATGTATTCGTTTTGATTCAGCCTGTCAGCTGCCTCTTGCAGGGGAAATGAGAAGACATCATATTTCATTCTACACTTCACTCGTGTTTTGAGTTGTAAATGAGCAGCAAAAAAAAGATGCTTTTAAATCTATGTAATCTTTATAAATAATAAGTAGGCCCGATGCATTTTTATATAAAATATACAGACCCCTGTGCAACCGACGCAAGCAAGCACACCCTACAATTTCCCCAGAAATTGTATCCTCTCTAGTTACTTATTGGAATAGACACAAAGATTTAGAATCCTTCACACGGAAAAACACTGACAACAACACTTAACTAGACACACCTGCCACCAATCAAGGATTGGTGGCTAGGCTACACCAAACAAACACTAAAACTCACAAAAAGACTATGGACAAACAAGCTATGGACAAACTACTAAAACAAGACAGAAAGGAAACGCCAAACAATATTTAAACAAATAGGACACATTTACATGACATTTACATTTATTCATTTAGCAGACGCTTTTATCCAAAGCGACTTCCAAGAGAGAGCTTTACAAAGTGCATAGGTCACTGATCATAGCAACAAGATAGCCAAAACATGAAGCACACATTTTGAACAACCAAATTAAGTGCCAAAGGGAAGAACCATAAGAGCATGTAGTTAAACAAGTTACAATTAAACAACATGGACCGCTATAAGTGCAAGTGTACCTGTGGAAAAAGCAAGCAACAGTAATAAAAACAATATATCACAGCGAGAACAAAAATTTAAAACAGTTACCACTAACCACAAGAGCAACAAGTCTCTAAGTAAGAGTCATTGTCAAGGACGGAGCCCTGTGGGACACCAGTGGAGAGCTGTCGAGGTCCTGACAGTTTGCCTCCCCAGGAAACCTGGTAGGATCTTCCCGACAGGTAGGATGAGATCCACTGGAGTGCAGTGCCAGTGATGCCCATCTCAGAATGTCTGGCGAGCGGGATCTGGTGGTTAACCGTATCAAACGCTGCAGAAAGGTCCAGCAGAATGATGACGGATGACCTGGAAGCCGCTCTGGCAGACTGGAGGGCAGTCTCTGTGGAGTGGCCAGTCCTGAAGCCTGATTGGTTGGGGTCAAGCAGGTCACTTTCTGAGAGAGAAAGTTAGACAGTTGGTTAGATACAGCACGTTCAATTGTTTTTGAAAGGAAGGGTAACAGTGATACCGGTCTGTAGTTCTGGAGGACGGCAGGGTTAAGGGAGGGTTTTTTGAGTAGAGGGGTAACTCTAGCCTGTTTGAAGGCAGAGGGGAAGGTGCCAGAGGTAAGAGAGGAGTTTAGGACATGGAGAAGAAAAGTTATGATGGAGGGGGAGATGGTTTGAAAGAGAGGGGAGGGGATAGGATCAAGGGGACAGGAGGTGGGGCGATGAGAGAGAATGAGGTCAGAGATCTCTGCCTCAGACAGGGGAGAAAAAGAGTTTAGACATTTAGTTGGGTCAGTCATGGAGGGTGAGAGGGTAGGAAAGGTGGGTTTAGGGGACCGACTGCTAATGTCGGCGACTTTTTTCTCAAAGAAGGAGGAGAAGTCGTCTGCTGTCAGGGTGGAGAAGGTAGAAAAAAGTTTGTGGAGGTTTGAAGCGGAGTTAATTTTGTTCAGAAAGTAGAGGGTTTTAGCACCAGTTATGTGAGAAGAGAAGGATTTGAGGAGGGAGTGATACTTATCAAGGTCCAGACCGCCTTTGGACTTGCGCCATCTCCTCTCAGCTGCCCGAAGGGTGGACCGTTCTTCACGAATAACATCCGTAAGCCACGGGCAGGAGGGAGAAGATCATGCAGGCCTGGTTGACAGGGGACAGAGAGAGTCAAGTGATGCAGTTAAAGTGGTTAACAAGGTGTCTGTGGCAGTGTTAGTGGGGTGGGACGAGAACTCGTCAATGGGGGGGAGGGAGGATGTTACAATAGAGAAATGGGAGGGGGATAGGGAGCGGAGGTTGCGCCGGAAAGTTACAAGGGGAGGGGAGGTAGAAGGAGTTGGAGGGAGAGAGACAGAGAATTGGATAAAGTAGTGATCAGAAATATGCAGTGGGGTTACAGAGGTTAAGTCAGTGATACAGTTACGTGTCAGGATGAGGTCTAGCTGTTTGCCTGCCTTGTGGGTCGCCGGTGTGCTCAGCAGCGTCAGGTCGAAGGAGGTCAGGAGAGACAAGAAGTCGACGGCCTGCGTTCCTTGGAGGTGGATGTTGAAGTCCCCAAGGACTATCAGGGGGGTTCCATCATCCGGGAGGACGCTGAGGAGCATGTCCAGCTCCTCCACAAAGTCGGCTAGCGGGCCTGGTGGGCGATAAAGAACAATTAAGCATGCTTTGATAGGATCAGTTAGCATCGCATAATGGTGTTCAAATGATTTGGCAGTAACAGGGAGTGGTGTGGATGTGTATTTAATATGTGGGGAAAGAAGCAACTCTGTCCCACCACCCCGCCCGGTTGAGCGGGGTGAGTGAGTGAAGGAGTGGTTGACGGAGAGAGCAGCTGGAGTTGCAGTGTTCTCAGGGCGGATCCATGTCTCTTTCAGCGCCAGGGCATGAAGAGAAGCATGAGATGCAAACGCTGGGATGAAGTCTGCCTTGTTCACAGCAGACTGGCAGTTCCAGAGCCCTATAGAAAGAGAGAGGGCAGGTGGAGAAGATCTGGATAGGTAGTAAGGGTTAGAAATTGACCGTATATACTTTGTGATATATCTACGTCTACGAGTAGTGTAATGAACAGGAATGCTGGAGAAACACATGCTAGCTATGAATATGTTCTAGGTAGAATAGAATACAAATAGGGTGATGCTTATTAGAAGAGGTGATCCGCCTCGTCGGCCGTCCTCGGTGGACTCCTGCAGGTAGACTCCCTGTCTTTGTTCGACCGAGTATTCATGCTCCAAGGCTGCCAGACGAGGCTGCCTCTGCAGTGCTACTCGTCTAAATATGCTAAAGGCGCAGCTAACAATGGCCCTAATTATGTAAACAAAGCCAGGGTCTCACTCGGCAGCAAGTACCCTGAAACTCGCTAGCTAGCTACCTATTGACCAATTTAGCTGCTATACCCTTACCCTCTGTCCTAGAGGCAAAGTTTTAGCAAAACACAAATGAATGAAACAAACTCTGGTTACTTACAGTCAGATGGCAGTCACGAAGTACACTCAGTAAGACACTATTCGCTCAGGTCACAGAACAAACAAGAAGCTAAACAAAAAAAACTGGCTAAACTACACAAACACAAGACAAGGCCCACAGGGGGACCGGAAAAGTACTGGCCTTGGAGGCACTCACCTGGCCTAGCACTGGGCTAGGCCAGTGGAAGAATGGAAATTTCCGGTGAGTGACTCCTCCCGCACTGGCTCCGGTAACCGTCTGTGGACCTGGGAACAAAGACAGGACAAAAACCAACTGAAAAGGGTAACGCCCACCGGCCGATCGCCCACTGCCCAAGGAGAGATTTCGATTAGTATCGATGTCACTCGATACTGCACTAGATCTCAACCAAAAGGCCGAGAAGCGATGACCGCATTATCGGACGCCCCCCGCGCGCGGACTTCCCTTCCACATCTCTCTGGCCGCGTGCATCCCCCACCTCCTAACATCCACCCCCACCCTCACCCGTAAACTATCCTCCACCCTCTTAACACACCCCTCCACCCCCCAGTCCACCCCTCTCTGCACCCACTCCTTCCTCGCCTGCCACAACACCCGTTTAAAAAGGCTGATGATCAGCCACAGGAGGAAGCGATTACGCCTCCCCCCTGACCACCCCTCTCCACCCTCACCCATGTGAGCCTAAACCCCGTGACCACCCTGCCCAGCAAAACCCCCGCCCTCGCCCACACTACCCCCTCAAAAGGACAGTCCCACATGACGTGTCTTATGGACTCGTCACCGCTACAGGTGGCCCGCGGGCACACCGAGGTCCGTGCCGGTGGGCCCTTGTGTACCGGCAGGCCCTTGTGTAGGCACAGCCAATTCAGGTCTTTGAGACCGTTGTCAAGACCGGGCAGTTGAACCGACGACCAGACCGTGGCGGGTATCCCCACCACGGCCGGCGCACAGACTCCCTGCACCAACTCGGCATACAGGGCCCTCTGACTCAGGCCCAGTACCGGGTCCCTGGCCGCAGGGTGCAGCTTCATCCGCTTGGCCAAAGTGCCACGGCAGCTGCTCCGCCGGGGGGCCTAGGTTGGACCACTCTATCAAGTGCCTCGCCTGATATGAAAAGAAAAAACGTAGGAAGTGCCCAGAAGGGTGCAGCATCGGACTGGACAACTCTCCCAAAAGAAAACAAACGAACACGCAGTCAAGTTTCAGCGGGAAGTGCGGCACGTCCCTCCCCCCCTGACTCACGGGGGCCAGCATGCGGACCCTCGACACGATCTCGTATCTCCCCCCCCAGAGGAAGCGAAACACGAGCCGCGACAAGGGCCTCCGCATGCCGGCCGGCATGGGATACACGTAAGCCAGGAAGAGGAGAGTCGGCAACACCTCCATCTTCAGGACCAGTACTTTCCACACGAATGTCAAAGTCCTGGCCTTCCACAGGGACAACTTCCGCTCAACCGCGTTTAGGCGCCTGGTCCAGTTGGCCGTGGCGCACTGGGCTGCCTGAAAATGCACCCCCAAGATCCGCAGGGGCCCTGCACAGTGAGCCAGCCCCCCTGGTACATCCGTCCTTCCCCTCCAGCGCCCAAAGAACTTCACCGACGACTTGGTGAGGTTGAGCACCGCACCAGAGGCCTTCGTGAAGTCTTGGAAGGTCTCCAAGGCTCGGATCAGGCTAGCGTCGCTCCCCAGCAGCAGAGTGGTGTCGTCTGCGTACTGAGTCATCTTGACCCGTAGGCCCCCGCTACCTGGTACCAGTATTCCATCAACACTGGGGTCGGCCCGAATGGCCGCCGCCAGGGGCTCCATGTAAAGGATAAACAGCAAGGGCGGGCACCCTTGCCTAACCCCTGAGACCAAGTCAAACCTCTTTCCCAAGTGCCCATTGATAGAAACCGTGCACCCCACGGCCGAGTACAGAGTACTCAGCCCTCCAGCTCCCCAAGGGACAACGGAGTACAGTGAAATTTAACCCCCCCAAAAAGAAAAAACAGCCGCCCTCTTCACCCTGTCCCTCAATCCCCGCAAATTAAAAGTACAAACAGTGAAAGACATGATACCTAAATAATAGAACAAAACCCACCAAGACCCACACATATTAACCATACAAATCCTCCCCCACCCCACTCCCCTCCCCCTCCTCCGTCACCATCCTTTCCCCCCAGGAGGCCGGAACCGGGTTTGGCAGAGCTGCAGCCCGTCCATCCCCGCCCCGTCCTCACCCAGCAGCATCTGGTACTGGCGCCGCCCCGTCCATTACCCCAAAGAGTCCAGGAAATACCTGGCCCCTGACTTAACGTCCCCATAGCGGCCGAGAAAAGCGGCCACCGCCTGGTCCGGCACGTTCCGTTGTACACATGTACAGTCACCACCCTGAAATTCTGCCGGTCTAGGTCCACCACCTCGTACGACCCCAGGGGTGCCACAGCCCTCTGGGCCCGCACCAAGCCCAGGACGGACGCCGCAATTGCCGCCGTCTTCAGGGTAACATCAAACCCCCTCTCCTGGACGTTGTCCTGCAAACACAGGACCTCCGCCGGCGTCAGTTTTAAAATGGCGATCACCACCTGCCGCGTCCCTCCATGAGAACCGGAGGGAGTTCTTCATCCCCGTCCTCGCCCGGCCCATCGGCCTCCCGCCACCCGAGGCGCCGCCGCCGCCAAGCGTTCCGCCGTCTCCCGGCGCTCCGCCGCCCGGCGCTCCTACGCCCGGCGCTCCGCATCCTCCTGGACCTCCGGCCGCACTGGGGACTCCGTCCCCGCCGCCACCAGATCGGCCAGCCTCCGGCCCCGGAGCATGGGACACACCGTCCCCCCTGGCCTGCAGTCCGCTGGTCGGGGTCCTCCGCAGGACCGCCGCCGCGCCCCCAGCCGCTCCCTCCGTGGTCGGGGCAAACCCTCCCACGGCACTCGGCCCAGCGGCCGTCCCCCCTAAGCACGGTCCCGGTGCCCCATACATCGCTCGACTCCCGGTACCACCATCCCACCCCGCCCCAGACTCACCGCCGCAGTTCCCGTCCGCCTCCATAGTGCCGACGCCAGGTCCACCGCCTCCCGTATTACCGCCGGCCGCCACTGTCGCCTCAATGGCGCTCGATGTCCCGATTTGTAGTCCGCGCAGAGCAGAGTGATGGGCCTGTAATTGCCCATCAGCTCCCGGTCCCCCTTCTTGAACAGGAGGCTGAGGACCCCCACCCTCATGGTGTCCCCCCGCCGCCAGCACCTCCACAAAGTCCTTCCCCAGGATCCCCCAGAAAGCGGAGTAGAATTCCCGGGGCAGGCCGTCGAGCCCGGGCACCTTCCCTCCCGGCAGCCCCAGCATGGCCCCCTCCACCTCTGCCAGGCACAGCGGCCGCTCAAGTTCCTCCACCACCTCAGCGGGCACCCTCTCGGGCAGGCCCCCCACGAAGCGGTCCGCCCCCTTCTCGTCCACCTCCCGCAGTCCAAAAGCCTCCCGGTAGTAGGTGGTCGCCACCCCCACCATCCCCCTGGAGTCCGTGACCCGGGCCCCATCCTCCCCCCGAAGTCCCGGGATGACGATCCGCGCTCTGGCCACTCTCTCCCACCAGTTGGTGAAGGTCCGAGAACCAAACCGGCATGACCTCCGCCACCCCGACCACCGTCATGCTGGGAACAAAAACTAAATCGATATGGCTGCGGTCCCCCCGGGAGTTGTCCCACGTGTAACCCTCCCCCATGGCGTGCACAGCCCGGTAACAGTCCTTCAAAAAAAAAAAAACACCACATCATGTACATGTTGAGCAGTGAAATCCCCCTCCCCATCCAAAGAAACATTAAAATCCCCACCCAACACCAAAACCCTATCGGTGACACACACGTCAGCCAGGGCCAAAAACACCCCCTTGCGCTCCCGCCGCTGGGCCGGAGCATACACGTTTACAAACCGAAAAGAAACCCCCCTCCAAGTGGCGTCCACCACCAAAACCCTCCCCTGGACCACAGAAACACTCCCCGACACCCTGAAATCCCGGTCCCCAAACAAAATACCCACCTAGAGGAATGCTCCAGGAGGGAGCCCGCCGGGCTCAGAGGCGCCTCCGACACTAGGTCCCTGCGTCCTGACAGCGCATCCAGGGCAAACCCCGGGGCCCTGTCGGTCGCCGCCTCAGTCCCAAGAGGACCAGAGCCCGCCTCCGCGCTCGCAAGAGCAGTGGGCGGGACGATGTCCAAACTGCCAGACCCGCTGTCGTCCATCCCCCCAGAAAGTGGGTCAAAACGGTTGGCCAAGAGAATCACCGCATCAACCGCCCCCCTCCTCTTCTTCCGCTTCCTCCTCCCCTGCACCGCCGGCAGCCCCGCTGGCCCCTCCCCCGAGGAGGAAGGCGACACCTCGCCCCCCGACGGCGCCCAGCTCCGCCTCAAGCTCGCCGAAACCACGTCCATGGCATCCTCCTCGCCGCCCTCGACCGACCAGGAGCCACCCAGAGGGAAACCGGAGAAATCCAGAACAGCCAGAGCGTCCCTCTCCACAGCCTCTCCCCAGGACGAAATCGAGGCCTCCGCCGAACCGCCGACCACCGCTGCCACCTGGAGGCCGGGAGCCGCCGCAGGACCGGGAACCGCCGCAGGACCAGCAGGAACCGCCGCAGGACCGGGAACCCCCACCGCAGGACCAGCAGGAACCGCCCCCAGACCGGGAACCGCCACCGCAGGACCAGCAGGAACCGCCGCAGGACCGGAAACCCCCGCCGCAGGACCGGAAACCCCCACCGCAGGACCAGCAGGAGCCACCGGACCACCAGGAACCGCCGAACCGCCGGGCCGCCAGGAAAAGGACCCCATGCAACAGGGCCCCCCCGACGACCGGAAACCGCCCCGGCGTAGGAGCGCTTGGGGCAGTCACGAAAAAGGTGACCGTCCTCACCGCAGTGGTGACACTTCTTCGGGGCCCGGCAGGAAGCAGCGCCGTGCCCCGCCTCCCCACAGTTCCGGCACCGTAGCTGGGCGCACCCGGTAGCCACGTGTCCGAAAACCCGGCACTTCCGGCAGAAAGCCGGCTGCCCGGGGTAGAACAGGAACCCCCGCTCGGCCCCGATGTTAAAGTAGGCCGGGGGGTGCTTGAGGCCCTCCGCCCCCTCCGGATCGTCCGCCAGGAGGACCCGGTACTGCCTCCGAGCAGCCCAGATCCCGTAGCCGCCCCTCAGGTACCGAACCAAAGGGTCCACCTTCCCGTACTTCCCCTGGAAGCCCGCCACCGTTGCGTCCCCCATGTAGGGTTTGTACAGGAGCACGGTGATGACCTTCAAACTGGTCCGACACAGCGACTCCACCGACATCCTGGAGAGAGGTTCCTCCCCTAACCCTCTGGTGCCCGCTGGGTCTACATGACCCCTGACCCCTATCTCCCTTATTATCCCCCCTACGCACCGAGCCCCAGTGGCAGCCTCCCCAGTCCCTTCCACCATTACGCCCCACGACAGGGCTACCACCACCGCCCCCCACCCTCTTATCATCCCTCCTCTCACCAGACCTCCGGTCACCTGAGGACCCCCAATACTGTCCCACCCACCCCCACCCCTCTGTTCCCACACCTCTCCAGACCAGCCTACACCACCAGCTCCTCCACCTCTACACCCCCTCCCTCCAGGCGTCGCCGGGGAGGGTTAAGTAGGACCCCGGCCCAAAAATATTATACGGCTCAGCTGGCGGCCACCCGTCCCCCTCCCCCCTCCTCCACTCCCCGACCCCTCTTGGGTCCCAGCCCCAACCTGGCCCACCCCAGGTCGGTGACACCTTCCGTGTCCACCGACACCCCTACCACACTGGGCCTACTCTCTAGCACGGGAGCCACTTTGGGCTCCTCCGCCACGCCCCAGACCCCGGCTAGCTCCACCGGCCGCAGCAGCACCTCTGCCCCCGCAGCGCTGATGGCATTAGCGCCCCGAACTGTCAGGCCCACCCCATCCACCGCCCCCCTCCTCTCCGCGGACCTGCACGCGGTCTCCCGCTACCAGTCCCTTAAGGTCTATGGCAGGCAAACCACGGAGGCGGGCAAACTCATTTGCCGCCTCCTCAGGACGGCCTACCACCACGGGCAAGTATCATCGTTTTTAAACGAGGGCATCCCTCCACCCGGCTACGACAGCAAGGTGGAGGAGTACGCCGCCCAGTTCCGCCCGCTCTCCCCCACTCCGGAGAGCCTACGGGAACTGCGGGATAATGCGGTTACCCGGATCCGTCACAACTACCAGGTCCTCTCCACCCACTACTCCTCCACCCTCACCTCACTCTCCGGCCTTCTCAGGGCCCAGTTCCCCACCCACCGCTCTTGGTCGGACTCCTGGGAACTGGGTGTCCGTTGGGCCACTCAGGACCTCAATGCCCCCATCCCCCAGAGGGTCCTGCAGCACACCAGATCCCTGCTGCCAGTGGATATCTACCCCACAGGCCCCCACTCCCCTTACCCTCTCCCTGGGTCCGCCGCTAAGGCTGAACTCCACGCCACCACCACCACCACCCCCCCTCACACATCCTCCTCCAGAGCCTCGCTAACTTTATTTGACCCCCTCCCCACCCCCATGGAGGTCCAAACCCCGCCGGTAGCTACTGCAAGTGGCTCTGACGAAACTGCCCTGGCCACGCCCATCCTCCCCTCACCCACCCCTACAACCAACCCCTCCACCTCAGCCCAGGCCCTTTCAGCCTCCCAGATCCAGGTACCACTATCCCCCCCAGTGGATATGGACCTGGACTGGAGCCCAATCAATGTGGAGGAGGTCAGCTCACAGGCGCTAGAACCTAGGGAGCAGAGACCTCCCAACACCCCTAGGCCCCGCCACCATGCCACCACGTCCAGTATCACTTTGGACTGTGGGAATGCCTTCCTGCTCCGTGCTGTGTGAATGCTCTCTTGCTGTCTGCGGTGTGCTGTGTGAATGCCTTCCTGCTCTGTGCTGTGTGTATGCTCTCTTGCTGTCTGCTGTGTGCTGTGGGCGGTGTGCTGTGTGAATGCTCTCCTGCTGTGGGCTGTGTGAATGCTCTCCTGCTGTCTGCGGTGTGCTGTGTGAATGCATTCCTGCTCCGTGCTGTGCGAATGCTCTCTTGCTGTCTGCGGTGTGCTGTGTGAATGCCTTCCTGCTCCGTGCGGTATGCTCTCTTGCTGTCTGCGGTGTGCTGTGGGCGGTGTGCTGTGTGAATGCTCTCCTGCTGTCTGCTGTGGGCTGTGTGCTGTGTGAATGCTCTCCTGTGGGAATGCTCTCCTGTCTGCTGTGTGTATGCTCTCTTGCTGTCTGCTGTCTGCTTTGTACGGTGTGCTGTGTGAATGCTCTCCTGCTGTCTGCTGTGGGTTGTGTACTGTGTGAATGCTCTCCTGTCTGCTGTGTGTATGCTCTCTTGCTGTCTGCTTTGTGCTGTGTGAATGCCTTCCTGCTCCGTGCTGTGTGTATGCTC
Source organism: Osmerus mordax (assembly GCF_038355195.1). Lineage (NCBI taxonomy): Eukaryota > Metazoa > Chordata > Actinopteri > Osmeriformes > Osmeridae > Osmerus > Osmerus mordax. The sequence goes on from NC_090061.1 coordinate 18,475,641, forward strand.
TCTTGCTGTCTGCTTTGTGCTGTCTGCTGTGTGAATGCCTTCCTGCTCCGTGCTGTGTGAATGCTCTCTTGCTGTCTGCTGTGTGAATGCCTTCCTGCTCCGTGCTGTGGGAATACTCTCCTGCTGTCTGCCGTGTGAATGCTCTCCGGCTGTGTGAATGTTCTGCCTCCTGGCTCTTGCCTCCTGGCTCTTGCCTCCTGGCTCTTGCCTCCTGGCTCTTGCCTCCTGGCTCTTGCCTCCTGGCTCTTGCCTCCTGGCTCTTGCCTCCTGGCTCTTGCCTCCTGGCTCTTGCCTCCTGGCTCTTGCCTCCTGGCTCTTGCCTCCTGGCTCTTGCCTCCTGGCTCTTGCCTCCTGTGTGCCAACTGTCGTTTAGGACTTGTTGGGTTCCTGCCCTTCCTGCTGTTTCCTGTCTCCCTTCTCTGGTGGTTATTACCTCTATACTCTTTAGCTTGGAATAATTTGTTTTAGCTGTTGTAGTTCTTGGTGTTGTAGTTGCTGACAATGTGAGTCCACCCATTTTAGTCCTGTCTCGTTGGCGTGCCTGGTTGGATCAGGAGGAGTTTATCCATGTGTCTGACCTTTGCTCGCAGTGCCCACTCACTGCTTTCTGGTTCAGACGGCGTGCTACCATGGGGCACTCGGCCCGGGTTCTCCTCGGAGTTCCTGGAGAGGCCTAGCCTCTTTTCTCTCTGTGGGTGATCCTTGGCGATGGAAGTGCCCGTGCTTCTGACCCTGACCTCTGCTGATCTTCGGATCTGTCAGGGTGATAGGGAATTTCAAACTTACAACCCTAACCCTAACCCCCGGATCCTCCCACTTCTCCCCCCCTCCCTCCTACCCCCCCGTTTTAGGCTTAATCAGCCCGTGCCAACACCCCAGGATCCCTCCGGGCACGTCTGGGTCCTAATGACCAAGGACCAATTTACCCGCCGATCGGATCCCGTGCGTCGCCCTGACCACCGGCCGCCCGCTACCTGGAACACCGCCGGCAGGCATCTCCCTCCCCATCCCCACGCCGCGCTCGCCGCCACCAGGAGGACCGAAGGCGGCGGATCCGTACCTCCGGCCCCTCTTCCTCCACCACCTCTGCCCGGTCTGCTGACCGTCGTGCCCACCGCCCAACCTCCTCCCATACAACCGACACCTCCGCCCAGTCGCCTCGGCGGCGCGGTGGTGTCCGCAGGACCCAGGCGCGCCAACGCTACTTGGAGCGTACCGCCGAACCTGCCCGCGCCACCCCCCGGACGGGGCAGAGCAGCGGACCAGCCCGCCACACCACCACACTACCCTCCCGGGGACCTTCCACCTCAGCGGCAGACCCCTCTGCCGCTGACCACAGACCTCCACGCGGTCTCTAGAACCTGGGCACGACGGGAACATGGCCCGGCGATCACGGAGGCTGGCAAACTGATCAACCGGGTGATCAAGACCGCCTTCCACCGCGACCAAGTAACCGCCTTTTTAAGGGACAGCATCGCCCCGCCCGGCCACACACAAAAGGTGCTGGAGCTAGCGGCCCTCTTCCGCCCCTCATCGCCCACATATGAAAACTGGGACGAACTCCGCTCCAACGCCAACATTTGGATCTCCAGCAATTATCAGTCGCTGGAGAGACACTACAACCTGGCGTTGGAGGCCAAAGTCCGCCATCTCCAGATCCAATTCCCGGCCTTTGATGGCTGGCCGGATGCCTGGGAACTGGCGGTCCGCTGGGCCGCCGTGGATCTGGGGGCCCCCGTACCTCAGCGAACCCTGAGGTGCGTGGAGGCCCTCCTGCCGGGACGGGTCTTCCCCATTGAACCAGCGGTCCCTTGGATCCCCCCGGTGTCTGTCACCAGACCCCCGGGCCTGCCCGACACGGCCCCGGGTGTAAATCGGACTGGTCCCTGACCCCCTCTAGGCGGGCTAACCTTGCCGCCCACCGCCCCTCCTAGGACAAGGAGTCAGTGCTCCGCCATTTCTATGGCTGCTGGCATGATCCTTAGGGCCCCCTCCACCACCTGCCCCTTTTCCCTTGGGGAGGTTTCGGCCTCCACACGCTCACACCCTTCCGCCATCCCACTCCTATACCCGCCTGCCCAATTGGACCCATCTTTTCCGCCCCTTACCCAAACCTCCCCTGTTCCCGCCGACGCCTCCCCCACCACGGTAATCATCACCCCCCCACAACACACCATCACCCCACCCACCTGAGCCTTGACACTGTTTCACTGGCGTGCCTAAGTGGATACAGAGACGGACTATTCATGTGCCCACCTCTGTTTCCTGTCCCCCTGAGTGTTCTCCTCCACTCCGGAGGTTGGGTGGCTTGTGTACCACTGGACACCCGGCCTGGGTCCCCTTTTGGGTTCCTGGAGGGGCTTAGCCCCTGTCTCTTGGCGTTGTATCCCGGGGTCCCTGGAAGATGCCAGTGCACTCACTCTGATCCTTGCTTACCGGTTCTCCGATCTGCTTGGTGATGGGATTTCTCAGACATACAACCCTAACCCTAATCAGTCTGACCTTTTATCCAAACCCAACCCTAGTTGCACGCAGCCTGACCTTTACTCCTGGGGTGCCCCAGGACCCAACGGTTTCAAAATCCTGGTCTTCAGGGCCCCCCTGCCCTGCACATTTGATTTTTCCCCACTCCAACATACCTGATACAAATGAAGTCATTACTAAGCTTCTCCAGAGCTTGATAACAACCAATTCATTTGTATCAGGTATGTTGAGCAGGGAAAAATCTAAAACATGCAGGACAGGGGGGCCCTGAGGACCAGGGTTGAGCACTAGTGACCTAAGCCTGTGATTTTCTACCTTAGGCATTACAGACCAATTGTTCTGAATGTTTCCCCTCCACCTACACCTGATTTTAATGAACAGCCCTTACTAGCTTCTGCAGAGCTAGATAACCAATTCATTTATATCAGGTATGTTGGAGATGGGAAAAATCTAGGACAGGGGGGCCTTGAGAAATATTGATCAATCTCTACCCTGGTCCTTGAAAATCATACAGAACAGGTGGTTATGTTTCCCCTTCTCCTACACACCTGATTTTAATAGGCCGTGGGCCGGACCCCAAAATTGTGAATTTCATTGATCCCTGTCAGGGAACTAAGTAATTTGTTTACAGATGGCATGGAAAATTTGTATAAGTAGTTTACCGATTGTTTCCAACGTGGATATGTGCACATTTGATGAAGATATCGATTTAAACGTTTACATTTTTAAAAGGGCAAATTTGTAGGACTACTAAAACGTCGCCTCAGAAAACGTAAACAAATCCCCCGTCTCCTTGACAACCTGTCACGTCGCCCTGATTAGAACGAAAGCCGGCTATTAAAAATAGTTTTTTAAAATAATTTTTGTCTAACGTTACATGACATGAGCTATAATATACATTGAGCACTTACCGTCAGACCTCCGTTGATCACCTGTGGGTTATCTAATGTTACATAGACAGCAAAACATCAAAGCGAGACGCGATGACAGCCGGCAACTTATTTGACAATGAAGTGCTGTATACATGTTGCCTCGAAGACAAAAAGCCAAATATCCCTATTCTCAAAAGCAAGTTAGGCATCATTTGTTCAGTGTGCCCAGGAATGGGTTAATCTCAACACAGCTGAGAGTTTGATTGCTGAAAAAGCAATAGTGAAATTTAATTTGATGGAGACGTGGCGAGACCAAGATATGCCAGTTAATGTGGGCTTCCATAGGGAGTGCTACATGCTCTTCACTAAAAAAGAGCACATTGCAAGAGCATGTAGGAGAGAAAAGGCAGCCAAAGATACTGAAGGTATGTATAAAAAAACATAAATTGTGAGTCAGATGGCTGAGCGGTGAGGGAGTCAGGCTAGTAATCTGAAGGTTGCCAGTTCGATTCCCAGCCGTGACAAATGATGTTGTGTCCTTGGGCAAGGCACTTCACCCTACTTGCTTTGGGGGGAATGTCCCTGTACTTACTGTAAGTCGCTCTGGATAAGAGCGTCTGCTAAATGACTAAATGTAATGTAAATAAATTCTACCAATTCTCTATTAAGATAATTTTGTATTGGTGCTTCATGTAACTGTTATACGTGTATTGTAGTTGGTTTAAAAATGTTTGTTAAATAAACCTCACACTACCAGTGAATCTTAATTACACAATGTGATTTTTAATAAATGTATATTTTTGAACACTTTGTATCTTACATTTTTTATTGAAAAGCTGGACATTTAACAAGGGCAAAAAGCATCGATTAAATATTAGATTACAGGTTGACAATGAATTGAACACAAAAGTCATTGTTGTTTTTTAGGAAAGTAAAAAAAAAAAAAGACATTAAATGGTTTTCTTCCCATTCTAAACATTGAGATTACTAGATTAAAAGTAACCACCTTTGATAAACATGCTTTGTCCCCTTTGTTCTGTCCCCTACATATGTAGATAAAGCCCAACTACTGCCAGAGGAAGTCAGTGATGACACTGCATCCAAAGTCCGGGTTTTGCGTTCTGCATCAGATGGCCCAAGCCTCCCAAAAAGAGCTTCCCATCTCTTGCCTGTTGGATGCCTAATATGCAGAAAGAACCAATACATTACTAACAGTCACAGCAGAAAAAGGTCAAAAGAAAAACTTGCTCAGTGTGAAACACTAACTGCCGGTAAGCTACTTGTTGCTGCAGAGGAACGGAGGGATGAAAGTGTACTAATGCACATACGTGGGAGGGATCTTGTAGCTTCAGAGGCCATGTATCATTTGAGCTGCTACAGACATTATACAAGACATCTGGCCAAAATTCCTCAAGAGGGAAATCCAGAAAGCAATCTATATCAGGCAGGCTACACCCATTTCTGCAAGTCAGTGGTGGAAAAGAGGTTGCTGAGAAACCGTGAGTTGTTAAGGCTGTCCTGGCTAAATGGCCTTTTTAAGAAAATAGTTAAGGAAAAAGAAGGTGTTGACATTTCAACTTACAAAGCCTTTTCCTTAAAATCCAGACTTCAAAAGTCACATCCATTTTTGAGATTTCTGAAATGTTCAATAAATTATTTAGTGTATGTTGATGATTTAACTGCTGATGAAGTAATCCATGATAAAGCTACACAGCCATCATCCTCATCATCAGACCATAGTGAAGATGACACAGAACCAAGTCATGTTGGAGCAGGGCAAGGAACAAAAGACTCAAGCCTTCTCTATCATGCAGCCATGTCACTCAGGGAGATTATTGAGGCCAAGTGCAAAACTACTCCTAAACTGCCATGGCCACCCACAGCGCAAGACCTTCAGATGGACACTGCCTCAAATATTGTACCAAATGAATTATACAATGTCCTGGCTTGGACAACAGGTATGACTACAGAATTTAGAACTGGTGGTTTGTGTGCCAATGTTAGTGTGGAGAACAATCGGAAGATTGTGTCATTGTGTCAAGATATCATGAATCTGGCAATGAGAGGACGCTGGCTCATGCCAAAGCATTCCTCCTTAGCCATGGCTGTACGACATACGACAGGATCAGCTCAGCTTATAGGAATACTGAATGGTCTAGGGCACTGTTCCTCCAACTCACAAGTACTGGAACATGACACTGCTCTAGCAGAGCTGCAATTCCAAAGAGGTGATACATACATCCCACCAAACATTACAGTTCAAGTTCAAGCAACTCTTGTATGGGACAACAACGACTTTGGTGAAGAAACACTATCTGGAAAGGGAACAACACATAACACAAATGGTATTATAATTCAGAGGCCAATTACGTGTGTTGTGTCTACTTCTGAGACAGTATCTCTGCAGAGAACAAGGAAAAGATCTCTTCAACCACCTCACGCCCATATTGACACCTACATTAGAAGAAAGAGGACCGGTCCAAAACCTTTTGGATCAGAAGTTGAACTGGGACACGAGAAATACATGTATACACAGGAATCTGCACGAAGACTGGATGATGCCTACTTTTTCATGAAGACTCAAGAAGTTCATGGCAGCGTTTTACCTGGATGGACTGGTCACAATACACTTCTTCAGAGAGGTACGATTCCACAGCAGTCTAGCATTGGTTACCTGCCCATCATTGACGCCAGTCCAACGGACCTAGACACAGTACACACCATCCTTACTCGTTCAATAGAAATAGCAGACAAAATGGAGCTGAATGAAATTGTGTTGGTAATGGATCAGGCCATATATGCAAAAGCACAAGAAATTCGTTGGATGAACACCACATTTATGAAACGACTAGTCCTGAGAATGGGGGAATTTCATACAGCCATGGCATACCTGTCCTGTATTGGGAAGCGCTTTGGGGATGCAGGATTTCAAGATGTCATCATTGAAGCTGAAGTTGTTGCTGTAGGATCTATAGAAGGAGTCATAACTGGACATCAGTACAACAGAAGCATCCGTTCTCACAAGTTAATGTGTGAGGCATTTCAAAGACTCCGCTGGCAGGAATACCTTGACATCCTTTCAGAAGACGACCGTGAATCTGCTATGAAGATAGCTGCTGATCTGCAGACAGCCTTCCCCGGTGAAGACTTTGATGTTTTGGTAATTTCTGAGAACTTTTTGACAGTTATGAGAGGGTATGAACATTTTATCAAAGACAACACCACCAACAAGACATTCCACTTTTGGAGCACATACATATCAATGGTTGAGGACCTTCTCCTCTTCATCAGAGGAACACGCGAGGCAAATTGGAGTCTCCATCTGTCAAGTGTCCATTCCATTTTGCCATGGTTCTTCTCTTATGACAGGATCAACTATGCTCGATATCTATCAACGTACTGGATGGAGATGATAAGTTTAGGGGACACTCATCCAAGCATAAACCACCAGCTCCAATCAGTAGATTTTGTTGCCCAGAGACAGCAGGCCTATGGCTTTGCTTATACTGCATGTGACCAAGTGATTGAGCAGACAGCAAACCGTGACTCCAAAACAAAAGGTGGACTAACTGGATTTTCACTCAACAAAAGCGCAGTTCATAGATGGACACTCACACAACATGAGCGTGCAGCCATCACTATGGGGTGCAGAGACATGGCTGGACACAACACCACAACAAGGCAAAGAGCGGATCTAGATGATGCACGAAGAAAATGTGACAAGAAGGATGTAAAGAATATCATGTCTACCATTCAAAACATGATGAATCCATTTGATCCTTCCATAGATAGAGAGGTCCTTTACCACATCACATCAGGTCATGTAGTATCAGAGCCCATTTTCACAGATCTGCATGAAGCAAAAGAGAGAGGTGAGAAAGCCTTCTTAGATTTTTGTGAAAAGAGGCTACAAACTGATGAGGCAGGAATCTATGAGCCAATAAGAAAAATGAAGCTAAAGACCTTCAAAGACACTGAAACTAAAACTGGGACAAAATCAAGAGGCAGAGAGATAGCCCTAAAAGCCGACTGTGATCTGTTCGCCAGACTAATTGTAATTGGAACCTCTAGAACGATTGACATGAGTGAGATGCTTGTATATAGTTTAGGGCCCTTACCTGCATCACTGGCCCATTATGACGGTTCCCTCATGAAAATCGACAAAGCAAAGCTGATGCACTTTCTGGAAGCAGAGGTCAACCCACCGGCGACAGTGGACAACATTCCAGAGGGTTCAACTTGGGTGTGGGATGCTATGGCACTTGTGCAAGTCATGAAACCCCAAGCAACATTTGGGATGTTTGCAGACAGTGCTCTGAGCTTGATTGTCAGTGTGGCTAAAGCAAGCAAGTCCAAGGTAGTGCATTTTGTACCGGACACCTACAAAACCATGAGCATCAAGAATGCAGAACGAGATCTACGTGCTGTAAAGGGCTCTCAAGTTACCAAAATATATTCTGAAGAACAAAGGACACCAAAGCAATGGCTAAAGTTCTTGGCATGTGGTGAAAACAAAGAAAATCTCCTACAGTTTTTCTTTGAGCGATGGTGCAAATCCGGAAATGATCTGCTAGATGACCTCACTTTAATCGTTGGACATGGAGGAGAGTGCCATGCTCTAAGAAAAAGACAAAATACAGCTGATCTGCAAGTCTTACCAATGCCAGATCTATTCACAGTACAGGAAGAGGCAGACACCCGACTTCTGCTACACTGTGCACATGCTGCTAATTACAGCAGACATATAGTCATCAGAAGTCCTGACACTGATGTGTTTATTCTGGCCCTTGCTTTTTACAAAGAAGTTAGGGCTCATCTGTACTTTCACACTGGAAAAGGAGTCAACACTCGCACAGTTGAAGTTGAAAGGATCCATGACCAACTAGGAGAAGAAGTGTGTGATGCGCTGATTGGTCTACATTGCTTCTCTGGCTGTGACACAGTGAGTTCCCTGTATGGGATAGGAAAGGTGAAGACAGTCAAGACACTCCTGTCTAATCGTGAACACTGTGCTACATTCAGAAAAATGGGCACTGCTTTCACTGTACCACCAGAGCTCTATGAGACAGTGGAAGCATTCACATGCAAGCTCTATGATCAGAAGGGTATAACAGATGTCAACAAGGCAAGGTGGCAAATGTTCAGATCAGGGAAATGTTTGGAGAGAAGTCTTCCTCCAAATAAGGACTCCCTTCACCTTCACATTCAGAGAGCAAACTATCAGGCTGCTATACACAGGTACAGAACCTAGGAACAGAAAAAAAAAATAGTACTGTAAGAACAAGCAATACCAAGAATTCCAATGTTACTCAGGGATTGGCAAAAATGTATTTTGAAATAAGACAAAATATTCAAGCTGTAAAGGTATATGAATAAAAATACAAATTACAGCAACCATGACATGTATCAAAATAAACAATATTTTGTATTTTGAATTTTAAAAATAGTATAATATGTTTTTATCAAAGCAACATTTGATCATAATTAACAGCTCTTCACTAGACATGGTTTGGACTTGCCTGAGAAAACCAATGAGAGAGTCATCTTTCACTTGCCATGTGTCTTAAACAAGCAAGTGCAAAGCGCTCAACAGTCTTCCAGCTCCCTGTTTTGGGTCAATTATTTTCTGCATTTTTTAAAATTCTTAACACTGTGCTATTTGGGTGTGCTCAAGCCTTCGGCGAGAGCACAACCTTTGTTCTCTCACATATATATCTTTTTATTATTATTTTTTATTTTCGCCCCCCTAAGGATCAGTCAATATTTGGACTACATACACAACGGCTAAATGACTAAATGTAAATGTATTTACGTTCCGTTGCATGGTTTAAGTAGAAATTGCGTTTTTGTGGTGAAAAGTGAAGCTAACGGTGGCTAATTTGCTAGCCACAGTCACTGACGTTACTAACGTCAGGAAAACACGCGTGACTACCTGTAGCAGAACATTCGTTTCGCATCTGTTAACTTGGGGGATAGCTAGGCTAACTATAGCTTTACTGCAAGGCAGCTGCAGGAACGCCACAAGCAAAGAGGCCAGGGTGATAACTATTTACTCATTTTACTTTGTGATATGACACACTTGTCATGTGTAATGTACAGTATAAGCTGATATTATTAAGGAAGTACATCTACTTTCGGAAACAGTAGTCTACTATTTCACTGAAGTATTAGCATCATGACATTAGCCTGTGTTGCCTGGGCAACACATACTACAGTGGTCTATGATGTAGCGTTATCTGTTTTCAATCGTTAAAATAAACATTCCTCACATATACATTTTCGTTGTAGGGTTTATTCTGACATTAGTAAACGATTTGTTGGTGAAATTACCATTACCTGTGGTTTCAAACCAGTGTAGCTCACTGCAACGCTGTAGCTTACGTGAGACACACTACAAAAACATCTACACTACACAGCTGTTTAGGAAGTCAAACGGCGACAGAACATGTTCGGCACTCCCCTTACTTGAATCAAAAGTCTAACTACTAACCTGAACTTCATTGCCACAGCCTAAACGTTGTCAATCTGTTCATGAAAATAATTAATTTAAGCTTAAACCGTACAACGGAACGTTAAATCCAATTCAACCAACGCAATCGCTACCAAGACGAACACAGCAGTAGTCTAGTACTGTACCGTAGTAGTACAATTTACCGGGGCAGCTTCTCCACACAGGGCTATATCGCATTTTGCGTTGTTACTGACAATGATCGCTACTACTGAGCTTTTTATGAATGAGCGATTTTCCACTAAATAAATGTCAAGCTTATTTACGTTTTGGGGGGCATATTTTCAGTTAGCAGATGGTACTGTTTGAATTGCGATTCCATCTTCTACTGCCGGGTAACGTCGTAGAATAATCTTCAAAGTGGGTTCTTTATTCATGAATGAATGCAATGAGTAGGCTAAATGCCTGAAAATATCATGAGAAGGGAAAAACTTAAAATGACGTTTAAGTCATAGAGATTAGGTCAATGTTTACACCAGTCTGCCCAATTTATTCGTTTTGTTTCAACGATGAGGCTGCCTCTTGCAGGGGAAATGAGAAGACATCTATTTCATTCTACACTTCACTCGTATTTTCAGTTGTAAATGAGCAGCAAAAAAAAAAATGCTTTTAAATCTATGTCATCTTTATAAATAATAAGTATGCATTTTTATATAAAATATACAGAAATATCAGTTGTAAAAATGTCATTCAAAAACGGACCCCTGTGCAACCGACGCAAGCAAGCACACCCTACAATTTCCCCAGAAATTGTACCCTCTCTAGTTTGATACACAATACATAGCAATACATTACAAATAAAAAATAAAATAATAATATAATAATTATACTGGAATATATACCAAAATACTATCTATTCCTTTGTTCTACAGGAGAAGTTTAGAAAACATGCCAGACATACCTCCACCAATCCAGCATGGATGGAGGATCGAGGGGGGATGCTTTGCAGTTAATTGGATGACACTTCCACCAGCACCAGCAAGTGTCATGGAGCTTGTACACTGCAAGTGCAAAACACTACAATGTGTGGGGGGACACTGCACGTGCAGAAAGCACCAGCTACCATGCACAGACATGTGTCAATGTGTTAACTGCTCCAATTGTGTCTAAGTACGCAACACGACATTGTGAGCATGCAGATATTGCACTGATAAACGTAATCTGGTTCAAGTTCATTTTGTCTGGTGTTGTTAATTCACTAAATAGCTTCATGGAGATACAGTTAATACTTTGCCTAATTCACCAATTCAAGTGAGGTGTTCCAAGAGCGTCTACCTTCTGCCCTCCCGATGTAGGCTGCACTCCATCGCTTGTAAAAAGCTCCACCAAGGTACTTTGCTTAGATTAGTTGTACAAATACTGATAGCGGTTAGCCATTTTGAGAACATTACCTACCGCTTCCACGACGTGTGGTGCAGCCATACACTGTAGCCAGAACAACGGAGAAGTTACATCCTTTCGGAGACGGAAAAGTCTGGCAGAAGAGCTGAGTTTAGAGCCAAAGCGATTTCCGACTCTTAGCCACATCCGGGTCTTCGGGCACCGATTCAAACAATGACGTGATTGGTCAACTCAGGTTGACAAGGTAACAACACGAGTTTTGATTGGTTCTGACTCCGGCTAACATTTTGTTGTTAACTTGCGATATTATATCTACGTTATCTTTTTAATGTGCAATAATTGACGTTGGAAACAAGAGGTTATGTGCTCAACAACAATTTTTTTAGACAGTTATAAAAAATTCACCAGTTCCCTGAAGGAGATCTATCAAATCGAAAACTAAAGGAGAAAAACGGACTTGGCCCACAGTCTATATCCCCCAGGTTAACAGATGCGAAACGAATTTTCTGCCAAAGGTAGTCACGCGTGTTTTCGTGACGTAGTGACGTTAGTAACGTCAGTGACTGTGGCTAGCAAATTAGCCACCGTTAGCTTCACTTTTCGCCACAAAAACTTAACTTGAGCCTAAACCATGCAACGGAACGTAAATAAAAATACAAGCAACTCAATCGCTACCAAGACGAAACTTTTGACACCTAGGTTGTCTATGTAGGCCAAATATTGACTGAGATTTAGGGGGGCAAAAATAAATAATAATAATAATAAATATATATGTGAGAGAACAAAGGTTGTGCTCTCGCCGAAGGCTTGTGCTCTCGCCGAAGGCTTGAGCACACCCAATAATAATATATATGTGAGAGAACAAAGGTTGTGCCCTTGCCGAAGGCAAAGCACACCCAACTAGAGAGGGTACAAATTATGGGGAAATTGCAGGGTGTGCTTGCTTTCGTCGGTTGCACAGGGGTCCGTTTTTGAACGACATTTTTACAACTGATATTTCTGTATATTTTATATAAAAATAACAGTACCATCTGCTAACTGAAAATATGCCCCCCAAAACGTAAATAAGCTTGACATTTATTTAGTGGAAAATAGCTCATTCATAAAAAACTCACTGGTAGCGATCATTGTCAGTAACAACGCAAAATGCGATATAGCCCTGTGTGGAGAAGCTGCCCCGGTAAATTGTACTACTACAGTACAGTACAGTAGACTACTGCTGTGTTCGTCTTGGTAGCGATTGCGTTGGTTGAATTGGATTTAACGTTCCGTTGTACGGTTTAGGCTGAAATTAATTATTTTCATGAACAGATTGACAACGTTTAGGCTGTGGCAATGAAGTTCAGATTAGTAGTTAGATAGACTTTTGATTTAAGTAAGGGGAGTGCCGAACATGTTCTGTCGCCGTTTGACTTCCTAAATAGCTGTGTACTGTAGATATTTTTGTAGTGTGTCTCGCGTAAGCTACAGCGTTGCAGTGAGCTACACTGGTTTGAAACCACAGGTAATGGTAATTTCACCAACAAATCGTTTACTAATGTCAGAATAAATCCTACAACGAAAATGTATATGTGAGGAATGTTTATTTTAACGATTGAAAACAGATACATCATAGACCACTGTAGTATGTGTTGCCCGGGCAACACAGGCTAATGTCATGATGCTAATACTTCAGTGAAATAGTAGACTACTGTTTCCGAAAGTAGATGTACTTCCTTAATAATATCAGCTTATATTGTACATTACACATCACAATTGTGTGTCATATCACAAAGTAAAATGAGTAAATAGTTATCACCCTGGCCTCTTTGCTTGTGGCGTTTCTGCAGCTGCCTTGCAGTAAAGCTATAGTTAGCCTAGCTATCCCCCAAGTTAACATATGCGAAACGAATGTTCTGCCAAAGGTAGTCACGCGTGTTTTCGTGACGTTAGTGACGTAGTGACGTTAGTAACGTCAGTGACTGTGGCTAGCAAATTAGCCACCGTTAGCTTCACTTTTCGCTACAAAAACTTAACTTGAGCCTAAACCATGCAACGGAACGTAAATAAAAATACAAGCAACTCAATCGCTACCAAGACGAAACTTTTGACACCTAGGTTGTCAAATATTGACTGAGTTTTAGGGGGGCAAAAAGAAATTAAAAATAAATAAATAAAGATATATATGTGAGAGAACAATGTTTGGGCCCTTGCCGAAGGCAAAGCACACCCAATAATAATATATATGTGAGAGAACAAAGGTTGTGCCCTTGCCGAAGGCAAAGCACACCCAAATACCCCTCCCCCCTCTCTCTTTCTCGTTGGCTTTCTGAGAGTAGTGTCTTCTAGACTGCAACCTTCTTTACCCTCTACGAATCCATTAGATCATTATAAAAAATTACCAAGTGGAGAATAAATGGCAACTCTTATCACATCTGGAAGTGAATTGCTTGTTGAGGGAATTAAAACTAGCCTGTATAGCATCATCATTAGACCTGCATTATTTGACGTCTATTATTTATATTTGAATGTCCATTTTACGTGAATTGCGTTTGTATGTTTCAGTTGAAAATGTAGTGGACTGAATAAAAAAAGGTCCACTGTGGGTACTTATTAGTTGGTGTAGCCTAACTGAACCTTGTCTTTGTCACACAAACTCATTACATAAGCCTCAAGATTGACTGGACACAACTTTTATTTCTACCATTATTTCCCTTCCAGCAAAGTCATTCTTTTGCTTAAACCATTGACAGATTTCCCCTTGTAATATTAATACAGCATGACAACAGAAATAGTTCCACTGTAGTATTTTTGGATGACACACACAGCTCAAAGCATTTAGGGAATACACTGAGGTTATATACAGGCTTTTATTTCAGACCATTCTTGACAAAGAATTGTAAGATGTACTGGGATCAAATTCTTCATAATAACCATCAAAATAAATTACAGCTACAGGAGTGTTACTGATCTAATCATATTACTTAGTATTGATCACTTTCCGATGTAACTTTTAAAAATAATTTATGAATTGTGTAGGCGGGATACAAATGTTTACTAAACATACGAACAAAAGTTAATGACCATGCGCGATTCACACACTGTCTGTTATTTTGTAGCCTAATAATATTATCCCTTAGCCGACATATTAGACATTGTGATGATATTATTCTGTTAATTAATGTGACCAGACGTCCTCTTTTACCCAGACATGTCCTCTTTTCGAGACCTCAAAAATACGTTCCACCTTCTAGCGCGAGCTCTGACTGTAGAGTTCCCCCCCCCCCCCCATCCCACAAACTCGAATCTGGTCACCCTATGTTAATACACTAGGGAACTGCCATGCAAAGAAGCATCTGGCGTGACATCATAATCAGAAGTTGACATAGCAACGGACACATCGTGGCATTCCAAAGCATTATGATGTCACGCATGACCCTTTTTGGTAGCCGATATTAGCTAAGACTGACACAAACAGAAACTCAGTACAGAGATAACGTCTTAATGCGTACCACTAATATTAGTAGGTAAACACTGTCTTGTGTTCACAGAAGTGTTCACAATTTTCCATCTTCAAAATTGAGAAAACTGAACTTGAGAACTTCCTCAAGCAACAGAGGGCCAAAGTGTCAGAAGATGAAGCTTAACCCTAACTTCAAACAAGATGGTCCTTACATGGAAACAAGGGTGAGTTTCTATTTATTCAGTAGAGTATAGACAGCTGACTGGCTTTTATTTTAAAAATGGTGTGAGAGGAATACTGATTTGTGAATTGCACCTCATGTGTCGCGAGTAAATGTATTTTTAAATGGATCACTGCTCATAGCATGAAGCCTTTTCTCTCTTCCCTAGGAGTACGGTGCCTCCCTCAGAAGAGATCCCTCCACCTTGACTGAGGGCTGGAGAGGGGTGTACATGGGCCACCACCCGGCCGAGGGCAGGGGTCCCTGGGCTGAGGAGGGTGGACCTCCCTTTCGAGAGAGCAGGACCACCAGACTGGGAAGGGTGGAGCCTGTGGAGAGGAGGGCACCAACGTACAAAGAGGAACTAGAACAGCAGGTGACCCCCCCCCCCTATGAGTTGGGATACTGTACTAAAATACACAAAATACTATAAATATGATTGATTCTGCTCATAGATAAGTGATTGGTATTGAAGGTATAAACTCACCAAAACATGGACTGAAATGTGATACATGGAATTTTCTTTATCAACTTTGAGTTGAGATTCTGTGTTTTACCTTAGTCTATGTTTGAAACAAGTAGAGCAATGATGGTGGGCATGTCATGTTTTGACATGAAGGGTACAGAGAATGGAGGAGTGAACGTTTTGGTCAGATAAATGATAAAAGTTGTAGATCTATATTGACTTTTAACATCATTTGTAAGTTAGTTTAATTCATCCCATTTAGACCGTCTCACCCAGTGAAAGTCAGTCTCATGTTCATGATGATGTCAATGTGTACGCTGAGTCTATCCTCAAACCTCTGGTACATGTGGTTCCAGGGGAGTCAGTATTCCTCACCATATTCCTTCATATCCTTGAATCCCTGCAGATCCAGGAGAAGCAGGAGCTCCGGAGGCTGGAGAAGGTGGAGAGGGACCGGGCTGAGGCCAAGATGGAGGCCGAAATAAGAAACTATAACCCATGGGGCCGGGGAGGGTGCGGCGCACCCCTCAGAGACACCCGAGGGAACCTCATTAGTACGTTGTAGCATGTTTCACTTACCTTCATTGTTGGGTCACCTTTCAGGATCGCATAAGTGGATCTGTGTTAAATTGATGAGAGATACAGGCTTATCCCCACATATATATAGGTGCTCATCTGATCTGTGTAACCCTCTGTGACATTGTTTGTAAGAAGGGCTATACAAATAACATGATTTGATATAGTCACTTTGTAGAGGGCCACATTTTAAACTGTTCTACCGTCAGGGGTAAACATGTTTGCTGGTCTGGTGATTTTTACTTTTGAATCTTGTTTTTAAAACACTTCTTATGATTTGCCTGTCTAGCTGACCTGAAGCAGATGCACAAGCAGAATGAGGAAGCTTGGCTGAACCCTGAGACGTCTCAGAAAAAAGCCACAGTCACCAGGCCCATCCTCAGAGAGGACAGACTGCCGCCCATTAACACAGTCTCAGGTAGACAGTCACTGCACCAGCTGGCACATTGCAGACAACATACATTAACGTGCATGGAATACACATGGTTATAATATATTTGATCTTTGCAGGTTTTGATCATGTCCAGACCACTGAGAAATCCAGGAGTATGTTTGCTAACCAGCAGACAGGGGCGCACTGGGGGCACCACCTGGTCGAGGATAGGGGTCCTTGGGCTGAGGAGGGTGGACCTCCCTTTAGAGAGAGCAGGCTGGAGCCTGTGGAGAGGAGGGGACCAACTTACCAGGAGGAACTGGAACAGCAGGTGACCCCCCCACCACCACCACCTCTATCTGTTGGGATACAGCACCAAAATACACCAAATGCAATGAGTGTATTAATTCTGACAATCTTTATTCAGATAAGATGAATTATTCAATTTGCGCCACAAGTTGAAAGTCAGTCTCATGTTCATGATGATGTCAATGTGTACGCTGAGTCTATCCTCAAACCTCTGGTACATGTGGTTCCAGGGGTGTCAGTATTCCTCACCATATTCCTTCATAACCTTGAATCCCTGCAGATCCAGGAGAAGCATGAGTGTCGGAGGCTGGAGAAGGTGGAGAGGGACCGGGCTGAGGCCAAGCTGGAGGCCGAAATAAGAACCTATAACCCATGGGGCCGGGGAGGGTGCGGCGCACCCCTTAGAGACACTCGAGGGGACCTCATTAGTACGTTGTAGAATGTTTCATTTGCATCCCCTTTTAGCTCACCTTACAGGATATTATACGTGGATTGTGTTAGATTGATATCACAACAACACTGTGGACAATGTGCAGCTAAATTGCAGCCGGTAAGCATCATACTAAGCGTTCACAACTTTTCATGTTTTTTAATGTTGGTGTATTCACCATGCTAAACTAAACGTGAGCTGGACACACTGGATAGATCTCAAATGTTGGCTGGGAAAGTTAAGCGCATAAATTAAAAATATATGGATCTTTCACTCTAGAGTGTATTATTTACTGCCAGCTTTCATTTCGAATGAAAACCACTAAGTATATTGAGTGATTTCGCGGCAGTTCCCTGCCATTTAGCTGCACATTGTCCAACTAATGCTAGGTTTAATGACTGGTCGCCAAATAAATATCTGAATACATATTTACATAAAAAAAACTATTCAACTTACTACGACTCTTATCCATTAATTTATACTGTTAAGAGTGTGCTAACCGAATAATCTTTAAATGTTGCATTAAAGGTACATGCCCATGGGTATTTTGAACTACTTACCAAATGACTCGCCATTGAAATCATCAGGGGCCTCATTTATCAACCGTTCGTACGCACTAAAATGTGCGTAAACCGTGCGTACGAATGAATCCACGCAAAAGTAGCGATTTATCATGCCAAGAGATTTCTTGGAAGTGTGCGTAAATCTAAGAATGGTTAATACTATGCGTAGCTGAGTACGAACAATTCCATGTGATAAAATTTCCATGAAATAAAATTAAAAAATCATGAAATATTGTAATGATATAGCCTAATTGAACACCATAAGGGGAGTTGTTAATATTGTCGAATTGATGTAATGTAGTGTAATGTTACAATATGCTTGTGGACCACTATAAAAGACAGTCAATTAACACGGAATATCTAAGAGAAGATGGCAGATCTAGCTGTGTTGGAAGATTTAGCACACGCCGCATTTCGCCGAGAGCGCATTTTCAGAGACAGATATGACTTCTTTGCAGAAAGTAATGAGTGGCTCATTAGTAGATATCGTTTCCTTAAACCCATTTTAGTGGAATTATGCGAGGATCTAAGACCAACTCTACAAAGACCAACAAGGAGAACGAATGCCATTCCAGTGCACATTCAGGTGCTATCCACCTTGGGTATCTTGGCGACGGGCACTTTTCAGCGTGAGCTTGCTGATCGGTCTGGCATCTCACAACCCTCCATCAGCCTAACGATACCTGCTGTTTTAAATGCAATAATCAGTAGATCCCGTCAGTACATACTTTTCCCATATACAGTAGCACAACAGGTAGAAGTCAAACAAGGCTTCTTTGCGGTCGACGGCTTCCCAAACACAATTGGAGCGGTGGACTGCACCCACATTGCAATTAAAGCACCATCCCTGAACGAGTTCAATTACGTGAACAGAAAAGGCTTCCACTCAATTAATGTGGTGGCGAGATGGCCGGGGGGAACGCACGACTCATTCATTTTGCAGAACAGCAACGTTGGCCTTCGCTTAGAGGAGGGAGCTGTTCAGGATGGATGGCTTATTGGTATGTATTGCCCAGGCATCAAGTACTTGCCATTAGTGTATTATATTTACCTATTGGTTTCCCTGTAGGAGAACGAGGTTATCCATTGAAACCGTGGCTGATGACTCCTTTGACCAATCCTGTGACGGCACAGGAGAGAGCCTATAATGCTGCACACAGTCGCACAAGGTCGATCGTGGAGCGCACAATAGGAACTCTGAAAGGCCGGTGGCTCTGTTTGTCATCTGCTGGGGGTGCTTTGCAGTATACACCGGAAAAGGCTTGCAACATAGTCATGGCCTGTTGTGTACTACATAACATGGCCATCAAGCATGGCATTCCACTTGTTCAGGAAGACCAACCTGAAGAAACGATCCCAGACGCACCACCTTTCCAACCTCCAAATGAGGATGGAGATTATTCAACGTTTTCGAGTAAGTACCTCCCCAAGAAGAGAACAGCCCACATGCCTTCAGCTCATTTATTTAACATTTGACTGGCACAGTTAACCAGTTGTTGTAGGGATTTGTTAATGTCATTGAGTGCAGTGCAGATGCCAGTTAATTTCTCATTTATATCTTTGATGGAGTTGATGATTTCGTCTTGTTTCTGTAGGACTGAGTCTGTCAGGACCCTTGGTTCACGGCTTGATGTGGCGCGGGAGCGTGGTGCCTCACTGTGGGTCGCAGCGGGGAGAATAATTGCCTCTCCCAGGATGACTCCGGAACTGTCTCCACTCACTGCAATTTATGGAATTATTTGATTACTGCATCAAAGCAGATTATAATTTCCTGTCAAATAAAGTGGTAACCACAATATTGACAACACTGTTGAAAATCAAATTATTCTACTTACCTTCAACCTGACCACGAGTAGACACCGGTGAATTGGACACGGTAGGACCTGCGACTAGGTCACTGTCTCCACCTGACACAATTCCAGACAGCGATGTTTCTCCAATAATTGCTGCAATTCTTAATTGCATGGGAGAAACGCTCGTCTCAACTTGTCCACCTCCAGTTGCAGCAATGTCTCGCCTGTGTGCGGCTACGGCCTTTTTTGCACTTGATTTTAAATCAAACCACTTTTTTTTTTATATCTGCCAATGAGCGCCTCTGAGAAGATGCTGCGTTAACAGCAATCGCAATCTACCTTTCCCAAAGCATATTCTTTTTTTTGTTGGTCAAAACACCGCTAAGTGTTCCAAATAAAACTTTGTGGTTGCACTCAACCTCCGACACTAAAACCTCAATTTCGTTTTGCGAAAAATTCTTTTTCTTTCCTTTCTTTTCTTGCTCCATTTTCATTACCAATTTCTAGTTGGACTTGTTAGCTCCCTTTTTATTGGTGGTGATTCAACTCATTTAGATAATATGGGGCGTTTCGTATGCAAATGCTTGTGTTCGTGCACGAGTTTATAGACTAAGAACAGGTGAGATTTATCAAGGATAATCTCCTTGAAGTGTGCGTACGGCGCTCGTACGAATGTTTGATAAATCGCACTTTCAACTGTTCGTGGGAATATTCCAAACCTCCACGTAAGAACAATTTCTACGCACGCTTGATAAATGAGGCCCCAGCATTCTAGTTTTGTTCTTACTCTCTGAACTTCTTTGTGTGATAGACAGACGAAAATGTCCAATGATACTAGACACAGAAATGGCTATATTTGATTGGCTCCGATGGTTTTGGGAGCAGTGGTCCTGCCTTCTTCTACAGACACAAAACTTTTTTTTACAAGTACACAAATCTTTTTCTTCTACGGAGACACAAAACATTTTTTTACAAGTACACAAATCTTTTTCTTCTACGGAGACTCAACTTTTTTTTACAAGTACACAAATCTTTTTCTTCTACGGAGACACAAAACTTTTTCTTACAAGTACACAAATCTTTTTTGCAAGTTACAAATCTTTTTTGCAAGTACACAAATCTTTCCTTCTTCTACGGAGACACAACTTGTTTTTGCAAGTACACAAATCATTTTCTACAGAGACACAAATCCTTCTTGCAAGTTACAAATCGTTTTTACAGAGCTCGCTCTCCTGGCACTAATTTCACGCCATAATCGTCAGTCAGCAATAGTCCCAGCTTTGTCACCACGGCCTCAATGTTGCTTCAGAGCCGGAAGTCTCCTGGAGCCGAGTGCACCAGCTGGGCGTAAAAAAGTTGGTCTTAACTCCTACGTCGGTCTTAGTTACGTCCGACTTTGTGATTTGAATTTACACCCAGTGCACCAAGCTTGACACGCCACGGTCGTAGCTACGCCTGGTTTTAAGATGCGCGTCCTTGTGAAAATGCGAAAGCGGCGATCGTTGCCAAGCAACACATTTAAGATCCAAAGCGCACTTAGCTAGCCTATCTCCCTTCAAAACAAGCCATGGATTTAAAAAAGAAAGAAAAGGAAAATACATTTTACTGATAGAGAAATTAGAAAACTTCTAGAGTTGTTTACTCAGAATAGAAGCGTGCTCACGGGGAAATGTAATAATATCAACACAAACAAACAGAAACAATCAGCTTGGAAATCGATCACCAATAAAATTAACAGTGGATTTGTGCGATCACGGACAACTTTTTCTCGCCTTAATGTCCTTTCCATATGTTGCCTATAAACAAGACGCGCTGCATCAAACGCGATCAAACTGTTGTACATTATAATTACCATGGATATTAGTCCGATTTTCCAATTTACGCCTGCTCCCCACTAGGCGTAAAATGTACACCCAGGTGCCGCACATAAAGGGCTTAAGTCTAACTGGTGCACTAGTCGTAACTTTAAGTTAGTCGTAACTTTCAGTTCTACGTCGGACGTAGCGTCACACCCAGGCGTAAGCCCAGCTGGTGCACTCGGCTCCTGGTCCAGTTGTGGCGTTCACGGTCCCAGGCCCGCTCTGCTGACTCTGATTGGAGGATGTGTCACGGCCACGGTCTTGCCCCAGGTCTTCCCTCGTGTGTTTTCCATGCTCCCTAGTGTTTCCAGTCTTCCTGGAGGTCAGATTTTCTGTGTCTGTGCCTTGTCAAGTGTGAGGTTTTCAGCTTTCTCATTTGTTGTAGTCAGTTCTCTCGTTGTCGTAGTTTCCCCTGTCTAGTTTGGTCCTTCTGTGTGTGTATATAGTTGCTTTTTGTAAGGATAGGCGCGCTCTACTTCCAAAATAAAGGCGATTTAGGGTGCGAGTGAAAAAGACTATTAACTTAAAGTAAAAAAACGCACTCTCAGGCTTGTCTCATTGCTTTTTTGTGAGCAGTTTATTTAACAGACGCGTTTCGGCCTTAGCCATCGTCGGTGTGTGTGATATAGTCGCTCCCTTTGACAGTCCTTGTCACGTTCTTGTGTCTTCATGTTTGTGTGTCAGTATTTCCCCATGTTCTTTGGGTCCACCCTCTTCGACCACACTTTGACAGCATGTAGTCATCTGGAAGTCTGATAGGCTCCCCGGAAGCCTCCATCCTAAGCCACATAGAGAGCTTTAGCGTCTCCTACTTAATGACCAAACTCTGTTCTACTCTCCCCTAAACTTTGCAGTAGTGCCCCAGTAGTGGAGGGTGTTACCTGTCAAGTGAGTCCAGCTCCTCTCACTCTGAGCGCATCATCTGGCCCTTCACCCGTTTCTGCTCTCTGAGCAGCTTTTTACGGATTGCAGTCAACTTACAGAGCACTTCCCTGTTGTACTCTGGTAGGCAGCCTGACACACATACACACACAATCATCACATACCAGTTACAAATAATCTACAATGTGTTGGTTCCAGCTATATGGAACATTTCGTGTTTTTGTGTGTGAGTTACCTGCAGCTCCCAGCTCCTTCCTAACAGCTGGGACAGAGGGTGTCTGGGACTGGGGCACTGAAAGAGAGCCCTTCTAAAAGGTGTTTGTGGGGGGGAGAGAGACATCAGTTTACACCCGTTTTCAGATGACGCTCTCCATAGTACGTTTATGGTTTATACAAGCGGTAACTTACAGACAGGGGGGTGGTGGGGCGTTTGCTGTCCATGCTGGGGGGACTAGGGGTGGACTGGGGGGTCCTGTGTCTCTTCTGGAGGGTGGGGATGGGGGGCGAGATCTCCCTTCGCACCTGCAGATAGACAGTAAGATGGGGATCATACTGATATTTATGTTTGTTCAAATCTTTCTAATAAAGTTTTGTTGTCCTCTCACCTCTTGAATGCGCGCCTGTCTCTCTTTCTCATAGCGCATCCTCCCAGCAGCAATCTCCTCCTCCTCCAGCTCTGTCTTCTTCTTCTCTACAAGACGGACCAGCTCCTTGTTTTTGGCCGTTTGCTGTTGCAGAAGAAGATCAAACTGTATTCTGCTGATAACAGCTGAGTCACAAAGACAACAATTGAACGTGCTGTATCTAACCAACTGTCTAACTTTCTCTCTCAGAACAACCTGCTTGACCCCAACCAATCGGGCTTCAAGACTGGCCACTCCACAGAGACTGCCCTCCTTTCAGTCACCACTGCCCTCCAGTCTGCCAGAGCGGCTTCCAGATCATCCGTTATCATTCTGCTGGACCTTTCTGCAGCGTTTGATACGGTTAACCACCAGATCCTGCTCGCCAGACTTTCTGAGATGGGCATCACTGGCACTGCACTCCAGTGGATCTCATCCTACCTGTCGGGAAGATCCTACCAGGTTTCCTGGGGAGGCAAACTGTCGGGCCCTCGCCAGCTCTCCACTGGTGTCCCACAGGGCTCCGTCCTTGGACCCCTCCTCTTCTCTCTGTACACCACCTCACTTGGACCAATCATCACCTCCCATGGCTTCTCCTACCACTGCTACGCTGACGACACGCAGCTGTACCTGTCGTTCCCCCCGACCGATCCGGGGATCTCAGCTAGGATTGAGGCCTGCCTCACAGACATCTCCGCCTGGATGACCGAGCACCACCTCCAGCTGAACCTCGCCAAAACAGAACTTCTCATCATCCCGGCTAAACCCTCCATCTCCCACGATCTCTCAATCACCCTGGGATCTGCGACGGTGACCCCTTCATCCTCTGCCAGGAACCTTGGGGTTACCATGGACGACGAGCTCTCCCTCACGGCCCACATTGCTGCGGTCTCCCGGTCGTGTAGATTCACCCTCTACAACATCCGGAAGATCAGGAGATACCTGTCTGAGCACTCCACCCAGCTGCTAGTCCAAGCACTCGTCCTCTCCAAGTTGGACTATTGCAACTCTCTGCTCGCTGGTCTCCCAGCATGTGCAACCCGCCCTCTTCAGAGGATTCAGAACGCGGCGGCCCGCCTGGTCTACAATCTACCCAGACGCTCCCATGTTACCCCGCTCCTCATCTCTCTCCACTGGCTACCTATCATGGCCCGTATCAGATTCAAGACCCTGGTATTGACCTTCCGAGCAGTGAACGGGACTGCACCCGTCTACATCAAGTCTCTCCTGCAGCCTTACACCCCCACCCGCCACCTACGGTCTTCTTCAGACAACCGCCTGGTGGTCCCACCGCTCAAGACCGCCCGGTCCCAACACAAGCTCTTCTCCTGTCTGGCCCCCCAGTGGTGGAATCAACTCCCCACCTCCATCAGAGACACTGACTGTCTCTCCACCTTCAAGAAAAGGCTCAAGACGCACTTGTTCCGGGAGTACAACGGTACTTAGGAACGGTTCGCTTGACCCGATGTTAGTTTCCTCAAGGATCACAATGACTCTTGCTTAGAGACTTGTTGCTCTTGTGGTTAGTGGTAACTGATTTAAATTTTTGGTTCTCGCTGTGATATATTGTTTTATTACTGTTGCTTGCTTTTTCCCACAGGTACACTTGCACTTATAGCTGTTCATGTTGTTTGGTTGTGACTTGTTTAACTACATGCTCTTATGGTTCTTCCCTTTGGCACTTACTTTGGTTGTTCACAATGTGTGCTTCATGTTTTGGCTACTCGCGATGTTTTTTGGCTATCTTGTTGTTATGATCAGTGACCTATGCACTTTGTAAAGCTCTCTCTTGGAAGTCGCTTTGGATAAAAGCGTCTGCTAAATGAATAAATGTAATGTAAATGTAAAGAACACTCCTGAAAGAGAACACTCCTAAAAGGTGTCTGTGGGGGACAGAGACATCTGTTTCTACCTGTTTTCAGATGATGTTCTCCATAGTACGTTTATGGTTTATGCAAGCGGGTAACTTACAGACAGGGGGGTGGTGGCGCGTTTACTGTCCATGCTGGGGGGACTGGGGGTGGACTGGGGGGTCCTGTGTCTCTTCTGGAGGGTGGGGATGGGGGGCGAGATCTCCCTTCGCACCTGCAGATAGACAGTAAGATGGGGATCATACTGATATTTATGTTTGTTCAAATCTTTCTAATATAGTTTTGTTGTCCTCTCACCTCTTGAATGCGCGCCTGTCTCTCTTTCTCATAGCGCATCCTCCCAGCAGCAATCTCCTCCTCCTCCAGCTCTTTCTTCTTCTCCACCGCTTTCTTCTTCTGCTCCTCTGCAAGATGGACCAGCTCCTTGTTTTTGTCCGTTTTCTGTTGCAAGAAGACCAAACTTTACTTAGCTAATAACAGCTGAGTCATAAGAATATGTTACACTCGCTTAAAATCTACCCTTACGTCAAGTGTTTCCACACCATAAAAATCCAATTCTACTATCAAGATTGTTTAGCATTGTTATTCAAGAGTGTGTGGTCCAAATAAGATAAGTTGTATACTGTATATTGCAAACGCATAAAAATTAATTTCTGCCAAATCCCTCTTAGCCAATCAGTGCCCAGCTGACCTTCATCTCCTTGAGTCTTCGGATCTCCTGATTCTCGTCAAACTCCCTCTTGATTTGAGCCCTCTGCTCTGCCAGCCTCCTCTCCTCCTTCACCTCCTCCAGGCGTAGCTTCTCCCTCTCCTCTGCCTGCTTAAGGTGCTTCTCCTCAATCTGGGCAGGGCCCGAGAGGTAAACAGTTTGTTATACAACATCATGTACCTGTGTGTGTGTGTGTTTGTGTACAGTACACAACATCCTTCAAATCAATGGCTTGTTGAAGCTACAAGACCCTACAGCCACAAGAGGCCAGGGTCTTGAAATGTAAACATAACACATCCCAAACCATATCACACTGTACCTGTTGTTTTAGGCAAAGCTTATACTTATCCAGTTCAGTGAGTTGATGAAGCGTTGGCTGGTTAGGAAACACATTTCCTCTGGCATACATGGAGGTCTGGACAGGGGCAAAACCTGCAAAGATAAAATAGAACAGCCATATGCATTGTGTGTACGTGTGTATGACATTCACGTGAAATTATTGGATATTAAACGGATTTTTGCAACAGGGAGTCGGAACAGGGGCTCGCTCCGTCCGCTCCGCGCATCGCCCCGGTATTGCAGCGTCTCCGGGAAGGGTGCAATCTTTCTAAGCGTGTCAAAGAGAAAAGCTAGTGAGGGAGGGAGGGAGGGAGGGAGGGAGGGAGGGAGGGAGGGAGGGAGGGAGGGAGGGAAGGAAGGAAGGAAGGAGGGAGGGAAGGAGGGAATGTCTGAATGAGTGAGGTTTGGGGGAGAGGGGTTTAGGTTAGGGCTAGGGTTTTTGGGGTGAGGGTCAAAAAACCCTCAAAAGGGGGGGGCCCCCCAACAAAGCGGAACAAGCGATCCCTACCAAAAAAACGGGGTGAAAAGGGGGTGTGGGCGGAGCCCTGTCGGCCCGTGGCGTTTTCCCGCCCTTTTAGATATAAAAAAAAATAAAAAAATAAAAATAAAATAAAAGTGACTGAGTGAGTGAGTGACTGAGTGAGTGAGTGACTGAGTGAGTGACAGAGAGAGAGAGAGAGAGAGAGAGAGAGAGAGAGAGAGAGAGAGAGAGAGAGAGAGCGAGCTGGCTGACATTCAGCGGGGCCGAGGTGAAAAACTGGAAGGCAATCGGAATGAGTTTTTTATCGCCGTGTCAGTCGACACCAACACGGAGTGGACTGGCTGGAAGGCGCATACGATAAACACGTACGGATCTTAATGGAGAAAAAGCCATCAATGAAATGGAGAAAGTGCGGTAAGGAAAGAAAAGCCAAGCGGGCGGGCCGAGCCCCTCTGCGGCCCGTGGCGTTTCCGCGCCTTTTTTTTCCCGAGAAGGATGCGGTTCGCCCCGGTTCTCCCCGGTTCTCCCCGGTTCGCCCCGGTTCGCCCCCGCGGACGGGTGAGTCAGGGCCAACGGAGGGGTTGGGGGTAGGCCGTTTGGGTCGTTTCAAATCGAAGCTCTGGTTCCCCTTCAGCACGCACAAGCCTTTCGCCTTTTACTAAAGACTTCCGTGGAGGGGAGCGCCGACGAGTGGAACGTGGTATTTTTGGGAGGCTTTGCCCGAGGGAGGGCAGAGCCTGATGGACGTGTGACAAAAGCAGGGTGAGGTTGGCTTTGGGGTTAGGTGCGTGCCTGCGGGTAAGGCAGGTTTTGTCTTTGCTTCTTCTGTAGCTGTTTCAATTCTGTTGCCTTTTCCTTGGCTTTCCGCTTCCGTCCCTGCTTGTCCTGCCGCTTTTGGCCTCGGCTTTCCGCTTCCGTCCCTGCTTGTCCTGCGGCTTTTGGCCTCGGCTTTCCGCTTCCGTCCCTCCCTGCTTGTCCTGCGGCTTTTGGCCTCGGCTTTCCGCTTCCGTCCCTGCTTGTCCTGCGGCTTTTGGCCTCGGCTTTCCGCTTCCGTCCCTCCCTGCTTGTCCTGCGGCTTTTGGCCTCGGCTTTCCGCTTCCGTCCCTCCCTGCTTGTCCTGCGGCTTTTGGCCTCGGCTTTCCGCTTCCGTCCCTGCTTGTCCTGCGGCTTTTGGCCTCGGCTTTCCGCTTCCGTCCCTCCCTGCTTGTCCTGCGGCTTTTGGCCTCGGCTTTCCGCTTCCGTCCCTCCCTGCTTGTCCTGCGGCTTTTGGCCTCGGCTTTCCGCTTCCGTCCCTGCTTGTCCTGCGGCTTTTGGCCTCGGCTTTCCGCTTCCGTCCCTCCCTGCTTGTCCTGCGGCTTTTGGCCTCGGCTTTCCGCTTCCGTCCCTCCCTGCTTGTCCTGCGGCTTTTGGCCTCGGCTTTCCGCTTCCGTCCCTCCCTGCTTGTCCTGCGGCTTTTGGCCTCGGCTTTCCGCTTCCGTGGTTTCGGCCGTTCTCGGTGTGGTGACCGAGCGGCCCAGGTGGTGCACGGAGGGTCCGCGCGCCGGGGGCGTCCGATAATGCGGTCATCGCTTCTCGGCCTTTTGGCTAAGATCAAGTGTAGTATCTGTTCTTATCAAAAGCGACGGTGAGAAGACGGTGGCCGAGGACGGTGGTGCGGCGGTGGCGGCGAGCGGCGGAGTGGCGTTGGCGGAGAGCGGTGTGGCGGTGATGGCCGGTGGCGGGTCGGAGGGCGGAGTCGGTGGTGCCAGTGATCGGGGCCGAGCGGTGTATGGGGCACGGTCACTGGCGGAGGAGAGAGGAGAGGCGAGCGGGGCCCAGGGCGGAAGGGTCGACGGAGCTGCAGGGGTCAGCGGGACGCCCGCGCCTGCAGCTGGCGTTACGTCCGTGGCGGACTGCGTCGGGGTACCCGGCGTCAGCACCGGCGGCAGGGGAGCGACGGGAGCGGTTGGTGGAGCGGCGGTCGGAGACGGAGGCGCACCGGGGAGCGGAGCGGCGGTCGGCGGCGGAGCAACAGGCGGCGGTGTGCCCGGTGGCAGCGGGGCGCCAGGTGGCGGCGGCGGTGTGCCCGGTGGCAGCGGGGCGCCAGGCGGCGGCGGCGGTGTGCCCGGTGGCAGCGGGGCGCCAGGCGGAGGGGACGGGGCCAGGAGGCTGCGTCGCCCAGAGCAGGGAATGAAGGATTCCCTCCGGTTTACCTGGAAGGACCCTGCAACAAAGAGGCTGGTGAGGGATGACTTCACCAGGGGGGTGGTGATGGGGCTGCTGCGGCTCACCCCGGCCGAGGTCCTGTGCCTCCAAGACAATGTTCCGGAGAGGGGGTTCGATTTGACCTTGAGAACGGGCCCCATAGCAGCATCTGTCCTGGCCAGGTGCAGGGCTCTGGGGCAGCAGAAGCCACTACGAGGTGGTGGACCTGGCCAGGCAGAACCTCCGGGTGGTCACGGTGACCATGTTTAGCCCCCATGTGCCTGAGCAGGCGATCGTCGCCACCCTGGCGAGATACGGGACGGTCGTCTCGGCGGCCAGGCACGTCAGGGACGTGTTCGGGTTCTGGGTCGGCAGGAGGCAATTTCAGATCCAGCTGGGGGAGGATCCGGAGGGCGTGGACGGGCTCAGCCACCCCCCGGCCTATTTCACCGTGGGGGCCGACCGGGGGTATCTCCATTACCCCAGGCAGCCCCCCAACTGCCGGAGGTGCCGAGCGGTGGGGCACACAGAAGCCGCCTGCCCGGGGCCCCGCTGCAGGGGGTGCGGGGTGGAGGGCCACCTGCTGCGGGACTGCACCGCCCCGAAGACCTGCAACGCCTGTGGGGAGCGGGGGCACGTGTGGCGGGGGTGCCCGACCAGAGCACGGTCGTACGCTGCCGCAGCAGGGGGGCCCGGGGGGGCCACGGAGGAGGAGCAGCAGCAGCGGGTGAGGCGGTCGGCGGGCCCGGCGGCGGAGGCCCGGGAGGTCGAGGAGCCGGGGACGTCGGAGGTGCCGGCCGACCCGGGCGTGTCGGGCGCCCCGGGGGCTGCAGTCGGGGCGGCGGTTCCTGCTCCGGGGGAGGACGGGGGGGGACTGTTGGCGCTGGTGACGGCCCTGGACGAGGTCCCGGCGGCGCAGGACCCCCCCGGCCCCCTGGGGGGCGTGTTCGAGGCCCTCTTTTCTGGGCAACCGGGGCCCGCGGAGGGTGGCACGGTGGAGCGGGTCGGGGCGGAGGAGCAGAGCGGGCTGGAGCCCCTGCGGCGCCTCCAGCGGGCGCTGGACGAGGTCGATCGGGGGGGGTGCGGCGTCCTCGACGAGGAGCCGGAGGAAGGCGGAGGTCCTGGAGGGGGACCCCAGGGGGACTCTGGGTGCGGGGGGGGCCGCAAAGAAGGTGCGGGGCACCGGGAGGGCCACACAGGGGGCCTCGCAGGGGGTGTCCGGGGGGGGGGGGAGGAGGGAGGGGAGATGGAGGTGGTGGAGGAGTCGGAGGAGGAGGAGCGGCCCGGGACCCCGGTGGAGGTGGTGCTGGGGAGGGGGGTGGTTTTGGAGCGGGAGGGGGTGGGGGAGGGGGGCCCCAACCCGATGCCGGCGTCCTGGGCAGAAATGATGGAGGCTGAGGAGTCGGAGGGGACGGAGTCGGAGGGGGACCTATATAACTTATAGGGTTCACAAGGGTGGTATTGGGGTTTCTTTATTTTTGGGTGTTTAATGGCGGTCACTGTGGGCACTTTTAACGTCCGGGGGCTTAGGGACAGGGTCAAGCGGGCGGGGGTGTTTTCTTTTTTGGGGGGTTTGGACTTCACATTTTGTTTTGTGCAGGAGGTGCACTTGAGGGACCGGGGGGACGCTCGGGATTTCACACGGGAGTGGGGTAGGGGAGGGGCCGTGTGGAGCGTGGGAGGGGTTCATTCTTCGGGGGTGGGGATTTTGTTTGGGTCGGGGGGGGTCCGGGTGGAGGGTTCTTTTACGGTGATGCAGGGGAGGGGGATCGGGGCGGACATCACGGTGGGGGATTTTAAAATGCGGGTGATTTGTATTTACGGTCCTCAGGGGAGGGTGGAGATGGAGGAGCTGGTGGGGAGTGTGGCTCCCCATTGCGCCACCAACAGGGCGCTGGTGGTGGGGGGGGATTTTAACTTGGAGTTAGGGGGCACGGGTGAGGGTAGTGTAGGGGCATGGAGGGCGTTGTTTGAAGGGCACGGGCTGGTGGATGGGGGTGGGCGCACTACCCCGCGTTTGGATGGTCCCACGTGGCGTAATTCCCGTGGGGTCCAGAAGCGTATAGATTACGTCTTCTTGCCGAGGTCCTTGGGGCCGGTGTCGGGGCGGGTGCTCCCCGTCTTCTTCTCCGACCACGATGGGGTCCTGCTGACTGTCCGGGCCCGGGTGCCGGTCTTTGGCCCGGGGTACTGGCGCCTGAACCTGGGGGTCCTGGAGGAGCAGGCTTTCTGTGACTCCGTGGGCCACTTCTTTCAGGGCCTCGTGGGCCTTAAGCCCCTCTTCGCAGGGGTGGTCGAGTGGTGGGAGACTGCTAAGGCCCACTTGCGGGACTTTATCCAGGGGCACTGCAGGAGGGAGGCGAGGGCCCAGAGGGCGGAGACCGCGGCGCTGCAGAAAGAGCTGGAGCTGGAGCACTCCTGGGGAAACCAGGGGGTGTCCCCCGACGTGCAGCGTTGCGCCGCTCTCAGGGCCCTGTTGAGGGCCATCCACGAGCGTCGAGCTCGCGCCTTCCTCCTGAGGGCGCGTCAGAAGTTCGTGGAGCAGAACGAGGCGTGCTCGGCCTCTTTCTTCGCCTCGGTCAGGGAGGCGAAGGGGAGGTCAGTGTTTTCGGGGGTGAAGGACCCGCAGGGCCGCATAGTAGCGGAGCCTGCCCGTATGGTGGAGGTCGCCACCGACCACTACCGTGCGTTTTTCAGCGACAGGGAGGTAGACGCAGGTTTTGGCGAGGTCTTCCTCAGTGGGTTGACCCGGCGGGCGCCTCCAGATGTGGCGGAAGCAATGGAGGCACCGCTGTCCTTGGAGGAGCTGGAGGGGGCCCTGCGGCGCATGGGCCGGCGGAAGGTGCCGGGCCTCGACGGGCTGCCGGCTGACTTCTACCTCAGGTTCTGGGGTGTGGTCGGGCCGGCGGTCCTAGAGGTCCTCACCGAGGTCCTCCGCACGGCGTCCCTGGGAGGGTCGATGGCCGTCGGGGTGCTGTCCCTCTTGTATAAGAGTGGGGACAGCACGGATCTGGGGAACTGGCGGCCGTTGACCATGCTGTGCGCAGACTACAAGTTGTTGGCCAAGGTCTTGGCCGACCGTCTGCGCACGGCACTCCCATACGTCGTGCACGAGGACCAGACCTGTGGGGTCGGGGGTCGGTCCGTGCGCTGGAATCTCCAGCTGCTCCGGGACGCCATAGCCTGGGCCGAGGACCGCGGGCTGCCTCTGATGGTGGCCGGCCTCGACCAGGCAAAGGCTTTCGATAGGGTCCACAGGGGCTTTTTGTTTCGGGTGTTAGAGAGGCTAGGTCTAGGGCACGTTTTCATCGGGTGGCTTAGTACTTTGTACTCTGCCGTGGGGTGCACTGTTTCCATTAATGGGCACTTGGGGAAGCGGTTTGATTTGATCTCGGGGGTCAGGCAGGGGTGCCCGCTCTCACCCCTGCTGTTCATCCTTTACATGGAGCCCCTGGCGGCGGCCATTCGGGCCGACCCTGGTGTGGATGGGTTACTGGTACCAGGTAGCGGGGGCCTACGGGTCAAGATGACCCAGTACGCAGACGACACCACTCTGCTGCTGGGGAGCGACGCTAGCCTGATCCGAGCCTTGGAGATCTTCCAGGATTTCACGAGGGCCTCTGGTGCGGTGCTGAACCTCACTAAGTCTTCCGTGAAGTACTTTGGGCGCTGGAAAGACAGGACGGATGTACCAGGGGGGTTGTCTCTCAGTGCTGGACCCTTGCGGATCTTGGGGGTGCACTTTGAGGCGGCCCAGTGCGCCACGGCCAACTGGACCAGGCGCCTGGAAGCGGTCGGGCGGAAGTTGTCCCTGTGGAAAGCCAGGACTTTGACGTTCGTGGGGAAGGTCTTGGTCCTGAAGATGGAGGTGTTGCCGACTCTCCTCTTCCTGGCTTATGTGTATCCCATGCCGGCCAGCATGCGGCGTCCTCTGACCCGGCTCGTCTTCCGCTTCCTCTGGGGGGGGAGGTACGAGATCGTGGCGAGGCGTCGTATGCTGGCCCCCGTGAGTCAGGGGGGGAGGGACGTGCCTCACTTCCCGCTGAAGCTCGACTGTGTCTTTGTCTGTTTTCTTTTGGGAGAGCTGTCCAGACCGGTCTTGCACCCTTCTGGGCACTTCCTGCGGTTTTTCTTTTCGTATCCGGCGAGGCATCTGTTGGAGTGGTCCAACCTGGGCCCCCGGGCTGAGCAGTTGCCCTGGCACTTTGGCCACGCGGCCAAATGGCTCCGTGCTCACCCCGGGGCCAGAGACCCGGTGCTGGGCCTGGACCAGAGGGCCCTGTATGCGGAGTTGAGGCGGGGAGTCTGTGCGCCGGCCGTGGTGGGGCTCCCTGCCACGGTCTGGCTGTCTGTGCAACTGCCTGGCCTCGACAACGGGCTCAAGGACCTGAACTGGCTGTGCCTCCACAAGGGCCTGCCGGTGCGTGAGATCATGCACCGGCACGGCCTGGCACGGACCTCGGTGTGCCCGCGGGCCGCCTGTAGCGGTGACGAGTCCATACGACACGTCATGTGGGGCTGTCCTTTCGCCGGGGTAGTGTGGGCGAGGGCGGAGGTTTTGCTGGGGAGGGTGGTGAGGGGTTTTCACGTCACTTGGGCACGGGTGGAGAGGGGTGTGGGGGGGTCGGGTGGGCGGAGGAACCGCTTCATTTTGTGGCTCATCATCTCCCTCTTCAAACGGGTCCTGTGGCAGGGGAGGAAGGAGTGGGTGCTCCGGGGGGTTGACTGGGGGGTGGAGGGCTGTTTTCGCCGGGTGGAGGACAGCCTGAGGGTCCGGATGGGGGCGGACGTGCGGCGGTGGGGCCTGCGCGCCGCTCGTGACCGGTGGAAAGGGGGGCTGGGCCTCATATGAGGGGCCTGGCGCTTTCGGGTGGTTTAGGGTTGGCTCCCTGTGTGGGGCCTGTGGCGTGGGTGTTGGGGAGTGTGGCAGCCCCCTGTGTGGGGTTTTGTGTGTGTATTTATGTGTGTTTTTTGTTTTGGCTCCCTTGAGCGGGGCTTGTACTGTCGTTGTGTGTTCTTTTGTTTTGGCTCCCTTTGAGAGGGGCTTGTACTGTCGGAGTGTGTTTTTTGTTTTTGGCTCCCTTGAGCGGGGCCTGTCCTGTCCTTGTGTGTATTAGTGGGGTGGGGGTTTTCCGCCCCCTGTTGTTTGTGGTGTGTGTGTTTTGTTTTTGTGGGGGTTTTCTGCCCCCTGATGTTTGTTTTGTGTGTGCTTTGTTTTTGTTGGGGTTTTATGCCCCCTGCTGTTTGTTTTGTGTGTGCTTTGTTTTTGTTGGGGTTTTCTGCCCCCTGCTGTTTGTTTTGTGTGTGCTTTGTTTTTGTCGGGGTTTTCTGCCCCCTGCTGTTTGTTTTGTGTGTGCTTTGTTTTTGTCGGGGTTTTCTGCCCCCTGCTGTTTGTTTTGGTGTATGTAGTGTTTTGTGGTGTATGTGGGGTGTGTATCCCCAGTTGTATATTTGTGTGATGTGAATAAACATTTTTCAAAAAAAAAAAACTTATCAGTTTAATATCTGATATGTCCTCCATGCGAGGACAACATATTAAACGGATTTTTGCAACAGGGAGTCGGAACAGGGGCTCGCTCCGTCAGCTCCGCGCATCGCCCCGGTATTGGAGCGTCTCCGGGAAGGGTGCAATCTTTCTAAGCGTGTCAAAGAGAAAAGCTAGGGAGGGAGGGAGGGAGGGAGGGAGGGGAACGTCTGAATGATTGAGGTTTGGGGGAGAGGGGTTTAGGTTAGGGCTAGGGTTTTTGGGGTGAGGGTCAAAAAACCCTCAAAAGGGGGGGGGGGGGGGCCCAACAAAGCGAAACAAGCGATCCCTACCAAAAAAACGGGGTGAAAAGGGGGTGTGGGCGGAGCCCTGTCGGCCGGTGGCGTTTTCCCGCCCTTTTAGATATAAAAAAAAAAAAAAAAAAAAAAAAGGGAGTGACTGAGTGAGTGACAGAGAGAGAGAGAGAGAGAGAGAGAGAGAGAGAGAGAGAGAGAGAGAGAGAGAGAGAGAGAGAGAGAGAGAGAGAGCTGGCTGACATTCAGCGGGGCCGAGGTGAAAAACTGGAAGGCAATCGGAATGAGTTTTTTATCGCCGTGTCAGTCGACACCAACACGGAGTGGACTGGCTGGAAGGCGCATACGATAAACACGTACGGATCTTAATGGAGAAAAAGCCATCAATGAAATGGAGAAAGTGCGGTAAGGAAAGAAAAGCCAAGCGGGCGGGCCGAGCCCCTCTGCGGCCCGTGGCGTTTCCGCGCCTTTTTTTTCCCGAGAAGGATGCGGTTCGCCCCGGTTCTCCCCGGTTCGCCCCCGCGGACGGGTGAGTCAGGGCCAACGGAGGGGTTGGGGGTAGGCCGTTTGGGTCGTTTCAAATCGACGCTCTGGTTCCCCTTCAGGCGCATGGGTGAACAAAGGAATCGAAAGTCCGGGGTCGAGCGGTGTATGGGACACGGCTTGCGATTGCTTTGTTGACTGTGCGGTGGGAAACCAGGTATCGGTCCCTCTCTCTCTCTCTCACTACTTTCCCTCCTTTTTTTTTCACCACTCGGCTGGAGACGGAGGCAGAATACGTGGCGTGACCGCGGTTCGGCCAAAATCCCCAGCCCAACCACCCCCCCCCCCCCCCAGTTGCGGAACACCCCGAACCGGCCCGGAACCCTCCGGCGCCACAGGGCCTGGTGAGAGGCAGGAGGCAGGAAGGCGGGAGGAGGGTGCTAGGTCGTGGTAGACCGGCCCCGACCCCCCCAGCTTTTCCCAGCACCCCCGCCGACTCCCGGACCCGTCCAGCTGCGGAACACCCAGGACGGGACCGGAAGCCTCCGGTGCCCGCTGGCCCCGGCGAGAGGCGAGAGGCAGAGGAGCAAGAGGAGAGGCTAGGTCGTTGTAGACCGGCCCGACCCTCCACTCCCAGTACTCCGCACTCCCCCGGATCCCCATACCCCCCTCCCTTGCGGCTGGCCAGACCGCTCGACGAGTCGGGATCGGGATCGTCCTTTCCCGCCAGACCAGACCGGAGGGAGGAAGGAGGGACAGACGGGCAAGAGCCCCACCACCTTCGCCGAGAGCAGGCAGGCCACAGGAGAGTGGCACCCCTAGGGCCAAGCACTCGGGTGGCCTTACCCTGCTCTCAGGTCTCCCTCTGCCCTTCACAGGGAGACTCTCCACCCCAGACCAGACGGGAGGAGGGCCAGGAGCCCCAACACCAACGTTAGGAGCGGGCGAGCCACAGGAGAGTGCCGTCCCTTGGGGACGGGCTACCGAGTGGCCTCAGCCCGCTCTGAGTTTCTCTTCTCCCCCCTTACCCTAGCAGGTTCGGGGGACACGCACCACCACCATCATCATGGCTGCCAGGATGAACCCTGGGGCGATGAGACGGGTGAACGCCGTCAGAGTGACAGTGAAATCCGAGGAGGCTGCCGGGGACGGAGCCACCACAGGATCCACAACCACCGCAACAACGACAGGACAGAAAGACACGACAACCGGAATGACCCGCCTGGAATTCAGCAGAGCCGTACTCCAACGAGGTATGGGCTTTGTGCCGAACGACCTCAACTGCCTGGTGAAACCACCCTCAACCCCCAACACCTTTGAGGTCAGTTTCAAAACACCACAACTGTTAGAGCAATTCTGGACCATGTACCGCCAAAACAAAAATAACCCGCCCTTCAGTCATCTCCACACAGAACCACTTTCAGACAGGGAAAACAAAGTAGTCACCATCCAATTCCATAATGAAGCTGTGCAGGAGTACGACGTGGAGGTTTGGCTGCGCCGCTATGCCCGCGTCAACTCTGGAGCGAGGAGGGTCCTGGACGAGGATGGAGTGTGGAACGGGGCACGGAAATGGCTGGTCCAGCTCACACCGGATCCATCAGCGGTGGGCGGTGTCCAACACATCCCCAGTACCATCAACCTGGGGAACCACAGGGGCACCGTCCACTACTACGGTATGCCCAAATTGTGCAGGACCTGCGGCCACCTTGGACATCTGGCCGCGGCCTGCACAAAGATCATCTGTCGCATCTGTAGAGGGGAACACCCCACGGCGGCGTGCACCCACACACGCCCCTGCAACCTGTGTGGGCTTCAGGGACACCTCTACAGAGACTGCCCCCAGTCCTACGCCAACAAAACCAGGAGACCGGCCACTACCACCACTACGGCAGCTCCACCGACTCCCCCCCCCCCCTACCCCTGACCCCCCCAACCCCCCTACCCCTGACCCCCCCCCTTCAGACTCCTCCACACCCCCCCTTTTCATCATTACGGATCCCGACCCGGTTCCTGACTCCCCCACCAACCCCACCCCCGACCCAAAGACCGACATCCTACCACCGGGGGCAGTCTCCCCCCCACCGACACAATTAGGCCTACTGGACCCTCAGACAGACATACCCATCCCTCTCCAACCGACACCCGTCACGACAAATCAGCCAACATTACAGGACTCTGACTCCACTGACATGACTTCCCCGATATACTTACCCATACGCACCTCCACCCCTGCCGGGTCGGTAACCGTAAGGGAGCCGGCCCTGGTAGGGATTGTCACCCCCCACGACTTACCCCCACTTTCCCAGTCACTGTACAACGAGAACAGCAACAACACACCGCCCACAGACTGGAACCAAGTCGTTCTGAAGAGGAAACGTAAAACCATCACTGCGACCTCCGAAGACGACTCCACCTCGACATCCGACTCCCCCTCCCCCCCGGAACCACCACCAAAGCCTCCAGGCCCCCCTCCCCCCCCCCCCCCTCCTCCCCTTCCCCCACGTCCCCGCCCTTGCCCCAAGTCCAGACGCCAACCCCCCACAGCAGTCTCTGAGCCCACACAGGATCAGACCAGCCAGCCCCGGCCCACCCAAGGACCCTCCGTGCCGGCCGAACCTCCACCACCAGGCAGACGGTGGGGGGACGACGAAGCCGTGAGCAACCAGGGGGAGGTGCCCCATCCGGACTACGCACAGGAGGCCATCAGGAACCTCCAAATCATCGCCACAGGAATCGCCGGACCCGTCAAACCATCACAATCACCATGACCATCACAATAACATCACTCAACACCCGCAGCATGTTACAACAGGAGAAGAGGGCAACCGTTTTCAGACACCTCTCAACACAACCGGCCGACATCTACCTCCTCCAGGAGTGTGCCATTCCCTACAAAGGGATGGATGCACTTCTGGAGGGGGAGTGGACTCGGGGAGACTCTCTCTGGTCAGGTTCCAACACGGCCAGAGCGGACGGGGTCGGGATGTTGGTGGCCAATCCATTCCTCCGACAAACCAGCCATCGAGTCGTCGAGAGCGGGCGGATCCTGGCCGTCGACCTGGAGGTCCGGGGTTCCCCGCTCAGGGTCATCAACATCTACGGCCCCACCAGCGTCGCAGAGAGGGTCTCCCTCTACGCCAAGCTCCGACCTCTCCTGATGACCCCCATGCCAGTAGTGGTAGGGGGCGACTTCAACTGCGCTCTGAGGGACGAGGATCGGAGCAAACCCAGGAAGGACAGATCCACCACAGCACTACAGGACATAATCAACGACTTCTCCCTGGTGGACGTCGGCGGCACCTCCCCCCCAACACACACGTGGGTGAGATCCTCGGGCTCTGCCTCTTCAAGGATCGACATGTTCTTGCTCTCGCCAGGCCTGGGAGTGTGTTCCTTCAAGACCCAGGCGACGCACTTCTCAGACCACAGGATGCTGACCGTGACCCTGCGATGGAAGGGGCCAGCCAGACCAACGAGGGGGCCCTGGAGGATGAACACATCGGCACTCCAGGACCCCTCCACTAGCCACTCCTTCTCCAGGCGCTACCTGGAGTGGAGGACCCTGAAGGAACTATTTACATCCCCGATAGAGTGGTGGGAAATGGTTAAGTCCCGGGTCAAGGGGTTCTTCGGAGGGGTGGGAAGGAGGAAGGCTAGGGAACAAAGGGCCCGTTTTCACCACCACAACGAGGCCCTACAACGCCTTAGCCTCCTCCAACTCAGAGGATTCGACGTGACCCGGGAGCTGTCAGAGACCAAGGAACATCTGGCCACACTCTATCGGGAAGAACAGGAGAGGAAGACCTTCAGGGATAAACTCCGGGGCCTGGAGGAGGAGGAGAAATGCACAAGATCTTTTTTCCGCAGGGCACGGTCCAAACAACAAGGCATCCTGTCCCTCTATAACTCCAGCGGCCAGACCGTCACGGACAGCGACAACATCAGGGAGGTGACCGAGGAGTTCTACGGCCGGCTGTTTGACACCAAGCCGGCAGACGGGGCTCTGGCGGAAACCTTCCTCGACGGTCTGGACCAAATCAAAGAGGGGGGCGAGAGCGAGGAACCAGAGCTGAGCCTGGAGGAGCTCACCCGGGCCGTGCACTCCATGAACACCCGGAAGGCCCCGGGACCGGACGGGATCCCGGCGGAATTCTATCAGGCCTTCTGGGAACTCATCAAGGGCGATCTGGCCCAGG
Organism: Osmerus mordax; assembly: GCF_038355195.1. NCBI lineage: Eukaryota > Metazoa > Chordata > Actinopteri > Osmeriformes > Osmeridae > Osmerus > Osmerus mordax. The sequence continues at coordinate 18,514,426 of NC_090061.1, forward strand.
TCCTCCGGGCAGTCTACAGGGAAAGGAGGCTAGGAGAATCAATGCGACAGAGTACAGTTACACTAATACCCAAGAAGGGGGACCTCAAGGACCTTCGGAACTGGCGCCCCATCAACCTCCTCTGTTCGGACTACAAGATTCTCACGAAGGCCCTCATGTGGCGCTTCCAAACACACCTCCCCACAGTCATCAACCCGGACCAGACCTGCGGCGTCCCCGGAAGGTCCATCAACGACAACTTGCTCCTGGTGAGAGACCTCATCTTCCACTCCCAGGAGCGGAGGTCCCCCTTCGCGCTCCTCTGCCTCGACCAAGAGAAGGCCTTCGACCGGGTAAGCCATGGCTTCCTGCAGGAGGTGCTAGGGAGGATGAACTTCCCACAACACCTCATCCACTGGACCAGGCTCTGCTACAACAACATCACGAGCAGAGTCCTGGTCAACAAACAGCTCACAGACCCCTTTCCTATCCGGTCTGGGGTCAGACAAGGATGCCCCCTAGCACCCCTGCTGTACGTCATCTACCTGGAGCCTTTCCTCCGTAAAATCAGAGCTACACACACCATCCAGGGTTATCACCTCCCGGGGGCCCAGGGAGAGAGGCTTCAGGTGGTGGCGTACATGGACGACATCACCATCGTCGGCACGGATAGTCGGTCCATCGCCGCGGCAACGAAGGTGGTGGACGACTACTGTGCAGCCACTGGCGCCCTGGTCAATCGAGGTAAGAGCGAACTGTACCTGTCGCAACACTGGAAAGAAGCGATGACCACCTCTTTCCCTGTAAAAACAGACAACATCAAGCTGCTCGGAGTCACCTATCAGAACAACGGGAAAGGGACCCTGACCTGGGCCAACACCATCAGTCAAGCCAAGCAGAAGATCGCCCAATGGAGTGCGCGGTCCCTCACAATAACGGGTAAGATCCTGATCCTGAAGGCAATAATCCTCCCCATTCTCCTCTATGTCGGTAGGGTGTTTCCCCCGGACAGGGTGACGAGCAAGACCATCGAGCGGCTGATGTTCACCTTTGTCTGGGGGAGCAACATGGAGCGCTTGAAGAGGACCATCATGTACAGCGCAGAGGAGAAGGGGGGGAAGGGGGTCCCAGACATCCTCAACATCATAAGGGCACAGGGCCTCTCCCAACTGGTCACAAATATCCATAAACCGGACAGGAAGGCAGGAGCCTTTGAGAGGTACTTCGCCACACCCATACTCAGAGCACTCCGTATCACCAACACCACCATCAACCACACTGTGCCCTACTGCTGGGACCCCCCGAAAGTATACAAGGAGTGGAAGAACTTTGCCTTCAGGACGGGTCTGCCCGCAGCCGGCCTGGCCTCCTGGAAATACAAGGACATCATGGCACACATCAGAGGGAAGGACAACACCACACCACCCAAGGCCAGGCCGGCCCTGGACATCCAACAGGTATGGAAAAACATTAGCCACAAGTGCATCAGCAATAAGCAAAAGGATTTAAACTGGTCAACTGCTCACGGCTGTCTCCCCACCAGAGAGTTCATGTACAGACGGCACATAGCCCGTACCGAGCTCTGCCCCCACGGTTGCACTGACACTGAAAACATTTACCACCTGTTTGTCAAGTGCACCGTGGCCAGGCGGGTCTGGGCCCTGTTTGTTCCCTCTGTCTCCCTCTACAGGAACATCATCTTGCCTCGCTTGGCGGCGGACGACATCCTGTTCGGTCCTCCGGGAGGCTGCACGACCCCCCGCCTACAACATCAGTGGAGGATCGTCAGCGCCGTCAAGCAGGTGATATGGGAGACAAGGAACATCAGGGTCTACCATAAACAGGACCAACCTCTCACCGTCCAGAGGAGGAGAATCACTCTCCTCCTCAGGGACTACGCCATCCTGGACTTCAAACACCACCCGGACACCGCCAGAGACACATGGGGGGTTGAAAGGTGGAAGGACGTGTCCATCTAGCTCAGCCCCCCATGCCACCACATCGCCACACCAGCTCTGCACTTCGCCCTCCGTCCCCGAAGGCCAGACGGCGTTCCCCGTTCAACACCCTCATCGCCCCCAACACCACCACCTTCCGGGCAGCCACCACTTCACCCGTTCCGGCACCAAGCCCGAAGACCCGGGGGCACCAACACCTGCCCCCAGTACGAGGGTCCGGAGAGGAGAAACCCACCAGGCTCAATGGGAAGTACACGAAACATTACACCTGCACCCCAGTATCCTTCCTCACCCCCTTCCTTCCTCCCCTCTCCACCATCTCCCCCTATCACCTCACAGGGTTCCAGTTGGCCACATCAGCCCAGCAGCAACATCCTCCACCCCTCAAGGACCGGTCAACCCCCCCACCCCATCTGCTGCAGCACCTGGAACCCTCCTCCCTGGACCCCCGAAAAGGACACTACAGCCCCCCCCCCCCCCCCCCCCGGCACAAGGACAAGCCCCCCCCCCCCCCCCCCCCCCCATCTCATCAAGAAGACTGGCCCCTCCGCCCCCCCTTTTTTCACCCATACACCCCACCCTACTTACCCGGACACCACAGGGCACACTGCACCGCACCTGGACTGGGCCCGAACTGCAGCACCCCCAACCATCCCTGGAGGAGGGGATACCCCCTCGAATGGCTCCTCCCGAGGTTTCTTCGAAATTTTCTCAAAAGAGTTTTTGTGAGGAGTTTTTCCTCGCTTTCTTGGAGGGTTTTAGGTTGGCGCAGGGAGGGCCCACACTCTGGTGAAAGATTAATGAGTTTTTGAGGTAATTGTCATTGGGTGATTGGATATGTTTTGTATTATTTGCATTGGGTGAAATGTGGTGGAAGTTATAACATGTATTTGTAAATATTTGTTTTTAATTTTGGTAAAACCAATAAATACGTAAAATTTTACTAAAGACTTCCGTGGAGGGGAGCGCCGACGAGTGGAACGTGGTATTTTTGGGAGGCTTTGCCCGAGGGAGGGCAGAGCCTGATGGACTTGTGACAAAAGCAGGGTGAGGTTGGCTTTGGGGTTAGGTGCGTGCCTGCGGGTAAGGCAGGTTTTGTCTTTGCTTCTTCTGTAGCTGTTTCAATTCTGTTGCCTTTTGGCCTCGGCTTTCCGCTTCCGTGGTCCCTGCTTGTCCTGCGGCTTTAGGCCTCGGCTTTCCGCTTCCGTGGTCCCTGCTTGTCCTGCGGCTTTTGGCCTCGGCTTTCCGCTTCCGTGGTCCCTGCTTGTCCTGCGGCTTTTGGCCTCGGCTTTCCGCTTCCGTGGTCCCTGCTTGTCCTGCGGCTTTTGGCCTCGGCTTCCCGCTTCCGTGGTCCCTGCTTGTCCTGCGGCTTTTGGCCTGGGCTTTCCGCTTCCGTGGTCCCTGCTTGTCCTGCGGCTTTTGGCCTGGGCTTTCCGCTTCCGTGGTCCCTGCTTGTCCTGCGGCTTTTGGCCTCGGCTTTCCGCTTCCGTGGTCCCTGCTTGTCCTGCGGCTTTTGGCCTGGGCTTTCCGCTTCCGTGGTTTCGGCCGTTCTCGGTGTGGTGACCGAGCGGCCCAGGTGGTGCACGGAGGGTCCGCGCGCCGGGGGCGTCCGATAATGCGGTCATCGCTTCTCGGCCTTTTGGCTAAGATCAAGTGTAGTATCTGTTCTTATCAAAAGCGACGGTGAGAAGACGGTGGCCGAGGACGGTGGTGCGGCGGTGGCGGCGAGCGGCGGAGTGGCGGTGGCGGAGAGCGGTGTGGCGGTGATGGCCGGTGGCGGGTCGGAGGGCGGAGTCGGTGGTGCCAGTGATCGGGGCCGAGCGGTGTATGGGGCACGGTCACTGGCGGAGGAGAGAGGAGAGGCGAGCGGGGCCCAGGGCGGAAGGGTCGACGGAGCTGCAGGGGTCAGCGGGACGCCCGCGCCTGCAGCTGGCGTTACGTCCGTGGCGGACTGCGTCGGGGTACCCGGCGTCAGCACCGGCGGCAGGGGAGCGACGGGAGCGGTTGGTGGAGCGGCGGTCGGAGACGGAGGCGCACCGGGGAGCGGAGCGGCGGTCGGCGGCGGAGCAACAGGCGGCGGTGTGCCCGGTGGCAGCGGGGCGCCAGGTGGCGGCGGCGGTGTGCCCGGTGGCAGCGGGGCGCCAGGTGGCGGCGGCGGTGTGCCCGGTGGCAGCGGGGCGCCAGGCGGAGGCGGCGGTGTGCCCGGTGGCAGCGGGGCGCCAGGCGGCGGCGGCGGTGTGCCCGGTGGCAGCGGGGCGCCAGGCGGAGGGGACGGGGCCAGGAGGCTGCGTCGCCCAGAGCAGGGAATGAAGGATTCCCTCCGGTTTACCTGGAAGGACCCTGCAACAAAGAGGCTGGTGAGGGATGACTTCACCAGGGGGGTGGTGATGGGGCTGCTGCGGCTCACCCCGGCCGAGGTCCTGTGCCTCCAAGACAATGTTCCGGAGAGGGGGTTCGATTTGACCTTGAGAACGGGCCCCATAGCAGCATCTGTCCTGGCCAGGTGCAGGGCTCTGGGGCAGCAGAAGCCCCTGAGCCACTACGAGGTGGTGGACCTGGCCAGGCAGAACCTCCGGGTGGTCACGGTGACCATGTTTAGCCCCCATGTGCCTGAGCAGGCGATCGTCGCCACCCTGGCGAGATACGGGACGGTCGTCTCGGCGGCCAGGCACGTCAGGGACGTGTTCGGGTTCTGGGTCGGCAGGAGGCAATTTCAGATCCAGCTGGGGGAGGATCCGGAGGGCGTGGACGGGCTCAGCCACCCCCCGGCCTATTTCACCGTGGGGGCCGACCGGGGGTATCTCCATTACCCCAGGCAGCCCCCCAACTGCCGGAGGTGCCGAGCGGTGGGGCACACAGAATCCGCCTGCCCGGGGCCCCGCTGCAGGGGGTGCGGGGTGGAGGGCCACCTGCTGCGGGACTGCACCGCCCCGAAGACCTGCAACGCCTGTGGGGAGCGGGGGCACGTGTGGCGGGGGTGCCCGACCAGAGCACGGTCGTACGCTGCCGCAGCAGGGGGGCCCGGGGGGGCCACGGAGGAGGAGCAGCAGCAGCGGGTGAGGCGGTCGGCGGGCCCGGCGGCGGAGGCCCGGGAGGTCGAGGAGCCGGGGACGTCGGAGGTGCCGGCCGACCCGGGCGTGTCGGGCGCCCCGGGGGCTGCGGTCGGGGCGGCGGTTCCTGCTCCGGGGGAGGACGGGGGGGGACTGTTGGCGCTGGTGACGGCCCTGGACGAGGTCCCGGCGGCGCAGGACCCCCCCGGCCCCCTGGGGGGCGTGTTCGAGGCCCTCTTTTCTGGGCAACCGGGGCCCGCGGAGGGTGGCACGGTGGAGCGGGTCGGGGCGGAGGAGCAGAGCGGGCTGGAGCCCCTGCGGCGCCTCCAGCGGGCGCTGGACGAGGTCGACCGGGGGGGTGCGGCGTCCTCGACGAGGAGCCGGAGGAAGGCGGAGGTCCTGGAGGGGGACCCCAGGGGGACTCTGGGTGCGGGGGGGGCCGCAAAGAAGGTGCGGGGCACCGGGAGGGCCACACAGGGGGCCTCGCAGGGGGTGTCCGGGGGGGGGGGGAGGAGGGAGGGGAGATGGAGGTGGTGGAGGAGTCGGAGGAGGAGGAGCGGCCCGGGACCCCGGTGGAGGTGGTGCTGGGGAGGGGGGTGGTTTTGGAGCGGGAGGGGGTGGGGGAGGGGGGCCCCAACCCGATGCCGGCGTCCTGGGCAGAAATGATGGAGGCTGAGGAGTCGGAGGGGACGGAGTCGGAGGGGGACCTATATAACTTATAGGGTTCACAAGGGTGGTATTGGGGTTTCTTTATTTTTGGGTGTTTAATGGCGGTCACTGTGGGCACTTTTAACGTCCGGGGGCTTAGGGACAGGGTCAAGCGGGCGGGGGTGTTTTCTTTTTTGGGGGGTTTGGACTTCACATTTTGTTTTGTGCAGGAGGTGCACTTGAGGGACCGGGGGGACGCTCGGGATTTCACACGGGAGTGGGGTAGGGGAGGGGCCGTGTGGAGCGTGGGAGGGGTTCATTCTTCGGGGGTGGGGATTTTGTTTGGGTCGGGGGGGGTCCGGGTGGAGGGTTCTTTTACGGTGATGCAGGGGAGGGGGATCGGGGCGGACATCACGGTGGGGGATTTTAAAATGCGGGTGATTTGTATTTACGGTCCTCAGGGGAGGGTGGAGATGGAGGAGCTGGTGGGGAGTGTGGCTCCCCATTGCGCCACCAACAGGGCGCTGGTGGTGGGGGGGGATTTTAACTTGGAGTTAGGGGGCACGGGTGAGGGTAGTGTAGGGGCATGGAGGGCGTTGTTTGAAGGGCACGGGCTGGTGGATGGGGGTGGGCGCACTACCCCGCGTTTGGATGGTCCCACGTGGCGTAATTCCCGTGGGGTCCAGAAGCGTATAGATTACGTCTTCTTGCCGAGGTCCTTGGGGCCGGTGTCGGGGCGGGTGCTCCCCGTCTTCTTCTCCGACCACGATGGGGTCCTGCTGACTGTCCGGGCCCGGGTGCCGGTCTTTGGCCCGGGGTACTGGCGCCTGAACCTGGGGGTCCTGGAGGAGCAGGCTTTCTGTGACTCCGTGGGCCACTTCTTTCAGGGCCTCGTGGGCCTTAAGCCCCTCTTCGCAGGGGTGGTCGAGTGGTGGGAGACTGCTAAGGCCCACTTGCGGGACTTTATCCAGGGGCACTGCAGGAGGGAGGCGAGGGCCCAGAGGGCGGAGACCGCGGCGCTGCAGAAAGAGCTGGAGCTGGAGCACTCCTGGGGAAACCAGGGGGTGTCCCCCGACGTGCAGCGTTGCGCCGCTCTCAGGGCCCTGTTGAGGGCCATCCACGAGCGTCGAGCTCGCGCCTTCCTCCTGAGGGCGCGTCAGAAGTTCGTGGAGCAGAACGAGGCGTGCTCGGCCTCTTTCTTCGCCTCGGTCAGGGAGGCGAAGGGGAGGTCAGTGTTTTCGGGGGTGAAGGACCCGCAGGGCCGCATAGTAGCGGAGCCTGCCCGTATGGTGGAGGTCGCCACCGACCACTACCGTGCGTTTTTCAGCGACAGGGAGGTAGACGCAGGTTTTGGCGAGGTCTTCCTCAGTGGGTTGACCCGGCGGGCGCCTCCAGATGTGGCGGAAGCAATGGAGGCACCGCTGTCCTTGGAGGAGCTGGAGGGGGCCCTGCGGCGCATGGGCCGGCGGAAGGTGCCGGGCCTCGACGGGCTGCCGGCTGACTTCTACCTCAGGTTCTGGGGTGTGGTCGGGCCGGCGGTCCTAGAGGTCCTCACCGAGGTCCTCCGCACGGCGTCCCTGGGAGGGTCGATGGCCGTCGGGGTGCTGTCCCTCTTGTATAAGAGTGGGGACAGCACGGATCTGGGGAACTGGCGGCCGTTGACCATGCTGTGCGCAGACTACAAGTTGTTGGCCAAGGTCTTGGCCGACCGTCTGCGCACGGCACTCCCATACGTCGTGCACGAGGACCAGACCTGTGGGGTCGGGGGTCGGTCCGTGCGCTGGAATCTCCAGCTGCTCCGGGACGCCATAGCCTGGGCCGAGGACCGCGGGCTGCCTCTGATGGTGGCCGGCCTCGACCAGGCAAAGGCTTTCGATAGGGTCCACAGGGGCTTTTTGTTTCGGGTGTTAGAGAGGCTAGGTCTAGGGCACGTTTTCATCGGGTGGCTTAGTACTTTGTACTCTGCCGTGGGGTGCACTGTTTCCATTAATGGGCACTTGGGGAAGCGGTTTGATTTGATCTCGGGGGTCAGGCAGGGGTGCCCGCTCTCACCCCTGCTGTTCATCCTTTACATGGAGCCCCTGGCGGCGGCCATTCGGGCCGACCCTGGTGTGGATGGGTTACTGGTACCAGGTAGCGGGGGCCTACGGGTCAAGATGACCCAGTACGCAGACGACACCACTCTGCTGCTGGGGAGCGACGCTAGCCTGATCCGAGCCTTGGAGATCTTCCAGGATTTCACGAGGGCCTCTGGTGCGGTGCTGAACCTCACTAAGTCTTCCGTGAAGTACTTTGGGCGCTGGAAAGACAGGACGGATGTACCAGGGGGGTTGTCTCTCAGTGCTGGACCCTTGCGGATCTTGGGGGTGCACTTTGAGGCGGCCCAGTGCGCCACGGCCAACTGGACCAGGCGCCTGGAAGCGGTCGGGCGGAAGTTGTCCCTGTGGAAAGCCAGGACTTTGACGTTCGTGGGGAAGGTCTTGGTCCTGAAGATGGAGGTGTTGCCGACTCTCCTCTTCCTGGCTTATGTGTATCCCATGCCGGCCAGCATGCGGCGTCCTCTGACCCGGCTCGTCTTCCGCTTCCTCTGGGGGGGGAGGTACGAGATCGTGGCGAGGCGTCGTATGCTGGCCCCCGTGAGTCAGGGGGGGAGGGACGTGCCTCACTTCCCGCTGAAGCTCGACTGTGTCTTTGTCTGTTTTCTTTTGGGAGAGCTGTCCAGACCGGTCTTGCACCCTTCTGGGCACTTCCTGCGGTTTTTCTTTTCGTATCCGGCGAGGCATCTGTTGGAGTGGTCCAACCTGGGCCCCCGGGCTGAGCAGTTGCCCTGGCACTTTGGCCACGCGGCCAAATGGCTCCGTGCTCACCCCGGGGCCAGAGACCCGGTGCTGGGCCTGGACCAGAGGGCCCTGTATGCGGAGTTGAGGCGGGGAGTCTGTGCGCCGGCCGTGGTGGGGCTCCCTGCCACGGTCTGGCTGTCTGTGCAACTGCCTGGCCTCGACAACGGGCTCAAGGACCTGAACTGGCTGTGCCTCCACAAGGGCCTGCCGGTGCGTGAGATCATGCACCGGCACGGCCTGGCACGGACCTCGGTGTGCCCGCGGGCCGCCTGTAGCGGTGACGAGTCCATACGACACGTCATGTGGGGCTGTCCTTTCGCCGGGGTAGTGTGGGCGAGGGCGGAGGTTTTGCTGGGGAGGGTGGTGAGGGGTTTTCACGTCACTTGGGCACGGGTGGAGAGGGGTGTGGGGGGGTCGGGTGGGCGGAGGAACCGCTTCATTTTGTGGCTCATCATCTCCCTCTTCAAACGGGTCCTGTGGCAGGGGAGGAAGGAGTGGGTGCTCCGGGGGGTTGACTGGGGGGTGGAGGGCTGTTTTCGCCGGGTGGAGGACAGCCTGAGGGTCCGGATGGGGGCGGACGTGCGGCGGTGGGGCCTGCGCGCCGCTCGTGACCGGTGGAAAGGGGGGCTGGGCCTCATATGAAGGGCCTGGCGCTTTCGGGTGTTTGGGGCGGTTTAGGGTTGGCTCCCTGTGTGGGGCCTGTGGCGTGGGTGTTGGGGAGTGTGGCAGCCCCCTGTGTGGGGTTTTGTGTGTGTATTTATGTGTGTTTTTTGTTTTGGCTCCCTTGAGCGGGGCTTGTACTGACGTTGTGTGTTCTTTTGTTTTGGCTCCCTTTGAGAGGGGCTTGTACTGTCGGTGTGTGTTTTTTGTTTTTGGCTCCCTTGAGCGGGGCCTGTCCTGTCCTTGTGTGTATTAGTGGGGTGGGGGTTTTCCGCCCCCTGCTGTTTGTTTTGTGTGTGCTTTGTTTTTGTTGGGGTTTTCCGCCCCCTGCTGTTTGTTTTGTGTGTGCTTTGTTTTTGTTGGGGTTTTCTGCCCCCTGCTGTTTGTTTTGTGTGTGCCTTGTTTTTGTCGGGGTTTTCTGCCCCCTGCTGTTTGTTTTGGTGTATGTAGTGTTTTGTGGTGTATGTGGGGTGTGTATCCCCAGTTGTATATTTGTGTGATGTGAATAAACATTTTTCAAAAAAAAAAAAAAAAAAAATCTGTTCTTATCAGTTTAATATCTGATATGTCCTCCATGCGAGGACAACATATTAAACGGATTTTTGCAACAGGGAGTCGGAACAGGGGCTCGCTCCGTCCGCTCCGCGCATCGCCCCGGTATTGCAGCGTCTCCGGGAAGGGTGCAATCTTTCTAAGCGTGTCAAAGAGAAAAGCTAGTGAGGGAGGGAGGGAGGGAGGGAGGGAGGGAGGGAGGGAGGGAGGGAGGGAAGGAAGGAGGGAGGGAAGGAGGGAATGTCTGAATGAGTGAGGTTTGGGGGAGAGGGGTTTAGGTTAGGGCTAGGGTTTTTGGGGTGAGGGTCAAAAAACCCTCAAAAGGGGGGGGCCCCCCAACAAAGCGGAACAAGCGATCCCTACCAAAAAAACGGGGTGAAAAGGGGGTGTGGGCGGAGCCCTGTCGGCCGGTGGCGTTTTCCCGCCCTTTTAGATATAAAAAAAAAAAAAAAGAAAAAAAAAAAAAAAGGGAGTGACTGAGTGAGTGACTGAGTGACTGAGTGAGTGAGTGACTGAGTGAGTGACAGAGAGAGAGAGAGAGAGAGAGAGAGAGAGAGAGAGAGAGCGAGCTGGCTGACATTCAGCGGGGCCGAGGTGAAAAACTGGAAGGCAATCGGAATGAGTTTTTTATCGCCGTGTCAGTCGACACCAACACGGAGTGGACTGGCTGGAAGGCGCATACGATAAACACGTACGGATCTTAATGGAGAAAAAGCCATCAATGAAATGGAGAAAGTGCGGTAAGGAAAGAAAAGCCAAGCGGGCGGGCCGAGCCCCTCTGCGGCCCGTGGCGTTTCCGCGCCTTTTTTTTCCCGAGAAGGATGCGGTTCGCCCCGGTTCTCCCCGGTTCGCCCCCGCGGACGGGTGAGTCAGGGCCAACGGAGGGGTTGGGGGTAGGCCGTTTGGGTCGTTTCAAATCGACGCTCTGGTTCCCCTTCAGCACGCACAAGCCTTTCGCCTTTTACTAAAGACTTCCGTGGAGGGGAGCGCCGACGAGTGGAACGTGGTATTTTTGGGAGGCTTTGCCCGAGGGAGGGCAGAGCCTGATGGACTTGTGACAAAAGCAGGGTGAGGTTGGCTTTGGGGTTAGGTGCGTGCCTGCGGGTAAGGCAGGTTTTGTCTTTGCTTCTTCTGTAGCTGTTTCAATTCTGTTGCCTTTTGGCCTCGGCTTTCCGCTTCCGTGGTCCCTGCTTGTCCTGCGGCTTTTGGCCTCGGCTTTCCGCTTCCGTGGTCCCTGCTTGTCCTGCGGCTTTTGGCCTCGGCTTTCCGCTTCCGTGGTCCCTGCTTGTCCTGCGGCTTTTGGCCTCGGCTTCCCGCTTCCGTGGTCCCTGCTTGTCCTGCGGCTTTTGGCCTGGGCTTTCCGCTTCCGTGGTCCCTGCTTGTCCTGCGGCTTTTGGCCTGGGCTTTCCGCTTCCGTGGTCCCTGCTTGTCCTGCGGCTTTTGGCCTCGGCTTTCCGCTTCCGTGGTCCCTGCTTGTCCTGCGGCTTTTGGCCTGGGCTTTCCGCTTCCGTGGTTTCGGCCGTTCTCGGTGTGGTGACCGAGCGGCCCAGGTGGTGCACGGAGGGTCCGCGCGCCGGGGGCGTCCGATAATGCGGTCATCGCTTCTCGGCCTTTTGGCTCAGATCAAAAGCTGCATCGCGGCCTTATCGAGCGATCGAGCGCCATTGAGGCGACAGTGGCAACCGGCGGTATTGCGGGAGGCGGTGGACCTGGAGTCGGCATTCTGGAGACGGACGGGAACTGAGGCGGTGAGTTTGGGGCGGGGAGGGATGGCGGTACCGGGAGTCGAGCGATGTATGGGGCACCGGTACCGTGCTTAGGGGGGATGGCCGCTGGGCCGAGTGCCGTGGGAGGGTTTGCCCCGACCACGGAGGGAGCGGCTGGGGTCGCGGCGGGGATCCCGCGGAGGACCCTGACCGGCGGACTGCAGGCCAGGGGGGACGGTGATTCCCATGCTCCGGGGCCGGAGGCTGGCAGATCTGGTGACGGCGGGGATGGAGGCGGAGTCCCCAGTGCGGCCGGAGGTCCGGGCGGCGAAAGAGGTCTGGGAGGCGGCGGAGCGCCTGGTGGAGGAGCGCCGGGAGACGGCGGAGCGCTTGGCGGTGGAGCGTTTGGCGGCGGAGGAGTGCAGGCTGGCGGCGGAGCGCTTGGCGGCGGAGGAGTGCCTGCTGGCGGCGGAGCGCCGGGAGGAGGAGGAGCGCCGGGAGGCGGAGTGCCGGGCGGCAGAGCGTTTGGCGGCGGAGCGCATGGCGGCGGAGGAGTGCAGGCTAGCGGCGGAGCGCTTGGCGGCGGAGGAGTGCCGGCTGGCGGCGGAGCACCGGGAGTAGGCGGAGCGCCGGGCGGAGGAGCGTCGGGAGGCGGAGCGCTTGGCAGTGGCGGAGGGCCGGCTGGCGGCGGGGGTGGCGCCTCGGGTGGCGGGAGGCCGATGGCACGGCCGAGGACGGGTATGAAGAACTCCCTCCGGTTTTCATGGAGGGACCCGGACGTGCCGCGGCTGTCGAGAGAGGTGTTCACCCGGCAGGTGGTGATCGCCATTTTAAAACTGACGCCGGCGGAGGTCCTGTGTTTACAGGACAACGTACAGGAGAGGGGGTTCGATGTGACCCTGAAGACGGCGGCTATTGCAGCGTCCGTCTTGGGTTTGGTGCGGGCCCAGAGGGCAGTGGCGCCCCTTGGGTCATATGAGGTGGTGGACCTTGACCGCCAGAATTTTAGGGTTGTGACGGTCCATGTCTATAATGGGAATGTGCCGGATCAGGCGGTGGCCGCTTTTCTCAGCCGCTATGGGGACGTGAAGTCAGGGGCCCGGTACGTCCTGGACTCGTTGGGGTACTGGACGGGGCGGCGCCAGTTCCAGATGCTGCTGGGTGAGGACGGGGCGGGGATAGACGGGCTACAGCACCCCCCGGCCTATTTTTCCATCGGGAGTGACAGGGGCTACTTGTTCTATGCTCGCCAGCCCCCTTGCTGCAGGAGGTGTCGCCGGGTGGGGCACACGGAGGTGACATGTGGGGGGCCCCGCTGCGGTGTGTGTGGTGAGGAGGGGCACGTGGCACGGAACTGCCACGTGCCAAAGACCTGCCACCGCTGTGGTGCGGCGGGGCACCTACTGAGGTCGTGCCCTGCCCGGGAGAGGAGTTATGCGGGAGCCGCAGCAAGGGAGGCTGGTGCCCCTGTCACCCCAGGCGTCGCCCCTGGTGCCCCGGGCGGGGCCCCTGACGCCCCAGAGGGGGCCCCTGAGGGTCCGGACGTAGCCCCCGACGCCCTGGTCATTCCAGAGACGGCGGAGGAGAGGGGGGAGGCGGCGGACGAAGAGGTCACCGCGTCCTCTCTGGAGGAAGACATCACCGTGGACGGGTTGCGGCAGCTGACGCGGGTGTTGGAGGAGTTGACGGCGCAGGCGGAGGTGACCCTAGATTCTGGGAAAGCGAGGCTAGGGTCGGGTGGCGAGGTGGATGGTATGGTGGGGGCTGGAGGCGGCGGGGCGGGCCCGGCTGGGCTCGGGCAGCTGCAGCTGGTCCTGGACAGAGTGGATGGGGGGGAGGTGGGGGGGTCGAGGAACCCCCGCCGAAAGGCGAGTGCGCTCGCTGAGGGTGAGCAGGGTGTGGCAGGGGGGGCGGGGAGTAAGAGGGGGAAGGGGAGGAAGGGTAGACGAAGCGGGGAGAGGGGGCAAGGGCGGACTCTGCCCAGTTCGATGCCCGACACCCCGGTGGAGTTAGGTGGGGGTTTTATAGAGGGCGGGGAGGGGGAGGGGGAGCCAAACCCGGTGCCGGCCTCCTGGGGGGAGAGGATGGAGACGGAGGAGGGGGAGGATTTGTATGGGTGATAGGTTGGGGTCTTGGTGTTTTTTTTTCTTTTACTTATGTATCATGTCTTTCACTGTTTGTACTTTTAATTTGCGGGGATTGAGGGACAGGGTGAAGAGGGCGGCTGTTTTTTCGTTTTTGGGGGGCTTGAATTTCACTGTGTGTTTGGTACAGGAGGTGCACTTAAGGGACAGGGGTGATGTGGTGGGGTTTACGCGGGAGTGGGGAAGGGGGGGGTCCGTATGGAGTGTGGGGGGGGTGCACTCATCAGGGGTGGGGATTTTGTTTGGGGGCGGTGGGGTCCGGGTGGAGGGGTCTTTTATGATATCACAGGGGAGGGCCATGGGGGCTGATATTTGTGTGGGGGAAATGAAAATGCGGGTGATTTGTGTGTATGGGCCACAGGGGAGGGTGGCGAGGGGGGAGTTGGTGGAGTGTGTGGCCCCTCACTGTGCAACAAACAGGGTGTTGGTGGTAGGGGGGGATTTCAATGTTGAGTTTGGGGGCACGGGTGAGGTGAGTGTAGCAGCATGGAGGGTTTTGTTTAGCGGGCATAGTTTGGTGGATGGGGGGAGGCGCACTACCCCTCAGTTGGACGGGCCCACGTGGCGTAATTCCCGTGGGGTCCAGAAGCGTTTAGACTACGTTTTCTTGCCTCGGTCTTTGGGACCGGTGTCGGGCCGGGTGCTCCCTGTATTCTTCTCGGACCATGATGGGGTCCTCTTGACGGTGCGGGCCCGGGTGCCGGTCTTTGGCCGGGGGTACTGGCGCCTCAACCTGGGGGTCTTGGAGGAGCAGGAGTTCTGCGACTCCGTGGCCCACTTCTATCAGGGCCTCGTGGGCCTTAAGCCCTTCTACGCGGGGATGGTCGAGTGGTGGGAGACTGTTAAGGCCCGACTGAGGGACTTTATCCAGGGGCACTGCAGGAGGCAGGCGAAGGCTTTGAGGGCGGAGATCGCACGGCTGCAGCACCAACTTGAGCTGGAGCATTCCTTGGGAAACCTGGGGGTGTCCCCCGACTTGCAGCGGTGTGCCGCTCTCAAGGTCCGTTTGAGGGTCATCCACGAGCGTCGTGCTCGCGCCTACCTCTTGAGGGCGCGTCAGGATTTCTTGGAAGAGAATGAGACGTGCTCGGCCTCTTTCTTCGCCTCGGTCAAAGCGGCGAAGAGGAGGTCAGTGTTCGCGGGGGTGAGGGACCTCCAGGGCCACGTAGCAGCGGAGCCTGCCCGTATGGTGGAGGCCGCCACCGACTATTACCGCGTTTTGTTTAGTGCTAGGGAGGTAGATGAGGGTTATGGCGAGGTCTTCCTTAGAGCGTTGACCCGGCGGGCGCCTCCAGAGGTGGCGGCGGCCATGGAGGCGCCGTTGTCCCTTGGGGAGCTGGAGGGAGCACTGAGGCGCATGGGCCGGCGGAAGGTGCCGGGCCTCGATGGGCTGCCGGCCGAGTTCTATCTCAAGTTTTGGGATGTGATCGGGCCGGCGGTCCTCGAGGTCCTCACCGAGGTCCTCGGCACGGCGACCCTGGGAGGGTCGATGGCCGACGGGGTGCTGTCCCTCCTGTCGAAGGGAGGGGACGGCACCGACCTGGGGAACTGGCGGCCATTGACCATGCTGTGCGTGGACTACAAACTGTTGGCCAAGGTCTTGGCGGACCGGCTGCGCACAGCACTCCCGGGCGTCGTGCACGAGGACCAGACCTGTGGCGTAGGGGGCCGGTCCGTGCGCTGGAATCTCCAGCTGCTCCGGGACGTCATAGCCTGGGCCGGGGACCGCGGGCTGCCTCTGATGGTAGCCGGCCTCGACCAGGCAAAGGCTTTCGATAGGGTCCACAGAGGTTTTTTGTTTAAGGTGTTAGAGAGGCTAGGGATAGGGCACGTGTTCATCGGGTGGCTGAGTACTCTGTACTCGGCCGTGGGGTGCACGGTTTCTATCAATGGGCACTTGGGACAGAGGTTTGACTTGGTCTCAGGGGTTAGGCAAGGGTGCCCGCTCTCGCCCTTGCTGTTTATCCTTTACATGGAGCCCCTGGCGGCGGTCATTCGGGCCGACCCCGGTGTTGATGGGATACTGGTACCAGGTAGCGGGGGCCTACGGGTCAAGATGACTCAGTACGCAGACGACACCACTCTGCTGCTGGGGAGCGACGCTAGCCTGATCCGAGCCTTGGAGACCTTCCAAGACTTCACGAAGGCCTCTGGTGCGGTGCTCAACCTCACCAAGTCGTCGGTGAAGTTCTTTGGGCGCTGGAGGGGAAGGACGGATGTATCAGGGGGGCTGGCTCACTGTGCAGGGCCCCTGCGGATCTTGGGGGTGCATTTTCAGGCAGCCCAGTGCGCCACGGCCAACTGGACCAGGCGCCTAAACGCGGTCGAGCGGAAGTTGTCCCTGTGGAAGGCCAGGACTTTGACATTCGTGGGGAAAGTACTGGTCCTGAAGATGGAGGTGTTGCCGACTCTCCTCTTCCTGGCTTACGTGTATCCCATGCCGGCTGGCATGCGGCGGCCCTTGACGCGGCTCGTGTTTCGCTTCCTCTGGGGGGGGAGATACGAGATCGTGTCGAGGGTCCGCATGCTGGCCCCCGTGAGTCAGGGGGGGAGGGACGTGCCGCACTTCCCGCTGAAACTTGACTGCGTGTTCGTTTGTTTTCTTTTGGGAGAGTTGTCCAGTCCGGTGCTGCACCCTTCTGGGCACTTCCTACGTTTTTTCTTTTCGTATCAGGCGAGGCACTTGATAGAGTGGTCCAACCTGGGCCCCCGGGCGGAGCAGCTGCCGTGGCACTTTGGCCAAGCGGCCAAGTGGATGAAGCTGCACCCTGCGGCCAGGGACCCGGTACTGGGCCTGAGTCAGAGGGCCCTGTATGCCGAGTTGGTGCAGGGAGTCTGTGCGCCGGCCGTGGTGGGGGTACCCGCCGCGGTCTGGTCGTCAGTACAACTGCCCGGTCTTGACAACGGTCTCAAAGACCTGAATTGGCTGTGCCTTCACAAGGGCCTGCCGGTGCGGGAGATCATGCACCGGCACGGCCTGGCACGGACCTCGGTGTGCCCGCGGGCCACCTGTAGCGGTGACGAGTCCATAAGACACGTCATGTGGGACTGTCCTTTTGCGGGGGTAGTGTGGGCGAGGGCGGGGTTTTTGCTGGGCAGGGTGGTCACGGGGTTTAGGCTCACATGGGTGAGGGTGGAGAGGGGTGTGGGGTGGTCAGGGGGGAGGCATAATCGCTTCCTCCTGTGGCTGATCATCAGCCTTTTTAAACGGGTGTTGTGGCAGGCGAGGAAGGAGTGGGTGCAGAGAGGGGTGGACTGGGGGGTGGAGGGGTGTGTTAAGAGGGTGGAGGATAGTCTACGGGTGAGGGTGGGGGTGGATGTGAGGAGGTGGGGGATGCACGCGGCCAGAGAGAGGTGGAAGGGGGGTCTTGGCCTCCTGTGAGGGGCGGGGTTTTTTTTGGGTGGTGTTGGTTTTTGTGTGGGAGGGTCACCCTGTCTGTGTTTTTTGTGTTTTGCTGGGATTGGCCCTGAGCGTGGCCTTTGGCCCAGTGAGGTCCTGATTGTGTCCCTGTGTACCCTGCCCCTGTGTGAAGCCTCAGATTTTGTGTATTGCCACTACGGGTGGTTGGTGTGCGTTTATTGTTTCCTGTTATTCCTATTATTTGTTTTATTTAAGGATTTCACTTGTGTGTGTAAGGGGCTGGGGGTGTGGGGGTTTTGGGAAGGGCGATGGTTTATTGTGGTGTCTATGAGGTGTTTATGGGGATTGGGGTTTATGGGGATTGGGGTTTGTGCGGACAGTGTCGGTTGGGTGAGTGGGGTTTAGGGCCCACGCCTTTCTTGTGTTGTGTATGTTGTGAATAAAACTTTTAAAACTAAAAAAAAATCTGTTCTTATCAGTTTAATATCTGATATGTCCTCCATGCGAGGACAACATATTAAACGGATTTTTGCAACAGGGAGTCGGAACAGGGGCTCGCTCCGTCCGCTCCGCGCATCGCCCCGGTATTGCAGCGTCTCCGGGAAGGGTGCAATCTTTCTAAGCGTGTCAAAGAGAAAAGCTAGTGAGGGAGGGAGGGAGGGAGGGAGGGAGGGAGGGAGGGAGGGAGGGAGGGAGGGAGGGAAGGAAGGAGGGAGGGAAGGAGGGAATGTCTGAATGAGTGAGGTTTGGGGGAGAGGGGTTTAGGTTAGGGCTAGGGTTTTTGGGGTGAGGGTCAAAAAACCCTCAAAAGGGGGGGGCCCCCCAACAAAGCGGAACAAGCGATCCCTACCAAAAAAACGGGGTGAAAAGGGGGTGTGGGCGGAGCCCTGTCGGCCGGTGGCGTTTTCCCGCCCTTTTAGATATAAAAAAAAAAAAAAAAAAAAAAAAAAAAAAGGGAGTGACTGAGTGAGTGACTGAGTGACTGAGTGAGTGAGTGACTGAGTGAGTGACGAGAGAGAGAGAGAGAGAGAGAGAGAGAGAGAGAGAGAGAGCGAGCTGGCTGACATTCAGCGGGGCCGAGGTGAAAAACTGGAAGGCAATCGGAATGAGTTTTTTATCGCCGTGTCAGTCGACACCAACACGGAGTGGACTGGCTGGAAGGCGCATACGATAAACACGTACGGATCTTAATGGAGAAAAAGCCATCAATGAAATGGAGAAAGTGCGGTAAGGAAAGAAAAGCCAAGCGGGCGGGCCGAGCCCCTCTGCGGCCCGTGGCGTTTCCGCGCCTTTTTTTTCCCGAGAAGGATGCGGTTCGCCCCGGTTCTCCCCGGTTCGCCCCCGCGGACGGGTGAGTCAGGGCCAACGGAGGGGTTGGGGGTAGGCCGTTTGGGTCGTTTCAAATCGACGCTCTGGTTCCCCTTCAGCACGCACAAGCCTTTCGCCTTTTACTAAAGACTTCCGTGGAGGGGAGCGCCGACGAGTGGAACGTGGTATTTTTGGGAGGCTTTGCCCGAGGGAGGGCAGAGCCTGATGGACTTGTGACAAAAGCAGGGTGAGGTTGGCTTTGGGGTTAGGTGCGTGCCTGCGGGTAAGGCAGGTTTTGTCTTTGCTTCTTCTGTAGCTGTTTCAATTCTGTTGCCTTTTGGCCTCGGCTTTCCGCTTCCGTGGTCCCTGCTTGTCCTGCGGCTTTTGGCCTCGGCTTTCCGCTTCCGTGGTCCCTGCTTGTCCTGCGGCTTTTGGCCTCGGCTTTCCGCTTCCGTGGTTTCGGCCGTTCTCGGTGTGGTGACCGAGCGGCCCAGGTGGTGCACGGAGGGTCCGCGCGCCGGGGGCGTCCGATAATGCGGTCATCGCTTCTCGGCCTTTTGGCTAAGATCAAGTGGGTTAGGGTTAGGGTTAGGGTTAGGGTTAGGTTTGGGTTAGGGTAGGGTTAAAAGAAAAACTGGGTGGTCTTCAGGAGCACGGGCCTATTACTTCTGTGTTTTAAAATATAACAAAAGAAAGGAAAGCAGAAATACCAAAAAAAACGTGTTTGTGAAATAATGTGTGTGTTTTTTCTTTTGCAGGTGCTGTGTGGTGGTGGTGACTGAGTGGATGGTGCTGAGGATTGGAGGACCAAGGTAGGTGTTGTTGAATTTGTTCTATCGTGTGTAGGTCTATGTGCCAGTATGTAAGTGTGTGCGTGTGTATGGATGCATAGCCAGGTAAGTTATGTGTGTGTATATTTTATTTTTGGTGATGTATGCGTAAGAATATGTATGAGTGTGTACATGTATATGTTCCAAAGTGTTGTGAAGTAATGTGTTTGTTCTTTTGCAGATGCTGTGTGGCGATGGATGAGTGGATGGTGCTGATCAAGGTGAGTGTTATTGAAGGTGTAATTCATTCATTAAGTGAAGCAGATCTTGTATGAGATGAAGAGTGTTATGTTTTTTCATTCAGTCCCAGGGGTGTAATTGTGTTTAACTGTGTGATCCATTTTCTTTCGGCGTGTTTCCGCTGTCCACTGGACCACCCGGACCCCGACTCCACACCAGATATGATGAGGTGAGTGACGGGGTGCTCCTGGAAGTGTGTGACGAGTGTTGTTTGTAGATGTGCCCGTGAAATGTTGTACAGATGTTGTTTGAGTCTAGTGTCTATTGAAGAGCCGGTTTCTCCTATATAATGTTTGTGGCAGAGGGTGCAGGTGATGATGTATACGACGTTGGAGGTTTGTAAGGTGAGGTTGTCCGGGACTGGAGCTGATGTGTGACTGTGAGGGTTTGTAATGAATTTTCTGTATTTATAATGAAGTGTATGAGGTTTGGCTGCTGGAGAGGGCATAGTGCTGAATTTGGTGTGTATGAGTATGTTTTTTAAACTTTTATTTTTTCTGTATGCGGAAATGATCCTGTAGGGTTTTAGTGCGGGGTATGTGCGTTGGGCCGTGGTGAAGTTATGTTTGAATGCATGTTGTAGGGGTCGAGTTTTATGTGAAAATGTGGTGACTAAGGGAATGATTATTAATGGGTCCGT
The DNA here is from genome assembly GCF_038355195.1 of Osmerus mordax. Classification (NCBI taxonomy): domain Eukaryota; kingdom Metazoa; phylum Chordata; class Actinopteri; order Osmeriformes; family Osmeridae; genus Osmerus; species Osmerus mordax. Next base: position 18,534,342 of record NC_090061.1, read on the forward strand.
AACGGTGTCTGAGGTGAACGGTGTGCCGGTATTGGTTGTGGGTGGTGGGGCCGGGGGGGTGAAACCAGAATCCTGAGTATTGTTGAAATCAGGATCGGGAGGTATGGTGGGGTTAAGGGGCGGGTCAACATCCAGTGGGGGACCAGGAAGGGTATTAACGGTAGGGTGGGGATGGGGAGGCAGGGTGGGATTAAAGGGTGGGTTGGGAAGGGTGGTGGGATTAAAGGGTGGGTCAACACCCAGTGGGGAACTAGGAAGGGGATTAAAGGTAGGGTGGGTATGGGAAGGGAAGGTGGGGTTAAAGGGCGGGTCGGGAAGGATAGTGGGGTTAAAGGGCGGGTCAGCACACAGTGGGGAACTAGGCAGGGGATTAAAGGTAGGGTGGGGGTGGGAAGGTAGGGTGGGTTTAAAGGGTGGGTTAGGAAGGATGGTGGGATTAAAGGGTGGGTCAACACCCAGTGTGGGACTAGGGAGGGGATTAAAGGTAGGGTGGGAATGGGAAGGCAGGGTGGGGTTAAAGGGCGGGTTGGAGGGACTTTTAAAGGGAGGGTTGGGTTTAGGCCTCGGGTTTGAGGGGTTGGGTTTGGGGTTTAGGCCTGGACTGGGTTTAGTCCTAGGGTTAAGGGGAGGGGTGGGGTTACAGGGTAGGTTGGGGTTGGGTATGGGGTCGGAGGGACTTTTAAAGCGAGGGTTGGGTTTAGGCCTAGGGTTAAAGGGAGGGGTGGGGTTACAGGGAGGGTTGGGGTTGGGTATGGGGTCCGAGGGGTTAGGGTTAGGGTTAGGGTTAGGGTTTAGGGTTAGGGTTAGGGTTAGGTTTGTAGAAAGGTCTCAGCCCAATGTTGGACTGGAGTTGCGCTGGCACAAGTCCTGTGTTTCTATTCAATGATTTTTTGTCCCCAGAAAAGAAGGTGAAGAGGAGGATTATTATATTGCCATCAAGGTAGGTATCCTAGTAGGTAAGTATCTAGGGTAAGTAAACAACTAAATACCCTATACTTTGGATCTGTGCTGATCTTTTTTTCTTTTTTTGTCCTACAGGAACCCTTCTGCCCCCCACTGGTCATCACAGGTAAGTATCACAGGTAAGTAGGTATGTGCATATATACACTCTTTCCTGATTCCTGGTATTGTTAAATAACTTTCTCTTTCCCCAGGAATCCCTCACCTCCTACCCGGAAAACAGCAGGGGGTATGCAACCTTTAGATGTTTATATTAATAAATCACTAATCCATAATTTTAGCATTCTTTCTGCGGTTTCCGTGGTCCAGAGAACTGGATCCCGTCCCGTCACCTGGAATTGGAGTTTATCCATCTCAGGTAACGTTTGAAAAGGAGATTTACTATCAATATAAAAGTTAAAAGCGTCAAATAATTTTTGCTGGTCCTTAGCCAACCTGTCAGAGAAATTAATGAATGGCATGTAGATAACAGCCTTGGGAAATTGTTTTTGACAGGTTTTCCAAAGCTGCTGCAGTTGTTTCACGGTGGTCGTGGGTTGCTGTCTGTCGAGACAGTTAACCATCCCCACTGACAGGATGACATGCTCTGTGTTAGAGTTTGGTGTCAATTTCTCTAGCACCCCCCTTAAATGATGGCAGTTCGCCCCTGGGAAACTGTCAACTTGGATAAAATCATCCTTAAAAGTAGGGATTGCCGAGAGATTATTGTCCCCCACCACCACTATGGGTTTCACTACGTCTAACTGCCAATCTTGTATTTTCCTCCAACAGGTCGGATGGATAACGGGCTCCTCTCGATGGAGTCTTTAGAGAAATTAATGAATGGCATGTAGATAACAGCCTTGGGAAATTGTTTTTGACAGGTTTTCCAAAGCTGCTGCAGTTGTTTCACGGTGGTCGTGGGTTGCTGTCTGTCGAGACAGTTAACCATCCCCACTGACAGGATGACATGCTCTGTGTTAGAGTTTGGTGTCAATTTCTCTAGCACCCCCCTTAAATGATGGCAGTTCGCCCCTGGGAAACTGTCAACTTGGATAAAATCATCCTTAAAAGTAGGGATTGCCGAGAGATTATTGTCCCCCACCACCACTATGGGTTTCACTACGTCTAACTGCCAATCTTGTATTTTCCTCCAACAGGTCGGATGGATAACGGGCTCCTCTCGATGGAGACGTTCATTGGGTTAGGGTTAGGGTTAGGGTTAGGGTTAGGGTTGTATGTCTGAGAAATCCCATCACCAAGCAGATCGGAGAACCGGTAAGCAAGGATCAGAGTGAGTGCACTGGCATCTTCCAGGGACCCCGGGATACAACGCCAAGAGACAGGGGCTCAGCCCCTCCAGGAACCCAAAAGGGGACCCAGGCCGGGTGTCCAGTGGTACGCAAGCCACCCAACCTCCGGAGTGGAGGAGAACACTCAGGGGGACAGGAAAACAGAGGTGGGCACATGGATAGCCCGTCTCTGTATCCACCTAGGCACGCCAGTGAAACAGTGTCAAAGCTCAGGTGGGTGGGGTGACGGTGTGTCGTGGAGGGGGTGATGATTACCGTGGTGAGGGAGGCGCTGACGGGGGGCAAGGGGGCCTGTGGAAAGGTAGTATAGCGGAGTATAGTAGAGTATAGCGCGCTCAGCCGCGGAAGCTGACGCAGGCGTGAGGTGGTGGTCGATGCAGGGGCATTGTTGTCCGGGGGTCACATGGTGGCGGGGGGGCCGGGGGGGGGTTTTTGAGGCCCGTGCCAGCGGCCATTGAGATGGCGAAGCACCGGGTCCTCTTTAATCAGGCAGGTGATTAAGGTGGAGCCAAGGGGCGGGCGTTGAGGCCCTTGGGGTAGAGTGAGGATAGTCTCCAGATCCATTTCTGTTCACATGCGCGGCGTTGTTGGAGTGTCCAGGTGGGTCCGCACTCAAGGCCGCACATGTGTAGGGAGTCAACCCCATGACGAAGAAAGTGGGGGACAAGATGAGTGTCCAGACGGCGGCAGTTATTGACCTCATAGAGGTGTTGAGTGAGGCGTGTTTGGAGGGAAGTGCCTGTCTCTCCAACATAACGCAGGTCACATGAAGTGCAGGTGAGCATGTAGACAGCGTTACATGTTGAGGGCGGCAGATGGGCGAGGTGGAGTGTGGATCCGAGTGCAGGGCACCGCACAACATCAAGGGATCCGAAGTGTGCGGGGGCCTGTACGGGTGTGGGGTTGAGGGGCCTCAGACCGCTGCGGACCAGAAACTGGCCCAGACTGCGGTTTTTGCGGTAGGCCGAGATGAGGGACGCGTCCTCGAGCGTGCCCGACCCCCTCAGATGCGTCTGGAGGTTGTCCTTGAGTCTTTGATTGAGGAGACGACTGCGGCGGCTGAAGGTGGTCACGAGGGGGATGTTGTGGAGGGTTTCCCTGGGGGGCCGCACCACTCGGAATGTGCTAAGAGCACTTCTGAGGAGGCGGCGTGAGTAGCCCCTCTGGACCAGGACCTGGAAAAGGGTGTGGGTGGCAGCAAGGAAGTCATCACGCTGCGTGCAGATTCTATGGAATCGCAGCAGCTGTGATTTAACTACCCCGGGAAACGTGTGTTTCGGGTGGTAGCTCTCCATGTGCAGGAGGGCGTGTGTATCCGTGTCCTTGAAGAAAACCTTGACGTCCAGGCGGCGGGATGTGGGGAAATCCGGGCCTTTGAAGGTGGTGGTGTCCAGGAAGTCCATGCTGGTCCCATGAAGAACAGACTTTACCTTAATGGAGGCGTGGTGGGAGTTGAGGACGTCCACAAAGGTGTTGAAGTCCTCCCGTGGGTGTGGCCACACCCCCCAGATGTCATCCAGGTATCTGAGGTAGTGGGAGGGTTGCAGAGGGCACTTGGGAAGAACGTCCGCTTCCCACCTAGCCATATATATGTCCGCGTAGGCGGGGGCGAACTTCTTACCCATGGCCACGCCTTTGAGTTGCAGGTAATGTTTACCGTTAAACTCAAAGTCGTTTTTGGTGAGCGCGATTTCGAGCAACTGCATGATGTACCTGTCAGGGCGGCCCTCTTTGGGGTGCAACAGCAGTATTTGCTCGATCGCTCGCAAACCCTCGGGAGCCTCAATGTTGGTGTAGAGGCTATCCACATCCATGGAGAAGAGGAGGTCGCTCTCATTGAGTAGCGCGGCTCTAACCTTGGCTATGAAGTCATACGTGTCTTTCACATAGCTGGGGTGCAGGTGGGAAAGCGGGTTGAGGAAGGAGTCAATGTACTCCGAAATGCCATAGGTCTCACTACCGCAGTCGGATACGATGGGTCTACCAGCAGGTATCTGATAAGGGACGGGCCAGGAGGCTGGATCCTTATGGATCTTAGGTAAGAGATAAAATTTCCTGGGTTTGGGGTCGTCCTCCCCCATCAGATAAAATCGCTGTCTGGGCACCAAGTGGCCCAGTCTCGTCAAGCGCGCGAGAATCCGATTAATCTCGGCGGCGGTAGTGAAGTACAGAGGCATATCGAGTGCGCGGTAGTACTCCGGCATGGTGAGCTGCCTTTCCGCTTCTTGGATGTAATGTTCCCGGTCCATGATCACTACAGCGGAACCCTTGTCCGCCGGTTTGATGATCAGATGTGCGTCGTGGCGCAGTTGTCTGAGGGCCACGACTTCCTCCTGGGTGAGGTTAGGGGTGTCATCTCCGACATTAGGGAGAGAGTCGGCAGACCGAAGATCCGTCCTCACCAGATTGTGGATGACCGGGGGCAGCTGGTTGTCCCTGGGCATCCAGAAGGATTTGGGGAGAAACCGAGGGCGTTTAGATGGATCCGTCTGTTCCCGTCCTTCGAAAAATGCGGCCAGTTTGAGTCTGCGGTGGTAGGCCGCAATTTCAAGGCGCATGCTGGGAGGGCTCCTGTGCCCTATGTTAAGGGTGGGGACGAAGGAGAGGCCCTTAAGCAGGAGGGAGACCTGATCAGGGGATGGTCTGAAATGGGTGGAGAGGTTGACCAGGCCCTTCCTCTCAACCAGAGCCTGATTGGGGGGACCCACCAGGTTCAAGAAGTTGGACCAGTGTTTCAGGATGGCCTGGGCCGTAGGAGTGGACCAGTGGAGATGGTCCGCTTCAGTGTGGAACAGCAATTCAGGAAGAAGGGGGATGGTGGACGTGAAGGTGGGGAGGGACCGGTTGATGTGTGTCACGTTGTCCCTCTCAGTGGGTGGTAGGCCGGGGTCCGTGTTGATGAGAGGGACCCAGATGGACGCGTGTGGAAAGGCAGTGGAGGCCCGTCTAAGCATGGTCCGAGCCTGTAGGACGGAAGCGTCCGGAGTTGCAGATCGGTCCTTAAGGCCAAAGGACAGGACGACCTGTTTGACATGTGAGACAGGGGCTGCAATGCCGCTAAGAATGTTAGTGGCATGGGAAAATGTAGCCCCCGGGTAGCAATCCACTTGTACATGGTCAAAGAGGATTGGTGGGAGGCGATGGAGGTTGGAATCCCCCATTATCACCGTCCTCCTGACCGGGGTCAAAGACCAAAGGTGTTTGGTGCCCCTGTGTTCATGGCAGGTGTACGCGGGAAGCGGACGCGCGTCTGCAGCGCGCACCGCTATCACCGGTGTGGATGACGCGGCAGTGGCTGTGGGGGGGATAACATTATCTGGATGGCCAAGGAGAAGGTGACGTAGGGGCGTGGATAACTCATTGTTCCCAGGGATGATAATAGGCGACGAAGCAAGGGGGGGCGGAGAGGGCGGGAGACGAGGAGGGGGGGACAGGGGTGTCGTCAGGGGGCGTGGGCGGAGTCCGGGGGATTGGTGGTGGTGGGTGGAAGAATGTGGACCATCTCGTAGGCGACGGGAGGAGTGGGAATCATCCCGGGGGCGGCGGGGTGAGGGAGACATTCTAGGGGAGAGGAGGAGGGGAAAAAGGAGAGAGGGAGAGAGAGGTGTGAGTGAGTGAATGGAGGAGTGTGTGAGTGAGTGGGTGGGTGGGTGGGTGTCCCACCTTACCAGGTAGTTAACACTGATATGGGGGATAAATGGACCAAGTTCCAAAATAACAAAGGGGAAATGAGAAGACAAAAATGTCTAAACCCAGTCCTGTTGATGAGAGGAACGGTCCGGGGGGGATTGAGCTGTGGAAGGAAGGGGTGGTTAGCAGCAACACACGAGTGTGATGAAGAGGAAAGGAGAGTGTCAGAAGGTGGACACCGCAGACATACATGAGTATGATGAGAGAGGAGAGTAGGGGAGCGTGCGTGTAAGGGAGTGAGCACAAGAGAGAGAGAGGGCAAGAGAGACAGAGAGAGAGAGAGAGAGAGAGAGAGAGAGAGTGTGTGATAGTGAGAGAGAGAGAGAGAGAGAGAGAGAGAGAGAGAGAGAGAGAGAGAGAGGGAGTGTGTGATAGTGAGAGAGAGAGAGAGAGAGAGAGTGTGTGTGATAGTGAGAGAGAGAGAGAGAGAGAGTGTGTGTGATAGTGAGAGAGAGAGAGTGTGTGTGATAGTGAGAGAGAGAGAGAGAGAGAGAGAGAGAGAGAGAGAGAGAGAGAGAGAGAGAGAGAGAGTGTGTGATAGTGAGAGAGAGAGAGAGAGAGAGAGAGAGAGAGAGAGAGAGAGAGAGAGAGAGAGAGAGAGAGAGAGGTAAAGAGAGTGTGAGGGTGCTTCTCAGAGCAAATAAAAGTTGCAGTCCAAAACGTAGACATCGCACTCCGGGTAGAGCTACCTGTAAGCCCTGACCAGAATAAACGGAGCGAACGCGATGGCTAACTGGCCGCGACCGGTTTCGTCCCCCATTAGAAGCCGGGACTCGTCAGGCGGTTGCCAAAAGAAGGGAGCACAGGTAAAATGGGGGCGGCCTACGGCTATGAATCAACAGGGGCAGCCTGGGTGGCGTAGAGAATGTGGAAAAAATTGTAAAAATACACATCACCAGTCCCCCAGGAGGCCTCAGGTGATTCACCAGAAGCGGTAATTGAGTAGGTATAAACTAGGGAAAAGATGAGAGGTGGAGAGAGAGAGAGAGAGAGAGAGAGGGAGAGAGAGAGAGAGGGTAATGGAGGGACAGGGGGGTGGGTAGGTGGGCGCAGGCACGAGAGAAGGTGGGAGGCACGTGTAGGTGATGGAGGGCTGGGTCGTGTCGGTCTAGGAAGGAAGGTGAGGATTAAATAAAGGACACCCTGGAGGGGAGAGAGAAGAGAGAGAGAGGAACGTTAATACCACAAGGAGAGGATCCATAACCGGATGGAGAGGGTGTGTGTGCGTGTGCGTGCACGTGTGCAAACCGGTGGGTGTGTGCGGGTGTAGAAAGCAGGACTGTGGGGTGGCCCCAGTGGTAACAGTAGGTGTGAGGGATGGTGTGTTTGGGAGAGGGTGAGAGGAGGGGAGAGAGAGGAAGGATCAAGAGAGTAGAAATTAGAGGAGGGGTGAAGCTAGGTTACAGAAAGTGACAAGGAGTGTGAGAACCGAAGCGTGGCAGAGAGGCGTGTGACTGTGGAGTGTGTGGCAGGATAGAGGAGGGGTGAAGCTAGGTTACAGAAAGTGACAGGAAGGAGTGTGAGAACCCAGGCATGGCAGAGAGGCGTGTGACTGTGGAGTGTGTGGCAGGCTGGATGGGGGGGTAGGCCCAAGCAGCAATATGTGTGATGGATGGTGTGTGTGGGAGAGAGTGAGAGAAGAGAGGAAGGGGACCACAAGGGCAGAGGATAGATGAGGGGTGAAGCTGGGACACAGAGAGTGACACAGAAGGAGTATGGGTGGGGGGGGGGGGGGGGGGGGGGGGGAGAAGGGTTTGGGTTTGGGTATGAGGTCAAGGGAGAGTAGAGGATAGATGAGGGGTGAAGCTAGGGCACAGGAAGTGACAAGAAGTAGTGTGAGAATCTAGGCGTGGCCGAGAGGTGTGTGTGTAGAGTGTGTGGCAGGCTGGACGGGGGGTAGGCCCAAGCAGCAATATGTGTGATGGATGGTGTGTACGGGAGAGGAGAGAGGGGAGAGGAGAGGGGAAGGATCAGGGGAGCAGAGGATAGAGGAGGGGTGAAGCTAGGTTACAGAAAGTGACAAGAGGGAGTGTGAGAACCTAGGCATGGCAGAGAGGCGTGTGACTGTGGAGTGTGTGGCAGGATAGAGGAGGGGTGAAGCTAGGTTACAGAAAGTGACAAGAAGGAGTGTGAGAACCCAGGCATGGCAGAGAGGCGTGTGACTGTGGAGTGTGTGGCAGGCCGGATGGGGGGTAGGCCCAAGCAGCAATATGTGTGATGGATGGTGTGTGTGGGAGAGAGTGAGAGAAGAGAGGAAGGGGACCACAAGGGCAGAGGATAGATGAGGGGTGAAGCTGGGACACAGAGAGTGACACAGAAGGAGTATGGGTGGGGGGGGGGGGGGGGGGTTTGGGGGGGGGGAAAAGAGAGAAGGGTTTGGGTTTGGGTTTAGGTATGAGGTCAAGTGTCAAGGGAGAGTAGAGGATAGATGAGGGGTGAAGCTAGGGCACAGGAAGTGACAAGCAGTAGTGTGAGAATCTAGGCGTGGCAGAGAGGTGTGTGTGTGTGGAGTGTGTAGCAGGCTGGACGGGGGGTAGGCCCAAGCAGCCATATGTGTGATGGATGGTGTGTATGGGAGAGGAGAGAGGGGAGAGGAGAGGGGAAGGATCAGGGGAGCAGAGGATAGAGGAGGGGTGAAGCTAGGTTACAGAAAATGACAAGAGGGAGTGTGAGAACCTAGGCATGGCAGAGAGGCGTGTGACTGTGGAGTGTGTGGCAGGATAGAGGAGGGGTGAAGCTAGGTTACAGAAAGTGACAAGAAGGAGTGTGAGAAACCAGGCACGGCAGAGAGGCGTGTGGCTGTGGAGTGTGTGGCAGGCTGGATGGGGGGTAGGCCCAAGCAGCAATATGTGTGATGGATGGTGTGTGTGGGAGAGAGTGAGAGAGGAGAGGAAGGGGACCAGAAGGGCAGAGGATAGACGAGGGGTGAAGCTGGGACACAGAGAGTGACACAGAAGGAGTATGGGTGGGGGGGGGGGGGGTTTTGTGAGGTCAAGGGTTGTGTTTAGGGTAGGAGAGAGGGAGGGAGATCAAGGGGGGACACAGAGGGTTGAGGTAGGGAAGGGTTGGGGGGGGGGGGGGGGGGGAAAGCTTGGGTTTAGGTATGAGGTCGAGGGTCAAGGGAGAGTAGAGGATAGATGAGGGGTGAAGCTAGGGCACAGAAAGTGACAAGAAGTAGTGTGAGAATCTAGGCGTGGCAGAGAGGTGTGTGTGTGGAGTGTGTGGCAGGCTGGACGGGGGGTAGGCCCAAGCAGCAATATGTGTGATGGATGGTGTGTATGGGAGAGGAGAGAGGGGAGAGGAGAGGGGAAGGATCAGGGGAGCAGAGGATAGAGGAGGGGTGAAGCTAGGTTACAGAAAGTGACAAGAGGGAGTGTGAGAACCTAGGCATGGCAGAGAGGCGTGTGACTGTGGAGTGTGTGGCAGGATAGAGGAGGGGTGAAGCTAGGTTACAGAAAGTGACAAGAAGGAGTGTGAGAAACCAGGCACGGCAGAGAGGCGTGTGGCTGTGGAGTGTGTGGCAGGCTGGACGGGGGGTAGGCCCAAGCAGCAATATGTGTGATGGATGGTGTGTATGGGAGAGGAGAGAGGGGAGAGGAGAGGGGGAGGATCAGGGGAGCAGAGGATAGAGGAGGGGTGAAGCTAGGGCACAGAAAGTGACAAGAAGTAGTGTGAGAATCTAGGCGTGGCAGAGAGGTGTGTGTGTGGAGTGTGTGGCAGGCTGGACGGGGGGTAGGCCCAAGCAGCAATATGTGTGATGGATGGTGTGTATGGGAGAGGAGAGAGGGGAGAGGAGAGGGGGAGGATCAGGGGAGCAGAGGATAGAGGAGGGGTGAAGCTAGGTTACAGAAAGTGACAAGAAGGAGTGTGAGAACCCAGGTATGGCAGAGAGGCGTGTGGCTGTGGAGTGTGTGGCAGGCTGGATGGGGGGTAGGCCCAAGCAGCAATATGTGTGATGGATGGTGTGTGTGGGAGAGAGTGAGAGGAGAGAGGAAGGGGACCACAAGGGCAGAGGATAGATGAGGGGTGAAGCTGGGACACAGAGAGTGACACAGAAGGAGTATGGATGGGGGGGGGGGGGGGGGGGGGGGGGGGAGAAGGGTTTGGGTTTAGGTATGAGGTCAAGGGTCAAGGGAGAGTAGAGGATAGATGAGGGGTGAAGCTAGGGCACAGGAAGTGACAAGAAGTAGTGTGAGAATCTAGGCGTGGCAGAGAGGTGTGTGTGTGGAGTGTGTGGCAGGCTGGACGGGGGGTAGGCCCAAGCAGCAATATGTGTGATGGATGGTGTGTATGGGAGAGGAGAGAGGGGAGAGGAGAGGGGAAGGATCAGGGGAGCAGAGGATAGAGGAGGGGTGAAGTTAGGTTACAGAAAGTGACAAGAAGGAGTGTGAGAACCTAGGCATGGCAGAGAGGCGTGTGACTGTGGAGTGTGTGGTAGGCTGGACAGGGGGTAGGCCCAGGCAGTATATGTGTGCTAAGAGGAGAGTAAGTCGCAGGTGAGTGGTGAGGTTGTTCTAACATAGGGTGTGGCAACAGGTGGAAGTATGAGAGCAGAAACCTGGCAAAAGGGTGTGTGTGGGGTGTGCAGCAGTCTGGTTAGGGGGTAAGCTTAGGCCGCAGTATGTGTGGAAGGACTGAGGTGTGCATGGGAGAGGGAGAAGGGGAGACCAGTGGGAGAGGGTAGAGGGAGAGAGAGAGAGGGGGGAGGAGAGAGGAGGAGATCAGGAACGTGCGTGAATGATAAGGGGGATGTAGGAGAGAGTTGCATGACAGAAAGTGTGTGGGACAAGTGGAAAATCTATGTATGTGAGTGTGTGTGCACGCGTGGGGGGGGGGGGGGGTTAGGGTTAGGGTTAGGGTTAGGGTTAGGGTTAGGGTTAGGGTTAGGGTTAGGGTTAGGTTAGGTGACAGATCTCAACCCCCTGCAGGGTTGGAGTTGCACTGGCGCTAGCCCCCCGTGTTGGACTGTGGAGGTCTATTGTTCCTGTGAGAATGTGAAAAAAAGAAGAAGGAGATTTGAAGGTCTGTAAGGTAAGTGTTTGCAAAATATTGAAACATACAGTTTGTCCTCTATGAGGGTGCAAGAAACTGATGTTTCACCCCTTTTCTCTCTCCCCAGGTGGATCCCTCGACATTGAATGCAGCAAGAAAGGTAAGTGCAACTGCATTTTTTGGAGTTGGGATCCCCCACATGGCGGGGCAACAAGCACCCAACAAAAATGTAATAAATCATAATTCATAATATCATTATTACAACAAAAAACATATATACATATTAATATATATGAAAACCCGCCATGTGGAAGATCCCAACTACCTGTGGTGTCTACAGGTACCCCCAAGGAAGACCAAGGTAAGTTTTTTTCAACACTTTCTGATGTTTATTTAGGGCCTTTTTGGATTTTTAATATTTTTCATTTAGCCCTAGCGGGTCAATTGTTTTTAAAAGATGTATCCAGGTCCTTTCAGCCTTCTGCCTTTGAGTTTTTGTCCACTCTTTATGGCTCTCCAGACCCTCAATCCCCATGTTGTTAACCCCATGCATTACAAAGTGCCGGTAAAGGACTGTATCCTCGTTTCCTCTCCTGACCTGATACCTGTGCTGTTTAAAACGGATCTCCATGGAGTATCTGGTTTCTCCTATGTACAGTTTCTGGCAACTGGAGCATCTGATAGCATAGACCACGTTGTAAGTTTTAAAATCAATGCTATTCCCTATAGGTACCCCCCTCCCAGAATATCTATTCCCAATATAGACATCCTGTTGGAAGTGTTGTTGTTCCGTTAGGGATACCTTAGTTTTTTTATTCAGGCTCGAGTGTACCAGTTTATCTTTAAGATTTTTGTTTCTCCTGTATGCAGAGATCAATTTAAAACCACCCAGGTCCTCCAGGGTCTCCTGGGCCTGTCCAAAGTTGAGCCTCAGCTGGCCACCCAAACGTCCAAGAGGATGAGAGAACGTCGTGACCACAGGTATAATTTTCTTCTCATCATTTTGCACTACATATCTCCCATTTGTTTGGAACACCCGCCTCACTTCACTCCTTATCCCCCTCAGGAACCTCCGAGAATATCCCCGAGGCCTCAGGGCTTTAAAGAGGACCGATGTCGCCTCCTCCACATCACTAAGGTGAGTACAAATGCGATGGAATCTGATCAATTGTGATTTGACCAGACCCTTATATGTATGCTTAGGATGGTAACTGTTTTTGTGGAGCAACGCATGCCTATCTGTTTCCTTAAAGAAAACTTTAGTGGCTAATGTTTTTATTGTTGCTCCCAAACAAGATGAAAAGAATACCTGTGTGTCTAGAAACTCCAATGTTTCCCTCTGGATGTTGTGTGTTATTTTGATGGCCGGATGATGTGTGTTTAAGACTTCCAAGAATGCTTTAAAACTCTCCATGTCTCCCTCCCAGATACCAAAGATGTCATCAAGGTACCTCAAATACAGCGACGGCAGATGGCGGCATTTCACAAATGCTGATTCTTCCCACCCACACATATACAAGTTGGCATAGGCTGGGGCAAATTTTTTGCCCATCGCTGTACCATGGATCTGGAGGTAGTGTTTGTTGTTAAACTCAAAGTCATTCCGGTCAAGGCTCATCTTTAACAGTTCTAAAATATACGCATCAGGTCTTCCTGGAACAGGAAATTTATTAAAAGCAGCTCTTATTGACTGTAGGCCCAAGGTCGTATCTATGTTGGTGTATAGAGAGTTGATGTCAATAGAAAACAAAAACGCATCAGCTGAGACTGAAATTAACCCAACTTTCTCCACAAAATCATACGTATCCTTTATGTAGGAAGCATGTTTGTGTGAAAGAGGGTTAATGTGCAGGTCCAGATACTCAGCGATGTTAGACGACTCTGAGCCACAGTCACTCACTATTGGTCGACCACAGGGAACCCGGCCCGGGACAGTCCATTGGTCCAGGGCCTTGTGTATCTTAGGAAGCAGGTAGAAGACTCTTGGCCTGGGAACATCCGGCCCCAACAGGTAAGTCATCTGTTTTGATGTTATTATGTCATCCCGGAACATATCACACAAGATGGATCGGATCATGATTTGTGTCTCGGGCTGCATTGAATGTAATAAAGGTGTGTAATGATCTCTGTTGGCCAATTGCCTCTCTGCTTCCAATAGATACTGTGTTCTGTCCATAATCACAATTTGTGATCCCTTATCTGCTGGTTTGATTACTAGAGCCGGGTCGTCCGCCAGAGTCTTAATGGCTTGGAGTTCCTCTATGCTCAAATTGTAAGTATGTTCCGGCATCGGTCTAAAAGCCCTTAAGGCTTCCAGATCTTTTTCAATAAGGGTCTCAATTGTGTTTGACACTCTCCTTGGTACCCAACTAGACGGGTCCGTGAAGGGTGTATGGACATATTCATTTTCATAATTAAAATGATCTAAAAGCTTCAATCTCCTGTGATACACATGGAGATCTCGGCGTAATTCCCTGCGGTCTGGCTGCCTCGGAGTAGGAATAAAGGTAAGTCCCAATTCCAACACTTTTTTCTCGACCTCATTCAGTCTATAAGACCTCGAGAGGTTCATAATGTTGGATGTCGGAGCTGTATCATCACACTCGTCTCCGTCTAGTTTAAAAATTCAAGGGTTAGGGTTAGGGTTAGGGTTAGGGTTAGGGTTAGGGTTAGGGTTAGGGTTAGGTATGGGGAATAACTAGGTAAAAAGTATTATTTTACCCAGGGTGCACAGGCACAGGGACTAAACTTATGTAAAAAAAAAAAACATAGTGAAAAATTAGAAGATTAAAGAAGAAAGAAAAGGGAGGGGAAAAGGGGGGGGGGGGGGAGGAAAAAGAGTAAGAAAACATACAAGAAGATAAGGGTAGGGGAAAAAAATAATAAAATTCACAGTAGAAATAAGTGCTCCAGATAGGAATATTAAAAAGTGCTTACATTAATGAAGGGTGCCAGGTGGGGAAAGGTTATGGTTGGGGTTGGGGGGATGGGGAAGAGCAGAAGAAGGAGGGGTCAAGGGAGGGAGGGGGAGGGAGGGGGGGGGGAAAAGGAAAGAAAGGAAAAAGAAGGGGGAAGGTTGAGTTTAGGCAAAAGAAGAGGGGAAGAGGGGGGGTAGGTTGGGTTGTGATTAGGGTCAGGGAAGTGGGAAAGGGAATACTAACAAAAGGGGGAGGGGAAGTGGGGGGGAAAAAAAGAGGGGAAGGTTGGGTTTAGGCAGGAGGGAGAAGAAAGGAGGGGAGGGAGAGAGAAACCAAAGAGGGAAGGAAAGCAGGTGTAGTTAAGGGGGAGGAATAAGAGTGAGGGTGGGAGGTGTGGGGTATGTTAGTGTAAGAGGAATACAGACCCTGCAGGGATAAATCCTGGGACAAGGAAGGGTTAGGGTTAGGGTTAGGGTTAGGGTTAGGGTTAGGGTTAGGGTTAGGGTTAGGGTTAGGTTTGGGTTAGGGTAGGGTTAAAAGAAAAACTGGGTGGTCTTCAGGAGCACGGGCCTATTACTTCTGTGTTTTAAAATATAACAAAAGAAAGGAAAGCAGAAATACCAAAAAAAACGTGTTTGTGAAATAATGTGTGTGTTCTTTCTTTTGCAGGTGCTGTGTGGTGGTGGTGACTGAGTGGATGGTGCTGAGGATTGGAGGACCAAAGTAGGTGTTGTTGAATTTGTTCTATCGTGTGTAGGTCTATGTGCCAGTATGTAAGTGTGTGCGTGTGTATGGATGCATAGCCAGGTAAGTTATGTGTGTGTATATTTTATTTTTGGTGATGTATGCGTAAGAATATGTATGAGTGTGTACATGTATATGTTCCAAAGTGTTGTGAAGTAATGTGTTTGTTCTTTTGCAGATGCTGTGTGGCGATGGATGAGTGGATGGTGCTGATCAAGGTGAGTGTTATTGAAGGTGTAATTCATTCATTAAGTGAAGCAGATCTTGTATGAGATGAAGAGTGTTATGTTTTTTCATTCAGTCCCAGGGGTGTAATTGTGTTTAACTGTGTGATCCATTTTCTTTCGGCGTGTTTCCGCTGTCCACTGGACCACCCGGACCCCGACTCCACACCAGATATGATGAGGTGAGTGACGGGGTGCTCCTGGAAGTGTGTGACGAGTGTTGTTTGTAGATGTGCCCGTGAAATGTTGTACAGATGTTGTTTGAGTCTAGTGTCTATTGAAGAGCCGGTTTCTCCTATATAATGTTTGTGGCAGAGGGTGCAGGTGATGATGTATACGACGTTGGAGGTTTGTAAGGTGAGGTTGTCCGGGACTGGAGCTGATGTGTGACTGTGAGGGTTTGTAATGAATTTTCTGTATTTATAATGAAGTGTATGAGGTTTGGCTGCTGGAGGGGGCATAGTGCTGAATTTGGTGTGTATGAGTATGTTTTTTAAACTTTTATTTTTTCTGTATGCGGAAATGATCCTGTAGGGTTTTAGTGCGGGGTATGTGCGTTGGGCCGTGGTGAAGTTATGTTTGAATGCATGTTGTAGGGGTCGAGTTTTATGTGAAAATGTGGTGACTAAGGGAATGATTATTAATGGGTCCGTAACGGTGTCTGAGGTGAACGGTGTGCCGGTATTGGTTGTGGGTGGTGGGGCCGGGGGGGTGAAACCAGAATCCTGAGTATTGTTGAAATCAGGATCGGGAGGTATGGTGGGGTTAAGGGGCGGGTCAACATCCAGTGGGGGACCAGGAAGGGTATTAACGGTAGGGTGGGGATGGGGAGGCAGGGTGGGATTAAAGGGTGGGTTGGGAAGGGTGGTGGGATTAAAGGGTGGGTCAACACCCAGTGGGGAACTAGGAAGGGGATTAAAGGTAGGGTGGGTATGGGAAGGGAAGGTGGGGTTAAAGGGCGGGTCGGGAAGGATAGTGGGGTTAAAGGGCGGGTCAGCACACAGTGGGGAACTAGGCAGGGGATTAAAGGTAGGGTGGGGGTGGGAAGGTAGGGTGGGTTTAAAGGGTGGGTTAGGAAGGATGGTGGGATTAAAGGGTGGGTCAACACCCAGTGTGGGACTAGGGAGGGGATTAAAGGTAGGGTGGGAATGGGAAGGCAGGGTGGGGTTAAAGGGCGGGTTGGAGGGACTTTTAAAGGGAGGGTTGGGTTTAGGCCTCGGGTTTGAGGGGTTGGGTTTGGGGTTTAGGCCTGGACTGGGTTTAGTCCTAGGGTTAAGGGGAGGGGTGGGGTTACAGGGTAGGTTGGGGTTGGGTATGGGGTCGGAGGGACTTTTAAAGCGAGGGTTGGGTTTAGGCCTAGGGTTAAAGGGAGGGGTGGGGTTACAGGGAGGGTTGGGGTTGGGTATGGGGTCCGAGGGGTTGGGGTTAGGATGAGGGACCAGGTTGGGTGTAGCTCTTGGGGCAGGCAGAGAGGGGTTAAAGGGAAGGTTGAGTTGGGGTTTAAGACGGCGGATGGAATTGAATATGGGGTAGAGACGGGGTGTTGGATGGAGTCCCGCAGCAAGGTCCCGGGAAGGTTCAGGGCTAGGAGGGGGGTTGGGGGAGGATGCAGGATACGGACCCGGTGTAGGGTAAGGGGAGGGATTCGGAGGGGATGGGGAAAGGAGGGAGAGGGACCGTGCTGCGGGTTGTGTATGTACTGATGCTTGTGTTTGGAGTGCAGGAATTGTGTGTAATGTGTGTGTCGTGTGTGTATTGGTTGTGTATGTGTCTTTGTTTGGTGCGGTGTGTGTATGTGTGGGCTGAGTGGGAGAGAGGGCTGCCAAAGTGTCGTTCTTGATTGTGCGCAGAAACCGTTTGGAATATCCCCTCTGTCTGAGTGCGTGAAATAGTGTTGAGATGGCTATGTGTAAATCTTCTTTGTGAGAAGATATTCTATGAAACCGGATTATTTGTGATTTGACTATACCTTTAAATGTGTGTTTGGGATGGTAACTGTGTTTGTGTAATAGGGCGTGTGTGTCTGTAGGTTTAAAGTATACTCGTGTCTGTAATGTCTTATGTGTTGTATTTATTGGGTGGAAATATACTGTGGTGTCCAAAAAGTGAATTTGCTGTGGGTCAATTATGTATTTTACTGTTATTGACGGGTGATGTGAGTTGAGTATGTGTATGAATTCCGTGAAATGTTTGATGTCGTGTGGCCATGCTCCTATGATGTCATCTAAAAATCTGTAGTAAAATGATGGTTGTAGTGGACACTTTGACAGCGCTTCTCTCTCCCACTCAGCCATGTATATGTTTGCATAGGCGGGTGCGAACTTCTTGCCCATAGCTGTTCCCGATACCTGTAGGTAATGTTTATTGTTAAATAAAAAATCATTGCTGTCTAAACTAATTTGGAGTAATTGTAGAATGTCCTGATCCGGTCTATTGGGGTCTGGGTGTTTTTGAAATAATGACTTGACAGCCTGCACACCCATTGTGGTGTTAATGTTGGTGTACAGGCTGTCAACGTCAATGGTGAAGATATGTGTGTGGGCGGGAACAGCTATGGGCTTGAGCTTTTCTAAGAAGTGGTAGGTGTCTTTGAGGTAACTAGGGTGGCGGGTGGATAGGGGGTTGATGTAGTGGTCAATGTATTCCGATATGTTATATGATTCGCTGTTGCAGTCTGAGACTATGGGCCTACCAGGAGGAACTTCAAAGGGAATGGTCCAGGTGTCCGGTTCCTTATGGATCTTTGGAAGTAAGTAAAATAGTCTCTGTCGTGGTGTGTCTGGTCCGTATAAGTAGTCCCGTTGTTTGGCTGTAATGTATTGTCTACTGTAAAGTGATTTGATGATAGTCCTGAGTTTAACCTGTGTCTGTGGTTGTATGCTATCCGGTATGATCTTGTAATGTCTGTTGTTGTTTAATTGCCTGTTTGCTTCAAAGATGTACTGATGGTTATCTAAAATGACTATCTTGGATCCTTTGTCCGCTGGTTTGATGACTATGTGTGTGTTGTTTTTAAGTGTTTGTAGTGATTCTCGGAGTGTGGTCGTGAGGTTGTCTTGTCTGTCCGTCTGTGTGTTGTTGTAGTCCCGTAGTGTCCTTCTGTCTGTCTTAATAAGGTGTCTGATATGGTGATCCACCTGGGAGAGTTTGGGCTCCCAGGTGGAGGGATTGATAAATGGCAGGTGAGTGTCATTGTCCGTGAAGTCAAAGTAGTCCAAAATCTTCAGTCGTCTGTGGTATTTGTGAATGTCCCTTTGAAGTTCCTCCTGGTCAAACGTGGTGGGGCGGGGAACGAAGGTGAGGCCTCTCTCCAGCAGTGCTATCTGTGTTTGTGACGGATGAAATGTTTTGGATAGATTCAGTATGTTAGAGTTGGGTGGTAGTGGTGCATAAGGGGGCTGAGAGACAGAGAGAGGGGGGGCAGTAGATATGTGTGTCGTTAATAGGTGAGTGGCGGTGTTAGAGGTGTCCGGGTTGTGGGTAGGGGTGATTATAAATTTAGTTGTGAACACCAGTGTGAGAAAATTGCTGTTGCTGTTTCCGGTGTCCAGTGAATGGTGTCCCTAGTGGTGCGGAATGAGTCCTTCGGTATTTCAAAGAGTGTGGGTAGATGTGTGCTGATGTATCCATTCATTATCTTGATGTTTTGTTTCTGTTGTGGGGTGAGAAGTGGTGAGTGGTTCATGATGGGGACATAGATGGTGGCGTTGGGGAAAGTGCTCTTGGCTTCCTTGTGCATGCTTGCTAACTGTTTCAGTGATGTCTGGTATGGGTCGTGGTCCTTGTTGTTGAGACCCACCGAGAGGACCACCACCTCTGTGTGTGGGTGTATATCAGTTTTTTCTAAAACCTTCTGGAAATGATAGAAAGTGGCCCCAGGGTAGCTGTCCACCTGTGCCATAGGGTTCTGGAAGGAGGGGATTCTGTTAAGGTTAGAATCCCCAATGAACAAGTGGGACTTGGTGCCCTTGATTGTCCAGTCCGCCACCTTGCGTGAGGGGCGAGCTATATGGTAGGAGGGTTTGAATGATGTGTATGCGTGAGAGGAGGTGATTTGGCTATGTGATGGAGGCTGGGGACTATATGTTGTTTCTAAGGGTGTGTGTGTGGAGGCGCCAAGTTGTGGAGAGTCCCCCACAGGCCCCTTGGTAGGGTGGAAAGGGGAGGGCTCAGAGCAGGCTTTCTCCAAAGGTGATTTGCCTTTTAGGTGCCCTTTCATCATTTTAGCCTGCAATGAGGGCCTGTTTTTTGAGGGACTCTCCTGTCTGGCGCCTGGGGAAGGGAAGAAAGAGGGGGTTAATGTATGTACAGTGATGTTTGGGCCAGGTTTCTGAGGGATGGGGGAGGCTGATGAGGGGGAATTGCGGTGACCTACGGGGGAGGGGAAGCTTGTCTCAGTGGAGAAAGCTTCCCGTGTCCGTGTTTGTGTGTTAGAGGGGGAGTAGGTGTGTTTTTTGAAATGGGATTGAGTGAGGGACTTAGTGGTTAGTGTGGGGGGAGTCCTGAGTGTGGTGGCCAGAAGGGGGATCTGAGATGTGCGTGCGCCTAAATTAAGTGTGTACTTGTATGTGTGAGCGGCTCTGGGAAGGAGTGGGAATTCCGGTGATATCTGTGTGTTGTGAAAAGAAGTGTCTGTGATGTGTTGTTCGGTGGGTGTTCCTATGTGTGTGCTAATTGTTTCATTTTTTGTAGGTGTGTTTGTAAGTGGCTGAGGTGGCGGTGTAGCTGGCAAGGTGGCGGACTGGACGGTCGGCAAAGGTAGGTGCTGGGTTGTGATCTGGTGTGCAGGTGAAGCTGAAGGTAAGGTGACTGGTTGGAGGACAGGTGATGTTGGAGATTGGACTACAGGTGAGATGAAATGTGTGGTGCATGACTGTTGAGTTGTTGGGTGTGGTGTAGTCGTGTGTATGATGGGTGGCTGTTGTGTGGGTAAATGTGTTGTGGGAGTGGCTACAGGTGTAGGGGCCATGTCTGTGTGTGTAGTGGTAATGGGTGGCTGTTGAGTGACTGTATATGTTATGGTGGTATCTATGTGTTCTGTAAGTAAACATTGGGTGGGTGAGTGTGGTGTAGTGTTGTTGGATGTGTGTGTGATAGGTGGCTGTGGAGAGAGCAAGTGTGGTGCAGTGTTGTTGACCGTGTGTGAGACAGGTGACTGTTGGTGGAGTGAGTGCGGTGAAGTGTTTCTGAATGTGTGTGTGATAGGTGGCTGAGATGGTGGGGGTGGTGCCGTGTTGTTGGCTGTGTGAGGTGTGTGTAGTGTAGTGTTGTTGGTTGTATGTGGTGTGTGTGTGTGTGATGTGGTGTTATTGGCTGTGTGTTGTGTGTGTTGTGTAGTGTTGTCGGGTGTATGTGGTATGTGTGTGTGTGATGCAATATTGTTGGTTGTGTGAGGTGTGTGTAGTGTGGTGTTGTTGGCTGTATGTGGTGTGTGTGTGTGTGATGCCGTGTTGTTGGCTGTGTGTGGTGTGTGTTGTGTAGTGTTGTTGGGCGTATGTGGCGTGTGTGTGTGTGATGGTGATGCAGTGTTGTTGGATATGTGTGGTGTGTGTTGTGTAGTGTTGTTGGGCGTATGTGGCGTGTGTGTGTGTGATGCAGTGTTGTTGGCTATGTGTGGTGTGTTTTGTGTAGTATTGTTGGCTGTATGTGATGTGTATGTGTGTGATGGTGATGTAGTGTTGTTGGCTGTGTGTGGTGTGTGTTGTGTAGTATTGTTGGCTGTATGTGGTGTGTATGTATGTGATGGTGATGCAGTGTTGTTGGCTGTGTGTGGTGTGTGTTGTGTAGTAGTGTTGGCTGTACGTGGTGTGTATGTGTGTGGTGGTGATGCAGTGTTGTTGGCTGTGTGTGGTGTGTGTTGTGTAGTATTGTTGGCTGTATGTGGTGTGTGTGTGTGTGCTGGTGATGCAGTATTGTTGGCTGTGTGTGGTATGTGTTGTGTAGTATTGTTGGCTGTATGTGGTGTGTGTGTGTGTGCTGGTGATGCAGTGTTGTTGGCTGTGTGTGGTGTGTGCTGTGTAGTGTTGTTGGCTGCATGTGGTGTGTGTGTGTGTGGTGGTGCAGTGTTGTTGATTATGTGTGGTGTGTGTTGCATAGTGTTGTTGGCTGTATGTGGTGTGTGTAGTGTAGTGTTGTTAGTTATGTGTGTTGTAGTTTGCTGCTGAAGGAAAGACTGTGGTGTGTGTGGTGTGGTGTCACTAGCTGTGTGTATTGTAGATGATTGTTGAAGGGAGGACTGTGTTGTGTGTGGAGTGTGTGTTCTGGGTTGTCGTTGAGGAAGTGACTGTAGTGGGTGTGATGGAAGGTGGGCTGTATGTGTGATAGGTGGTTGAGATGTAGGTGCCTGTGCTGTAATAGTATGTGTGGAGATGCTGGATGACTGTTGGCTAGGTGTCTGTGATTTAAGTGTGTCTGCATATGTCTTGCGTGGCCGTTGGGTGAATGTGTGTGCTGCAGGGATGGTTGTGTGTGCAGTAGTGGTAGTAGTAGTGAGTGGCTGATGTACAGATGGATCTGTTGTGGGAGTGACTATGTGTGTAGTGGCTGGCTGTTGAGTGGGTGACTGCGGTGTTGGAGTGGTCCTGTGTGACTGCCCGTGCTGTGTGGCTGAGGGGAGTTGTAGAAGTGTCTCTACTGTTGCAATGGTTGTCTGTGTGAGTCTGTGTGTGTACCTCTTCTGTGCCCACCCCATGGCTATGTGCAATGCAGTGGTGTTGAGTGTGGGTGCTGTGGGGATGAGTGTCTGGATGGTAGTGTTGTAGTGTGTCTGTAAAATGCCCAGGTTATTATTCATCCATAGTGTAGTGTTGTCTGCAACTAAAAGTGTGGTGTGTTCAGTAGGTGAAGAAGGCCTGATAAAAGAAGTGAGTTTCCCCACCTGCCTCATCATGCCTCTCGGGTGAGTCTTTGTTAAAATGGCGGCATTCATGATCTCACCATGGTGGACTGCCTGTATTATTTTAAAATACAATTTTGCTGCTTGCCTGGTGGCCTCATCCGGTGCCTGACCAGTGGGCAGAGTGTTGTATGTGTTGTGTGTGTAAGTGTTGTGTGTGTGCGTGTCTGCATGGGTGTTGTGTGTTTGAGTATTGTGTGGCTGCGCATTGGGTGGATGCATTCGTTGTGGATAAGTGTTGTAGGCCTGGGTGTTGTGTGACTGAATGTTATGTGATGCAGTGTGATGTGGATGAGGATTACGGGGTTGAGTGTTGTCTGGTAGGGTGTTGTGTGCTGGAGTGTGATATGTGTGAGTGTTGTGGCCCTGGGTGTTGTATGTCTGAGTGTGGCGTGGTTGAATGTGTTGTACATGAGTGTTGTGTGGGTGAATGTTGTGTGCATGGATGTTATGTGGATGAATGTTACGGTATTGTGTCTGGATGTAAGGATATGGTGTTCTATTGTATGTGTGTGGTGTTCTAAGTGGTGGATGGATCTGTGGGTGAGTAATGTGTGAATGGAGGCTATGTGCAGCATTATTGTGTGAATAGGTCTTGTGTGAATGAATGTTATAGTGTTGTGTCTGAGTGGCAGGGTATGATGTTCTATTGTAGGTGTGTGGTGTTCTAAATGGTGGGTGACTCTGTAAATGTAAAAGTGATGGCAAACCTAACAAAGATGGCCTAGCTACACTGTTAAAACCGCTAACTAAACTGCTGGTGTGTTCTCCTGTCTTAAAACGCACCGCCGGCCTACCTCCCTGAGGGTACATATTTAAAAATCAGAGTGGGGTAATCTGGACAGCTGTGGTGTTTGTTAAAAGCTGCCCAGACAGGGCCCTTACCGCCTAGTTTTTGGTGTTTCCAGCTGCCAGGGCGTTGGTGGTGGGTTTCCCAGGTCCGGTCCGTCTCCTCCTCTTCACCTCTCCAGGCTCAGGACACAGTGTTCAAGATTCCAGTGGAAATAGTAAAATTTGTGTTCCTGGTGTAGGTAAAAAAGGCCCGGGCCTGTAGATGGATATTAAAAAGAGAAAAAGCAATCCTGGGAAACCTTTGCTGCAGAGAGTCTAAAAAGAGCCCTCCCCAAACTGATTTTAAAATTGTAACTTTATTAAACTTTAAAATCAAATTATCAATATCCAAACTCAAGGAGATAAAACCAATTGTGCATAAAAAGATAAAACCCGACGTTTCGCAGTAATTTCTGCTTCATCAGGGGAGATAGGCTCCCAGGAGAACACACCAGCTTTTATGAACTAGCACCCTTGGGAGAGGGGCGTGCCCCTCTCCCAAGGGTGCACCTAATTGGCCCTATCTGATTGGATGATACATTGTCCCTAAGCTATCCCTATGCTATACCTGATTTCTAATTGGTTCTCTATGCTAACTGGTTTCAGTGATTGGTTCATTTGAATTGTGTGATGTCATGGAGAGATGGATATGGGTAGGTCCTGGTATATTTCCATTCATTTTATAAGGGATTGCCAGAGGTTTGTGCAGAGGTGGAAAATTTCCAGTTGTGTGTGTGTCATGTGCAATGCATTATGGGAGATGTGGTCTGTGAAAAGATGGGAATGTGGACCCAAACCAAATAGATATAACTGTAACTCAAAAAACATGTATATGGGTGAGCTGTGAATATAGGGTGCCTCATATAAAAATGTGTTCTATAAAAGGGTGGGGATAAAAATTCAATAAAATACAAATTGTAACAATAAAACCAATTATATTAAGTGTCCCTGAGAAGGTGATGTAAGTGTAAATGTAACTAAAAAAACTTATATTGTATTGTAGATGGGTGCGTAGTGTCCTGTAAGGTGGATCACGGAAGGTGTCTTGTGCATGCTGATGGAGATATGGTAAGTATACTGTATGTTAATGTATATATATGTGTGTGTATATATATGTGTGTGTGGGAGTCAAAATGTATTGCAGATCTTAAAATTTGGTTGTGTAATGATGTTGTTTCATAATCATGGGCATGATGAGACAGGTCTAAAAGATTAAAATAAAATAAATATGATAAAACCTTGGGGGAAACTACACAACTAGACTGTAAAGCTTAAAATTGTACAGTCATCTAGTTTCTCTTTTATCCTTTTTTAGGTGTAGGTAGATACTTCGGCCACTAGATGTCACCATTTTGCCTAACCCTAATGTGTATCCGTCTATGTGGTGTGTGTGGTAGTATGTGTGATGTTCTTTATGGAGGGAGGATTAGTGAATGTCACACAGTTTGTGTAAAGTTGATGTGATGTAAGAAGTGGTGCTGTGTGTGGTGTATGAAATGTCTGTGGTGTCAATCCTGTATGAGTGTCAGTGTGTACAATGTGTGTGGTGTTAGTCTAGTGGGAGTCCTGGTGTCCTGGTGTGAATTTATGAAGTCTGGTGATGATTCAATGTGTAGTCGGCTGTCCCGGTTAACAGTGTTCAGCCTGCTGGTTTCTCTTTTTGTGCTAGTTAAGTGTAAGTGTAGTGTTCTTGTATATGATGAGTGTACCGTATATATTGCTGATATGATAGATGGGTGTATCTGGTGTGTACAAATGTAGGTATGTGAGTGCCAGTGTGTTGGTGTTAGGGTCTAGGTGTTGTGTGAGGTATGTAGAGTATTCTATCCTGTCTCACTTGTGTGGTGCCTTATGTCTGTGGTGTGTCTGCGTGCTGCTGAATGGAGAGAGCTCACACTGTGGGGTTGAAAGGTCACATATACAACAATTTCACACAGTCCAACAACAGATCACAACCATCATAATGCTCTTCTCTTGGCTGTTAGGGATCCCAGGGGTTTATTGCTGTTGTAATGGAAATATTATCTAAGGCACAGGTGGGCCACCCCGGGGCCTTAACTGTAGTTGTTGTGGTTGTTGTTTTGCTCTCAGTGGATCCCAACCTGGTGGCCAGCGGACAGCGGGTACTTCTTGTGTATTGTGGTGAGAGGTGAGTGTAAATACAGAACTAGGGCTAAACAAACAGAAATAATGGCTCTGGCAGGGTTAGGTTTGGGTTAGGGTAGGGTTAAAAGAAAAACTGGGTGGTCTTCAGGAGCACGGGCCTATTACTTCTGTGTTTTAAAATATAACAAAAGAAAGGAAAGCAGAAATACCAAAAAAAACGTGTTTGTGAAATAATGTGTGTGTTCTTTCTTTTGCAGGTGCTGTGTGGTGGTGGTGACTGAGTGGATGGTGCTGAGGATTGGAGGACCAAAGTAGGTGTTGTTGAATTTGTTCTATCGTGTGTAGGTCTATGTGCCAGTATGTAAGTGTGTGCGTGTGTATGGATGCATAGCCAGGTAAGTTATGTGTGTGTATATTTTATTTTTGGTGATGTATGCGTAAGAATATGTATGAGTGTGTACATGTATATGTTCCAAAGTGTTGTGAAGTAATGTGTTTGTTCTTTTGCAGATGCTGTGTGGCGATGGATGAGTGGATGGTGCTGATCAAGGTGAGTGTTATTGAAGGTGTAATTCATTCATTAAGTGAAGCAGATCTTGTATGAGATGAAGAGTGTTATGTTTTTTCATTCAGTCCCAGGGGTGTAATTGTGTTTAACTGTGTGATCCATTTTCTTTCGGCGTGTTTCCGCTGTCCACTGGACCACCCGGACCCCGACTCCACACCAGATATGATGAGGTGAGTGACGGGGTGCTCCTGGAAGTGTGTGACGAGTGTTGTTTGTAGATGTGCCCGTGAAATGTTGTACAGATGTTGTTTGAGTCTAGTGTCTATTGAAGAGCCGGTTTCTCCTATATAATGTTTGTGGCAGAGGGTGCAGGTGATGATGTATACGACGTTGGAGGTTTGTAAGGTGAGGTTGTCCGGGACTGGAGCTGATGTGTGACTGTGAGGGTTTGTAATGAATTTTCTGTATTTATAATGAAGTGTATGAGGTTTGGCTGCTGGAGGGGGCATAGTGCTGAATTTGGTGTGTATGAGTATGTTTTTTAAACTTTTATTTTTTCTGTATGCGGAAATGATCCTGTAGGGTTTTAGTGCGGGGTATGTGCGTTGGGCCGTGGTGAAGTTATGTTTGAATGCATGTTGTAGGGGTCGAGTTTTATGTGAAAATGTGGTGACTAAGGGAATGATTATTAATGGGTCCGTAACGGTGTCTGAGGTGAACGGTGTGCCGGTATTGGTTGTGGGTGGTGGGGCCGGGGGGGTGAAACCAGAATCCTGAGTATTGTTGAAATCAGGATCGGGAGGTATGGTGGGGTTAAGGGGCGGGTCAACATCCAGTGGGGGACCAGGAAGGGTATTAACGGTAGGGTGGGGATGGGGAGGCAGGGTGGGATTAAAGGGTGGGTTGGGAAGGGTGGTGGGATTAAAGGGTGGGTCAACACCCAGTGGGGAACTAGGAAGGGGATTAAAGGTAGGGTGGGTATGGGAAGGGAAGGTGGGGTTAAAGGGCGGGTCGGGAAGGATAGTGGGGTTAAAGGGCGGGTCAGCACACAGTGGGGAACTAGGCAGGGGATTAAAGGTAGGGTGGGGGTGGGAAGGTAGGGTGGGTTTAAAGGGTGGGTTAGGAAGGATGGTGGGATTAAAGGGTGGGTCAACACCCAGTGTGGGACTAGGGAGGGGATTAAAGGTAGGGTGGGAATGGGAAGGCAGGGTGGGGTTAAAGGGCGGGTTGGAGGGACTTTTAAAGGGAGGGTTGGGTTTAGGCCTCGGGTTTGAGGGGTTGGGTTTGGGGTTTAGGCCTGGACTGGGTTTAGTCCTAGGGTTAAGGGGAGGGGTGGGGTTACAGGGTAGGTTAGGGTTAGGGTTAGGGTTAGGGTTAGGGTTAGGGTTAGGGTTAGGGTTAGGGTTAGGGTTAGGTTTGGGTTAGGGTAGGGTTAAAAGAAAAACTGTGTGGTCCTAAGGAGCACGGGCCTATTATTTCTGTGTTTTAAAATATAACAAAAGAAAGGAAAACAGAAATACAAAAAAATGTGTTGAGAAAATATTGTGTGTGTTATTTTCTTTTGCAGGTGCTGTGTGGTGGTGGTGACTGAGTGGATGGTGCTGAGGATTGGAGTGGATGGTGCTGATCAAGGTAAGTGTTGTTGAAGGTGTAATTTATTCATTGAGTGAAGCAGGTCTTGTATGAGGTGAAGAGTGTTATGTTTTTTCATTCAGTCCCAGGGGTGTAATTGTGTTTAACTGTGTGATCCATTTTCTTTCGGCGTGTTTCCGCTGTCCACTGGACCACCCGGATCCCGACTCCACACCAGATATGATGAGGTGAGTGACGGGGTGCTCCTGGAAGTGTGTGACGAGTGTTGTTTGTAGGTGTGCCCGTGAAATGTTGTATAGATGTTGTTTGAGCCTAGTGTCTATTGATGAACCGGTTTCTCCTATGTAGTGTTTGTGACAGAGGGTGCAGGTGATGATATATACTGCATTGGAGGTTTGTAAGGTGAGGTTGTCCGGGACTGGAGCTGATGTGTGACTGTGAGGGTTTGTAATGAATTTTCTGTATTTATAATGAAGTGTATGAGGTTTGGCTGCTGGAGAGGGCATGGTGCTGAATTTGGTGTGTATGAGTATGTCCTTTAAGCTTTTATTTTTCCTGTATGCTGAAATGATCTTGTAGGGTTTTAGTGCGGAGTATGTGCGTTGAGCCGTGGTGAAGTTGTGTTTGAATGCATGTTGTAGGGGTCGAGTTTTATGTGAAAAGGTGGTGACTAGGGGAATGATAATCAACGGGTCTGTGACGGTGTCTGAGGTGAATGGTGTGCCGGTGTTGGTTGTGGGTGATGGGGACGGGGGGGTGAAAACAGAATCCTGAGTGTTGTTAAAATCAGGATCAGGAAGAATGGTGGGGTTAAAGGGCGGGTCAACATTCCGTGAGGAACTAGGGAGGGTATTAAAGGTAGGGTGGGGATGGGAAGGCAGGGTGGAATTAAAGGGCGGGTTGGGAAGGGTGGTGGGATTAAAGGGTGGGTCAACACCCAGTGGGGAACTAGGAAGGGGATTAAAGGAAGGGTGGGAATGGGAAGGCAGGGTGGGGTTAAAGGGCGGGTTGAAGGGACTTTTAAAGGGAGGGTTGGGTTTAGGCCTAGGGTTAAAGGGAGGGGTGGGGTTACAGGGAAGGTTGGGGTTGGGTATGGGGTCGGAGGGACTTTGAAAGGGAGGGTTGGGTTTGGGCCTAGGGTTAAAGGGAGGGGTGGGGTTACAGGGAAGGTTGGGGTTGGGTATGGGGTCGGAGGGGTTGGGGTTAGGATGAGGGACCAGGTTGGGTGTAGGTCTTGGGGTGGGCAGAGAGGGGTTAAAGGGAAGGTTGGGTTGGGGTTTAAGACGGCGGATGGAATTGAATATGGGGTAGAGACGGGGTGTTGGATGGAGTCCCGCAGCAAGGTCCCGGGAAGGTTCAGGGCTAGGAGGGGGGTTGGGGGAGGATGCAGGATACGGACCCGGTGTAGGGTAAGGGGAGGGATTCGGAGGGGATGGGGAAAGGAGGGAGAGGGACTGTGCTGCGGGTTGTGTATGTATTGATGCTTGTGTTTGGAGTGTAGGAATTGTGTGTAGTGTGTGTGCCGTGTGTGTATTGGTTGTGTATGTGTCTTTGTTTGGTGCGGTGGGTGTATGTGTGGGCTGAGTGGGAGAGAGGGCTGCCAAAGTGTCATTCTTGATTGTGCGCAGAAACCGTTTGGAATATCCCCTGTGCCTAAGTGCGTGAAATAGTGTTGAGATGGCTATGTGTAAATCTTCTTTGTGAGAAGATATTCTATGAAACCGGATTATTTGTGATTTAACTATGCCTTTAAACGTGTGTTTGGGATGGTAACTGTGTTTGTGTAATAGGGCGTGTGTGTCTGTAGGTTTAAAATAAACGCGTGTCTGTAATGTCTTATGTGTTGTATTTATTGGGTGAAAATATACAGTGGTGTCCAAAAAGTGAATTTGCTGTGGGTCAATTATGTATTTTACTGTTATTGACGGGTGATGTGAGTTGAGTACGCGTATGAATTCCGTGAAATGTTTGATGTCGTGTGGCCATGCTCCTATGATGTCATCTAAAAATCTGTAGTAAAATGATGGTTGTAGTGGACACTTTGACAGCGCTTCTCTCTCCCACTCAGCCATGTATATGTTGGCATAGGCGGGTGCGAACTTTTTGCCCATAGCTGTTCCCGATATCTGTAGATAGTGTTTATTGTTAAATAAAAAGTCATTGCTGTCTAAACTAATTTGGAGTAATTGTAGAATGTCCTGATCCGGTCTATTGGGGTCTGGGTGTTTTTGAAATAATGACTTGACAGCCTGCACACCCATAGTGGTGTTAATGTTGGTGTACAGGCTGTCAACGTCAATGGTGAAAATGTGTGTGTGGGAGGGAACAGCTATGGGCTTGAGCTTCTCCAGGAAATGGTAGGTGTCTTTGAGGTAACTGGGGTGGCGGGTGGATAGGGGGTTGATGTAATGGTCAATGTATTCCGATATGTTATATGATTCGCTGTTGCAGTCCGAGACTATGGGTCTACCAGGAGGAACTTCAAAGGGAATGGTCCAGGTGTCCGGTTCTTTATGGATCTTGGGAAGTAAGTAAAATAGTCTCTGTCGTGGTGTGTCTGGTCCGTATAAGTAGTCCCGTTGTTTGGCTGTAATGTATTGTCTACTGTAAAGTGATTTGATGATAGTCCTGAGTTTAACCTGTGTCTGTGGTTGTATGCTATCCGGTATGATCTTGTAATGTCTGTTGTTGTTTAATTGCCTGTTTGCCTCAAAGATGTACTGATGGTTATCTAAAATGACTATCTTGGATCCTTTGTCCGCTGGTTTGATGACTATGTGTGTGTTGTTTTTAAGTGTTTGTAGTGATTCTCGGAGTGTGGTCGTGAGGTTGTCTTGTCTGTCCGTCCGTGTGTTGTTGTAGTCCCGTAGTGTCCTTCTGTCTGTCTTAATAAGGTGCCTGATATGGTGATCCACCTGGGAGAGTTTGGGCTCCCAGGTGGAGGGATTGATAAATGGCAGGTGAGTGTCATTGTCCGTGAAGTCAAAGTAGTCCAAAATCTTGAGTCGTCTGTGGTATTTGTGAATGTCCCTTTGAAGTTCCTCCTGGTCAAAAGTGGTGGGGCGGGGAACGAAGGTGAGGCCTCTCTCCAGCAGTGCTATTTGTGTTTGTGACGGATGAAATGTTTTGGATAGATTAAGTATGTTGGAGTTGGGTGGTAGTGGTGCATGAGGGGGCTGAGAGACGGAGAGAGGGGGGCCAGTAGATGTGTGTGTCGTTAATGGATGAGTGGTGATGTTGGAAGTGTCCGGGTTGTGGGTAGGGGTGATTATAAATTTAGCTGTGCACACCAGTGTGAGAAAATTGCTGTTGCTGTTTCCGGTGTCCAGTGAATGGTGTCCCTAGTGGTGCGGAATGAGTCCTTCGGTATTTCAAAGAGTGTGGGTAGATGTGTGCTGATGTATCCATTCATTATCTTGATGTTTTGTTTCTGTTGTGGGGTGAGAAGTGGTGAGTGGTTCATGATGGGGACATAGATGGTGGCGTTGGGGAAAGTGCTCTGGGCTTCCTTGTACATGCTTGCTAGCTGTTTCAGTGATGTCTGGTATGGGTCGTGGTCCTTGTTGTTGAGACCCACCGAGAGGACCACCACCTGTGTGTGTGGGTGTATATCTGTTTTTTCCAGAACCTTCTGGAAATGATAGAAAGTGGCCCCAGGGTAGCTGTCCACCTGTGCCATAGGGTTCTGGAAGGAGGGGACTCTGTTGAGGTTAGAGTCACCAATGAACAAATGGGACTTGGTGCCCTTGATCGTCCAGTCCGCCACCTTGCGTGAGGGGCGAGCTATATGGTAGGAGGGTTTGAATGATGTGTGTGCGTGAGAGGAGGTGGTTTGGCTGTGTGATGGAGGCTGGGGACTATATGTTGGTTCTAAGGGTGTGTGTGCGGAGGCGCCAAGTCGTGGAGAGTCCCCCACAGGCCCCTTGGTAGGGTGGAAAGGGGAGGGCTCAGAGCAGGCTTTCTCCAAAGGTGATTTGCCTTTTAGGTGCCCTTTCATCATTTTAGCCTGCAATGAGGGCCTGTTTTTTGGGGGACTCTCCTGTCTGGCGCCTGGGGAAGGGAAAAAAGAGGGGGTTAATGGGTGTACAATGATGTTTGGGCCAGGTTTCTGAGGGATGGGGGAGGCTGATGAGGGGGAATTGCGGTGACCTACGGGGGAGGGGAAGCTTGTCTCAGTGGAGAAAGCTTCCCGTGTACGTGTTTGTGTGTTAGAGGGGGAGTAGGTGTGTTTTTTGAAATGGGATTGAGTGAGGGACTTAGTGGTTAGTGTGGGGGGAGTCCTAAGTGTGGTGGCCAGAAGGGGGATCTGAGATGTGCGTGCGCCTAAATTAAGTGTGTACTTGTATGTGTGAGCGGCTCTGGGAAGGAGTGGGAATTCTGGTGATATCTGTGTGTTGTGAAAAGAAGTGTCTGTGATGTGTTGTTCGGTGGGTGTTCCTATGTGTGTGCTAATTGTTTCTTTTTTTGTAGGTGTGTTTGTAAGTGGCTGAGGTGGCGGTCGAGCTGGCAAGGTGGCGGACTGGACGGTCGGCAAAGGTAGGTGCTGAGTTGTGATCCGGTGTGCAGGTGAAGTTGAAGGCAAGGCGACTGGTTGGAGGACAGGTGATGTTGGAGATTGGACTACAGGTAAGATGAAATGTGTGGTGCATGACTGTTGAGTTGTTGGGTGTGGTGTAGTATTAGTCGTGTGTATGATGGGTGGCTGTTGTGTGGGTAAATGTGTTGTGGGAGTGGCTACAGGTGTAGGGGCCATGTCTGTGTGTGTAGTGGTAATGGGTGGCTGTTGAGTGACTGTATATGTTATGGTGGTATCTATGTGTTCTGTAAGTAAACATTGGGTGGGTGAGTGTGGTGTAGTGTTGTTGGATGTGTGTGTGATAGGTGGCTGTGGAGAGAGCAAGTGTGGTGCAGTGTTGTTGACCGTGTGTGAGACAGGTGACTGTTGGTGGAGTGAGTGCGGTGAAGTGTTTCTGAATGTGTGTGTGATAGGTGGCTGAGATGGTGGGGGTGATGCCGTGTTGTTGGCTGTGTGAGGTGTGTGTAGTGTAGTGTTGTTGGTTGTATGTGGTGTGTGTGTGTGTGATGCGGTGTTATTGGCTGTGTGTTGTGTGTGTTGTGTAGTGTTGTCGGGTGTATGTGGTATGTGTGTGTGTGATGCAATGTTGTTGGTTGTGTGAGGTGTGTGTAGTGTGGTGTTGTTGGCTGTATGTGGTGTGTGTGTGTGTGATGCCGTGTTGTTGGCTGTGTGTGGTGTGTGTTGTGTAGTGTTATTGGGCGTATGTGGCGTGTGTGTGTGTGATGGTGATGCAGTGTTGTTGGATATGTGTGGTGTGTGTTGTGTAGTGTTGTTGGGTGTATGTGGCGTGTGTGTGTGTGATGCAGTGTTGTTGGCTATGTGTGGTGTGTGTTGTGTAGTATTGTTGGCTGTATGTGATGTGTATGTGTGTGATGGTGATGTAGTGTTGTTGGCTGTGTGTGGTGTGTGTTGTGTAGTATTGTTGGCTGTATGTGGTGTGTATGTATGTGATGGTGATGCAGTGTTGTTGGCTGTGTGTGGTGTGTGTTGTGTAGTAGTGTTGACTGTACGTGGTGTGTATGTGTGTGGTGGTGATGCAGTGTTGTTGGCTGTGTGTGGTGTGTGTTGTGTAGTATTGTTGGCTGTATGTGGTGTGTGTGTGTGTGCTGGTGATGCAGTATTGTTGGCTGTGTGTGGTATGTGTTGTGTAGTATTGTTGGCTGTATGTGGTGTGTGTGTGTGTGCTGGTGATGCAGTGTTGTTGGGTGTGTGTGGTGTGTGCTGTGTAGTGTTGTTGGCTGCATGTGGTGTGTGTGTGTGTGATGCAGTGTTGTTGATTATGTGTGGTGTGTGTTGCGTAGTGTTGTTGGCTGTATGTGGTGTGTGTAGTGTAGTGTTGTTAGTTATGTGTGTTGTAGTTTGCTGCTGAAGGAATGACTGTGGTGTGTGTGGTGTGGTGTCACTAGCTGTGTGTATTGTAGATGACTGTTGAAGGGAGGACTGTGTTGTGTGTGGAGTGTGTGTTCTGGGTTGTCGTTGAGGAAGTGACTGTAGTGGGTGTGATGGAAGGTGGGCTGTATGTGTGATAGGTGGTTGAGATGTAGGTGCCTGTGCTGTAATAGTATGTGTGGAGATGCTGGATGACTGTTGGCTAGGTGTCTGTGATTTAAGTGTGTCTGCATATGTCTTGCGTGGCTGTTGGGTGAATGTGTGTGCTGCAGGGATGGTTGTGTGTGCAGTAGTGGTAGTAGTAGTGAGTGGCTGATGTACAGATGGATCTGTTGTGGGAGTGACTATGTGTGTAGTGGCTGGCTGTTGAGTGGGTGACTGTGGTGTTGGAGTGGTCCTGTGTGACTGCCCGTGCTGTGTGGCTGAGGGGAGTTGTAGAAGTGTCTCTACTGTTGCAATGGTTGTCTGTGTGAGTCTGTGTGTGTACCTCTTCTGTGCCCACCCCATGGCTATGTGCAATGCAGTGGTGTTGAGTGTGGGTGCTGTGGGAATGAGTGTCTGGATGGTAGTGTTGTAGTGTGTCTGTAAAATGCCCAGGTTATTGTTCATCCATAGTGTAGTGTTGTCTGCAACTAAAAGTGTGGTGTGTTCAGTAGGTGAAGAAGGTCTGATAAAAGAAGTGAGTTTCCCCACCTGCCTCATCATGCCTCTCGGGTGAGTCTTTGTTAAAATGGCGGCATTCATGATCTCACCATGGTGGACTGCCTGTATTATTTTAAAATACAATTTTGCTGCTTGCCTGGTGGCCTCATCCGGTGCCTGACCAGTGGGCAGAGTGTTGTATGTGCTGTGTGTGTAGGTGTTGTGTGTGTGCGTGTCTGCATGGGTGTTGTGTGTTTGAGTATTGTGTGGCTGCACATTGGGTGGATGCATTCGTTGTGGATAAGTGTTGTAGGCCTGGGTGTTGTGTGACTGAGTGTTATGTGATGCAGTGTGATGTGGATGAGGATTACGGGGTTGAGTGTTGTCTGGTAGGGTGTTGTGTGCTGAAGTGTGATATGTGTGAGTGTTGTGGCCCTGGGTGTTGTATGTCTGAGTGTGGCGTGGTTGAATGTGTTGTACATGAGTGTTATGTGGGTGAGTGTTGTGTGCATGGATGTTATGTGGATGAATGTTACGGTATTGTGTCTGGATGGAAGGATGTGGTGTTCTATTGTAGGTGTGTGGTGTTCTAAGTGGTGGATGGATCTGTGGGTGAGTAATGTGTGAATGGAGGCTATGTGCAGCATTATTGTGTGCATAGGTATTGTGTGAATGAATGTTGTAGTGCTGTGTCTGAGTGGCAGGGTATGATGTTCTATTGTAGGTGTGTGGTGTTCTAAATGGTGGGTGACTCTGTAAGTGTAAAAGTGATGGCAAACCTAACAAAGATGGCCTAGCTACACTGTTAAAACCGCTAACTAAACTGCTGGTGTGTTCTCCTGTCTTAAAACGCACCGCCGGCCTACCTCCCTGAGGGTACATATTTAAAATCAGAGTGGGGTAATCTGGACAGCTGTGGTGTTTGTTAAAAGCTGCCCAGACAGGGCCCTTACCGCCTAGTTTTGTTGCTTCCAGCTGCTAGGGCGTTGGTGGTGGGTTTCCCAGGTCCGGTCCGTCTCCTCCTCTTCACCTCTCCAGGCTCAGGACACAGTGTTTCAGATTCCAGTGGAAATAGTAAAAATTTGTGTTCCTGGTGTAGGTAAAAAAGGCCCGGGCCTGTAGATGGATATTAAAAAGAGAAAAAGCAATCCTGGGAAACCTTTGCTGCAGAGAGTCTAAAAAGAGCCCTCCCCAAACTGATTTTAAAATTGTAACTTTATTAAACTTTAAAATCAAATTATCAATATCCAAACTCAAGGAGATAAAACCAAATGTGCATAAAAAGATAAAACCCGACGTTTCGCAGTAATTTCTGCTTCATCAGGGGAGAGGGTTAGGGTTAGGGTTAGGGTTAGGGTTAGGGTTAGGGTTAGGGTTAGGGTTAGGGTTAGGGTTAGGGTTAGGGTTAGGTTTGGGTTAGGGTAGGGTTAAAAGAAAAACTGGGTGGTCTTCAGGAGCACGGGCCTATTACTTCTGTGTTTTAAAATATAACAAAAGAAAGGAAAGCAGAAATACCAAAAAAAACGTGTTTGTGAAATAATGTGTGTGTTCTTTCTTTTGCAGGTGCTGTGTGGTGGTGGTGACTGAGTGGATGGTGCTGAGGATTGGAGGACCAAAGTAGGTGTTGTTGAATTTGTTCTATCGTGTGTAGGTCTATGTGCCAGTATGTAAGTGTGTGCGTGTGTATGGATGCATAGCCAGGTAAGTTATGTGTGTGTATATTTTATTTTTGGTGATGTATGCGTAAGAATATGTATGAGTGTGTACATGTATATGTTCCAAAGTGTTGTGAAGTAATGTGTTTGTTCTTTTGCAGATGCTGTGTGGCGATGGATGAGTGGATGGTGCTGATCAAGGTGAGTGTTATTGAAGGTGTAATTCATTCATTAAGTGAAGCAGATCTTGTATGAGA